>NW_020273144.1:938207-1404879 GCF_003268045.1 Sipha flava | reverse complement strand
CACACACACACACACACACACACACACACACACACACACACACACACGCGCGCGCGCGCACACACAAATACTTACGTGGTCTTGTACGAGCGTAAAGAACACGATTTTATAGATATTTTTTGAAAATATCAGAATAAATATTTTATAATCATTATACAAATCGACATAGCTTTCCGTATAGACGTATCTACTACGTCGATGACGAGCAACTGAGAGTTACTATTTATTTAAATTTAAGTTTACTAGAACAAATAATGGATCCCGTTGAGACACCCGTGTAAAGACCCGGGAAACTGTACGGTTTATGGTAACTATAGGTACTCTAAAGAACCATCTATACAAGTTTACGCGGGCTATAGTAAAATAAACATATTAAATTACCAATTTTTAAACAAAGGGTTTTTTTTTTAATAAAATGTACTTTTATTTTTGTTTTATGCAACTAATAATAATTTTATTATTTATTTATACAATCCAATTAATAATACATTTACAAAATTAGTTACTGCTAACTGCTAACAAAATTGAAATGAATTATGTTTGAAAAAAAACCGACTAAAGTTGTACGGTCTACCAGTTACCCACCCATGTATTAAAATCGTAATAAGACAGAACGATTTTTAGGAAATCATCACGAGGTTTTGTACCTGTCGAATGCAACCCTTTTTTCCAAATGTAATAATAAATCATACTTGTTAATGTTATTTTTAAAATTCATATAACGCAGCATAAATGTTATGTACTTATCTACGCGTATTATACAATTAATATTAATTATTAATTATACATTTGCCGAAAAGTTTTTCATAATAAATAACGATTACGTAGCGCGTAGTGAATGGCTGTAGGTAATTTAGATTGTCGTAAAAAATGATTTTTTCAACAGTTAACATAAATGTTCAACTATGACGTAATTCGAGATAAGATTAAAATGTCATACGAAAATAACATTATGTTACGACAATGACGGCGAAATAGTACAAAGAAACGCCGTCAATTCGATTTGCCGCCAGTCTATACATAATCATACTAGTTTTTATTATTGAAATATTTTAGTGTACGAATAGGCATCCATATAGTATAGCTCTAAATACAGACTTTTATTTTTCGAATCTCTCATTTAATACATCATAATTTTATCAAAACTACACATTAGGATAAGTTTACATTCAGTTATATTTTTTATATATTTATTTTATAAAATACTTACCGTATAGTTATTTATATTTTATGAAAAAAAATACATATTTGTAGTTGATTTTATTTCGTAAATATTTTCATTTTTAACATGAACTATATTTTTAAATGGTGGACACATATGAAGGTAGTTACACGATATAATTTTGGTGTTTTTACCGCGTAAATAAACCCTGGTATATTATATACGTTGTAAGATTATTCAGTAAATTTAATTATACCACTCACCTCACACACTATCGTTAACCGTACTTATAGTATTTTTCTATTCAACTCTAGAGATAATTATTATAATCGCTTCTTAAATGCGTTTATTTATTTATATACACGCGCAAACAAATTTTGCATTAAATAAAATACATAATATTGATTATACCTTAGTGTACCTTACACTGCAAGGTATTAAATAGTTACATATATGCCGTAACCATCTTTGAAACAAAAAAGAAAATTTTAATAAAAATATGTACAATGAAATCCATCAAAATTTAATCTATATAGTAATGCCGTCACTATTAATACTTCGCAGATTTGGTACCAAATAAACCAAAAATTTATTTATAATAGAATATTTTTTGGATTCTGCTTTAAAAAGATTTCAACCAATGTATCAAGTTTAAACTTATAAATATATACTATATTCATACTTGCCGGTTTTAATGAGTATGATGTTGCGGGAAGGTCCAACATATATTATAAGGCAAAGCCAAAACGTAATCCACCCCTTTTCTTCTGAAATTTTATGAAAATCCTGATAATAGTGTATACGATATTAAAAAAAAGTTTTTATACATATTTTCAATAACGTTTACTAATACGTGACTACGTCAATACGTTACTTAACTATAGAGCGTCAGACTGCGCAAAATTAAATATGAAACACGGAATTCATTTTCAATGTAACTAAATACGTTTTCAAGTACCTTTGTAAAAATATTAAAATACATCGTAATCACAGTTTTCGCTCGACATAAATCATTTTTTGAATAGGTAATCTTCATTTTATTTTAGTAAAGGGTAGACTGTGATCTCCAATACCAAAGGAGTGTTATATATCATAAATATTCTGTAAAATTAATCCCGTGGGGTGTTTTTCAAACCGCGTTTTTGAGCTCTTGTTGTAAACATTTTATTCTATTAAAATACAATTTTATAATATTTTTATCTTATATTGTTAAGTAAGTTTTTTCTATAATTTAATTTATCCTACTCACTAATATAAAATGCTGGCAATTATTTACATTTTTTCTACACTATCATGGACAATAATTACATATTCTCTAAATAATCGAAAAGTTATTATATGTATAATGTACCGTTATATTACTATTATCAAACTTATTTATTTAAGAAAATAAAGTTTATTTAATAAACCATCGTTAATTGTTAGAATAATCTACAATCCAATCTAAGAAAATTTAAAAATCCTCATTTCTTTTATCTTTTATTAAACTGATGTATTATTAAAAATAAAAGATTTTAATTTTTATAAAAAGAAATGTACCTCAATTTTTTCTTAAATGCCTTTTTTATATTATTTAAAAAAATTCAAGATAACTATTAAAATATAAATACATTTTTAAAACTTTATTATATTATAATTCATAAGTATTGTTTATAGGAATAGTATATGTATTACTCGTCTGTTTTTCATTAATAATACATAGCTTTGTACATAATACACTCACGTAATATTTTAACAATTTGTAATTACGAAAATGATAGTGTGTCATCGAATACAAAAAAAAAGCACAAAAACACATTAATCGGGCTAGGTATATTAATTAATCAAAAAATATAAATTTTGCTGAAATGGTGCATCAAATAAAAATAAAAATAAAACATCGATTATTAATAGCAACGAAAAAACGAGATTATTGTATTTCAATAACTATTTTATGTAGTAGACAGAGAAAATCAAAGGAAATTATGAGTGCAGTGATAATTATGATTTTATATTAATTCTCCAAGCTAAGTTTACGATGGTAAGTAAGGAGAGAAGATACACATTTTAAAATACTGAATATTATCTGTAAAATTATAGCAAGCAATTGAAAAGATTATCAAATCATATGTACATGGCTTTTTATAGTTTAGTATGTATAAAAATAATATTTAAGGTATAGTTTAAAGGAATTATGTTAGGTTAAAATTATAGAGGGATGTATTCATGAGATAAATCTGAATCTAGATCATTAAAATCTATGATTCAATGCTCTACATAACATTTTTTATTGAAAAAAGAACCTTAAGATACATTAAAATTTATAAAACATAACACAAATAAATACCTTGAGTCTTGAAAAATGTTATTTTATACATAGTTTTCCATTTTTACATAATATTATATTACACTAAAACAAATAACATATATGGTAGCACATACGATACATAGGATATTATACATTTTAATATATATAAAAAGAATAATCAGATCATCACATTGTATAGTATATGAAATATCAAATTTAATCAGTATAACCAACAGGGCAATCAATATGTGTAAACAACAATAATTTGGGGTAAACTTTAACCCCATAATAAGTACCCCTTTACATGGGTGTCTCTACACCACAGGAATGTTTAGGGCGTTTAGCTGTAGTAGATTTAATTTCTCTAAATATTTGTGCTGAACAATACGCTATTTTTAACGTTTGTTTATTATTGTATAAATATAAAATATGTATATAATAATGAGTACATTATAATAAATAATGTACACATACTCAATTTTCCACTATAAATATCGGTTAAATTGACCACGAGTGTTTACGTAGAAACAAATATCAAAGCTTTCCTACATATGCATCTAGTAAATACTATACGCATATATTAACTACATTTATACCAATGGTAAATATTATACAATAAACGTAAATTTACTATACATGTATATAGTAAATAAAGTACGCTTATTATAAATGTATACAATAAATATTATAAACATATTTACCGGGCGGAGTGTAAAGTTTAGTCAATTACCTATTATGTACTCCTGTATATATAGAATAAAAAGTATTACGATCATACGAGGTGCATTTTGATAGCTCAGTTAAATGTCTTTATTTTAAGCTTTTTTTTTTAACACTAATAATTATTAATTACATAATGTTGCAATTTATTTTCAGTACACCTGGTTTCAGATCTTTTATTGTTTTTATGATACCTCAAAAGTTTCAAATATTTACCTTAATTTTTACTGTTATTAAATTTTCAGGGAAATATTTGCATTTTTAATCAAAAATTTTGAATTTTTTTTTTTATTCATTTATAGTTTTCGTGACATGTAACAAGTTTATTATATTCGTACAAAAAATTAGAAATCAAACATAGTCAAATGCTGTTATTTATTTACTGCATTATTGAAAATTTGACAATATACTAAAAACTTATTTATTCGGCTGTTTTCATTACTTTCCTAGTAAATTAGTCAATTAATTATTAATTATAATTATGATCAACGTAAAAATACGTTTTTATTTGATTGTTATTTTGATATATATAAATTTATAAATATAGATGAGTCAACCAAAACCATTAAAATTACTTTACATGAGCCTATATGAGTACACCGGCTCTTAGTTCAATATAAGTTTTTATGTGATTCATCACTACGATGGAAACACTATTTTTCAAGGTGCTATCAAGTTTTATAAAAGGAGTTAATTATCAAACATCTTTTAATTTCTAATAACATAATCAAATAACTCGAGGCTAAACCACACTTAGCGTAGAATACTTATTGAGTGCTATTTCTTTTAATATATATATTACGAACTTAAATTGTTATACAATAGATAGTTTTTACTAAATTTACTATATCTTTATTATCTTGAAAGATTTCATTAACAATTCTTTGTATGAGCACTTAATATGTGTTATGCGTGTATACGTTATATATTATAATGTATCATTGTAAATTAAACTTCAAATTTAGAGACAGCCGTTTCAGTGACACTATTACTAAACATTATAGTGTCTTATTAAAATCACGAGTCACCGTTTTTGTATTTTTAAAATTAAATATTTACTTATAAAGTTATATTTTTAATGAAATGCGTAATAGGTTATATTAGAATATATCAAACATAATTATACATTATAAAATAATACATACATTATAAATTATAGAATACTATAAATATTATAAGTGTACACTTCGATATAGGTAGTTTGATTTATTAGTGTGTTAATGCTGAGAAATTGATTACATCCAAGCACAAAAACTTCAGTAGAAGATTATGAATATACAATATATATTATATTATTTATTTATCATATATTTATATTATAATACATTTATATTTCATATTATTACAAGTCATGATAGGTTTCATTCTTAATACTTCTAATACTACTATGTTTAAATTTAAGTTTTCGCATACTATTAATATCTATTATCATCAATATATCAAGTACTACCTAAACCACTCTAGAAATTCATATCATAAGTCACAGAAAAATGTATTTATTATATAATAATTTTTTTATTTTCACATATTTTAAATTATAAATGTACGTACCTATAGAACAACATTTTACTTGAATATTTTAGGAAAACATATTTAGTCACATTCTTAAAATCATTTTTTAGTAATTTACAAATACACATATAGTTGCAAATAAAATATTCAAGAACATGATAGGTTCAATTAGTTCGCTTATAATTATTGAAGTAAATATTCATTATAAATATAGTTATATCATTGTGTTTAATTATTATAGATAAAATAATTATGATGATAGTTAGTACTGTATGTCAAAATATAATTATAGATTTTAATATAAAAATTTGAGTCTATATTTGTATATACTAAAACGTAAAATCTTATTTTAATCTCATATTTTATAAATCTCAGTGTTATAGTAAAAATGTTATTCAATGGTCATTTAAGATAACATTAATATAATTAATATTGTAATTACAATATTATACTGTTATTGTATTTGAACTACAGATTATGTAAATATTATAAACGAAGGATTTCCGCCATGACTCAACATTAATTTATTCTTATATATATACATATAAAAGAAAAGGCATTTTTATGTTTCCATTTTATAACGACACTATTTAATATTTTCCAATTTTTTTTTCAAAGAGTTGTTTCAAATACCTTTTTTGGCGTTACCACGTCACCCGATTTTTCAATTTTTTTTGTTGTTGAGGGATGAGAGAAGAGAGATTGTATTTAAAGGTTACGTTTTTTAGCGTAACATTTAAATAGTTTGGCGATTTTTTTTTCACAAGATTGTACCAAATACCCCTACAAATGATCTATTATTCACAACTTAATTTTATTCCTCATTTCAGTTATAATCGTGATGGATTACTTTTCTATCAATACAGTTGTTGATAGTGAAGAATCGGTACATTTTCATACACAGTTCTTAAATTTACAAACATTCTGATATGTCTCCTCATAAAATATCATTGAAGATGGGAGTATATGTAGCATTTTCTAGAGTTGCATGACTAGACCATTTATATGTTTATACACCACAAAATAAAATTGAATTTGGTATACGAAGAGGTTTTGATTTAAGTTATTTTTAGAAATGATTAACTCAATTTTGAATGATTTGTAAATATTCATCAATAAATTTAAATTATACAAATTATAATTATATAGTTATAGAATCATTAAAATCATTTGTAAATATTATTAATACAATTATTATTATTTTTAATTCATAATTCAGCTACTGCTATTATTTAAAATTTGATCAAATTAAGTAAATTAAAATAATTAAGAAAAAACAAAAATTACACACAGGCGAAGCTGGATAATTTAGTTAGTAAAATATAATTAGTGAAAACCAACATTTTTTTTTTTTATAAGAAAACTATTAAAATCAATTTTATAATATTTCTTTGCTGCATAGTAAATATATAGTAAGCAATAGGATTCATTCTCAGTAACTAATATGTTTTTAATTTATTATTATTTTATTTTTTTTTAAACTATAGAACGTAATAATATGATAAAATATATGATTGATTTTATTTTAACAACAATTTTTTCTTACTTAAATTTAATAATTGAGTTAATCTTAGTTTAATTTAACGATACCAAAAATTATTGTGAAGGATTTAAATATTTTAATTTAAATTTCTATAATTATTCGATTTTTGGATTCGAATTAGTAATTTAGATCACAAAAATATTATGAATTATTCGATTTATAGATTCGAATTTGTAATTTAGATCACAAAAAAATTATGAATAAACCATTGGGTTACTAAGAAGAGTGTATACTCAAATATATCAAGTGTATAAAATTAAATTATTGTACATTACGAGTGTCTAATATAAAAAGCTATAATTCCTAGAAGATATTATATAATTATATGATTAATTTTCTCATTTTTTTGTTAAACTCTATGAGTTCTATCCTCATCGATAGAAAAACGAATTTCGTCCACGTTACGTCATAAACAATAACCTGAGAAATTTCGTGTTCGATATCATTCATTACAATCATTTGTGCGTCAGAACGTTTTTCTTAGCCTTTGTTATCCATATAGAATTAATATTATTACTGCATTTAAAAAAATTTACATAAACTCGTATTTTTTGACAGCGACTAAACTGCGTTTTCATGTTATATTCAAAATAGAGCACAGTATTTGCTTCCCCTTGATCAGGATGAATTATTTTTTTTTCGAAACGTTTGGACATATTTTTAAAGCATATGCGAAACGAGTTTGCGCCAAACGGTAACCAACACCGAAGAGACTGCGTCCCACGTAAAGGGAGCGATTAATTTTTTCACTTTTGCGAATACAATATTTTAACGTGCCAACCGTAAATAACGAGCCGATAAAATTATGCATCGAATATACAATACGATTATGTTCTCGACAACACGGCTATTGTGTGGTCGAAAGCACGGGTAGGTCTTCCAGGGACAGTGAAGGTACTCGTAACGTGGCGGAGTGCACCGCACTACTGTTGTGTCGAAAACTGTGTGTGTATGTGCGCGCGCGCGCGAAAAGGTCGCAGACCGTTGTCATCGTCGTCGTCGACGTAATCTCATCGAGTACATGCCGAACCACGTCGCCTGGGTTTGTCACAACGATTGAAAAAAAATAAAACGAAATAAATAACAACAACATCAACAACAACAACGTAACGACCGCGCATTGTACCATCGCGCGCGCGCGCGGGCGCGAGCTCGCGTGTATTTACCGTCCATGGCATACGCGTCGCGTAATCCGTTTGAAGATACGCGTCGCAACACAAAAAGGCCGTGCGGAACGCGAACGGCACACACACGCACGTACGTATATTATATGTGTAATACATTGTTGTGAAAATTTTCACGTGCGCACGTCGACGTCACGTTACGTGCGTGCTTCACGCGCTTGTGAAAAGAAAAATAATAATAACAATAACAATAATAGTAATAGTAATAATAATAAAAACGTCGTATACCACCCAAGTCGTGTAAACGACGGCAACGGCGGTCGTCTCTCGTACGCCGGGCGCAACACTGCACCGCCGCTGACAGGTGGTAACCGCAATGTTTCCCTAGGCGCGCGTAGTTGAGGGCTGTTTGACAATTTCAAGTGCGTACTCGACGCGTTTTGTCCCCGTACCGGATAGAGGAGATGGCCACGGAACAGTAACCGCCGCCGCGGCCGATATGATATTACATAATTGATACGCGTAGCGCGTACGCGCAATGCACGCGGATATCATCGACGGCGATTCCGCCGTTGTTTTCATTATTACCATTAATAATGTCCCACGCGCACCACGAGCACCGCCGACCCGTCGCCCGTCAGCTGGAGCTCGCGCCGACCGGCCGGCACGCGCGACCGTTCGCTCGCTCGCTCGCTTACCGCGCCCCGCGCCGCCGCAACCGCTGTAGCACTTGAACGCGCCGCGGCACACTCGCAGTATATATGCGCGTATTATAATATTGCGCGGCCGTCGTCGGCCGAATCGTATTGTGTTGTAGTGCAGTTGTACGAGGAGAGAAAAAAAGAGCTGGTGAAAAAAAAGTTCGAGTGGATTATTTGAACGATTCGTAAAACGGTTGGACGTCTTGTTGTGCGACCGCCGCCGAGTGCCAGAAACGAATAAGGGAAAATCCCTCGGATTACCCGGTGTAATATGTGCGTGCGCGCGCGTACGGACTGCCGCTGTTCCGTGCCGGGTATCGCGGTGGTCGCGTGTGTGGGTGGTTTATTTCCCGCCGTGTACCGACTAAGCGGTGGCGTTTAGAAAACTTCATACTCGTTATATATATTATTATACAACGCTTGTATATTATAGCATAGGTACTCGTGTGATTCTCCTCCACGTCATCTATACGCGCACACGAGTACCGTATGATATCGAGTAATATCGTGAGCGCACTAGCCGTCGGTTCTCCAAGTACGCGAGCTCAAAACCGCACGAGCGGCTTTTTTTTTTTTTTTTTTTGTTAATCGTTAACAACCGCGCGATGTACCGCGGGATGTTTTTATAGAATTGTCCCCTCTTCATGGTTTCAAAATAATGCACGGTGATTTTATCGAATGCGAAGAAACCATCGAGTTCTTCTGTTCGCGTTCAATAAAAATAGATTTTAAAGTTGACGAATCTGCATGACGTTACGTGCGAATGGTTTGAGAAGTTTCATGATACATAGTAGTCACGTGGCAACAAGAAACCGAGACTTACCTCATTTTGGTTGTTTATATAAAACAGTGCATTAGCTATTTCTGCGATAGAATTACCATTGTCATATTACCATAGATGCAAATATCATCCCGCTTAATATCAGCAAGGAATAGAAGAAGATTTTTCATGCTCATCCAATAAAATAATTACCTTGTTTTTGAAAGAATTTTAATAATATAGTACCTATGATTTTGCACTGTAAATGAGCTCAAAATATTCAATGTAAATAATAATGATGTATTGAGTAAATATGTTGCACCTAATTACAAATCATTACACGAAGACTCGATAACACCAGTTCATTTTACAGTTAAATGAAAGATTGCGACTGTTAAATACGTACCTATAATCAAATAGTCATCAGACTACCCTCGATAATTCAAGTATAACTTGTCCAATCAATAAAATCTATTATATTACAATCATAGGTGGTACTAGACCCTCTTGGCAGGGGGGGGGGGGGGCAAGAAATACTTAAAGTAAAATATTAACACTATTTTATCTAAATCTATAGACTAGCAATACTATAAAAAAAGTATTTTATTGATAACTATTTTAACTTATTTCAAATAAGATTATTTTGTAAAATGAAGAATATACTTACAAATACCTACATTTATATTATTTTATCTTATAAAATTATAAAATAATAACTTACCACAATTTATCTGTGATGGTTCTCATAGGCGGACCCAGAGTGATATATTTGAGTGTGCCCTGTCATTTTTTGGTTAATGATGTAAAATAACGATTGGTAAAATATATACGTAATTATTATTTCAGACTTATTCTGAACACTTGCAATATTACTTACAAAAAACTAAAATTTAATTAATGTGTATGCACATATATTCTCAATTGTAATTATTCAATTTTTTTATTCGCATTATTCACATTAGGGTGTGCCAAGGCATACTCGGCACACCTCGTATAGCTGCCTATGATGGTTCTTGTATGAAAAAGTCGTATAAAGTTTTTATTTTTTTACTTTGGTTTGTGTTCATAATTTTTATTATAATTAATATTATGCAAAAAACTCAAGAATACTAAATAAAATACACACTTCAAATCAAAGTAAAAAAATCATACAAAACGTTTGTGATACAGATAATAATAAAGTAATAATATTGGTTCATGATTTGTCAATGATAAAAATAAATTATAATATTATTGAAAATGTTGACGCAAAAAATCTTATCAGCATATTTGCATGAATGGCTCCCACGATTGTAGCTAATAATATTATTACTTACAAACATGCAAACTCTAAATAAGCATTTAATATGAGGAGTTACCAACCAATATTTGAAATGTATAGGTAGAGTAAGAACTCGCAGGGGAGACAGCCGCCTACCTTGCCCGTCCCGTAGTACCGCCTATGGTTATAATAGTAGCATATAATATATGCTATAATTTAAATTGTTTAGTATGTATATTATAAATTCTAAACAATTTAAATTATGTGTAAATTTCAAAGTTGTAGAAAATATATATTTCTAAAATCGGGTATTCGATAGGATCGCGTTGAATTTCATAGGTTAATAAGAAATAGGAAATAACTCTTCTTGTGTCCAATACACAACAAACCCCATATACGTTTCACTTGTCGGAAGAAAGAAAAAACGACGTTCACGTCACGGGGGTAGGTGGGTGTGTGTGTGTGTGTGTGTGTAACGCACGTACGGGTGCGTATACGTGTAACTATATATTTATACAGGGCATCCCGCGAGACTTTAGTGATTTAAAACTAAACGCGCGGCATTCGTGTGTACGCGTATGTGTATTTGCGTACACACTTTTGCGTGCGTGCGTTTTTAAAACAAATCGCGTTCGCCTACATGATACGTTATTGCACAGGTACGTACGGATACGTTATAGTCCTCCATATTAAT
Source organism: Sipha flava (assembly GCF_003268045.1). Classification (NCBI taxonomy): domain Eukaryota; kingdom Metazoa; phylum Arthropoda; class Insecta; order Hemiptera; family Aphididae; genus Sipha; species Sipha flava. The sequence continues at coordinate 1,393,115 of NW_020273144.1, read as the reverse complement.
ATATTATATCGTTATTTGTTCAATAACGATTCGATAATATTTACAAACAATTCGGTGCACGGCATGCATTACAAATATAGGTACAAGTACGTAATATTTTGTGTGCGCGCGCGCGCTCGCGCGCTACAAGTACCTACACATATTATGTATTAAATATTTATACGGCGGGGGCGGAGGGTTATTATTAACCGTCGGCGGCAATTAAACGTCTGCCAACAGAGTGTATTATACACACTCTTGTGTATACGTTTGTTGTATATTAATAGCGCGTATAATATTTTAATAAATAAACGTTTGTATGTAAAATATTATATTTGTGCCCTTGTGTGTGTGTGTGTGTGTGTGTGTTATAAATATTTGTCAGTCAACACCACGGGCGTAGCGGCGGTGGCGGAGTAAGTTGAATTTACTCGCGAGTAATGTGATTATCCGACAAAAACAAACAGCGGCGGCGGCGGTGGTTGTGGTGGCGTAAACATAAACTCACCTCGACAACACGATGATTATCAAATAAATATTTATTGTTAAATATTATTATTATTATTATTATTATTTTTATTATTAATATTATATTGTACAAGAGGCGCTATAGAGCGATGTCGCACCCGCGTCGTTATAGAACCTGTACGCGTTACGATTTTACGTTTTAAAACGCCCAAACGATCGTGATAGGTGTTTGGCGACGAATAGAGCAACGGTATTTTTTTTATTTGTTTTTTTTTTCGTAGAGGTGAACCGGATGCACGTGATTTGATTTCTGTCGGAAAATATTACATTGTGATGAAAACGCCGACGCTTTGTCGCCGCAAACAAATCCGTCGACGAGACCTCTGCAGCGGAGGCACTTCATTCGACAATAATAACAACATCGACGCATCGAATCGCCGATACGTGGGGTGTAGTGTTTTGTCATCGAGTGTTCTATATATACATAACAAACTGTTTATTCTGAACGCGATATCACAATGACCAATATCGTCTTTTATATCACCACGACATTTCCTTTTATTATATATTATTATTTGTAATGCAGTGGATCATATGGTATTTGGAGAAAAAAAAATGTCATCGCTCTACAAACCGCATAAAACGAAAACGGTGAAAACGGTAGAATTAATAATCCGAGCTCTCGTCCAATTCTTCTTCCTGTTTGAACTGGTCGCGATAGTCGTCGACCTATTGTTTGGTGATAACTATGTGAATCAAATTCGGCATTTAACGTAGTGTATGGTTACATGTATTAGTCCGGCACCCGGATAAGCGTTGAACATGTGTCGTACATGTAGTCTACCTGCAGTCTATAATCCCAACATGCTTTGAATCGTTGACCATATTCAACGTACATAAATATATCATGAACCTCATTTAAGCTGAAAATATATTTTTATTTATTTATTTTTTTTTTTTAATGAAAAAAAAAAAGAAGAAAATATATTATACTATATTATATACTTTTATATCATTGCAAAATCACCTGTAACTGAGAAATTATGGAAAAAGACGAGGTTTCGAGTCTTAATATAAAGAATATTTTTAAAATTTCGAAACAATGAAGTAAAAAATTCATAAAAATTTTTAAAGTTGACCGCTTAGAATGGTTAGAATATGTTTCTTCGATTTATTCTCGTTCGATATAAATAAATCATTAAAACTTTTTTTACCGTATTATTGCATTCTATTTTTTATCCAAATGGTGGAGTCATAGTTTTTATTTAAACTCTGAACGTTTGAACTCGACACTGCCATTAAATCTATAAAATGTAACTCATAATTAAAGTCTAGATATAGTCTCATGAGGTATGAACTTTTTTTTTTTTTTTTTGGGGTTATTTCCATCCCGTGTCACAGTCAATTCTCCATCCGTCTCTATTCCTCGCCAAATCCTTCCAGTTTGCTCCGCCTCCTAATTCTTCTACATCCCTCTCAACTGTATTTTCCCGCCTCAATTTTGGTCTTCCAAGGGTCTTTTATATAGGGCAGAGATGGGCAACTCAAAGTTATTAGAGGGCCAATTTTTAGAAAATTAAAATCTAGCGGGCCAGAGCGTAGAAAAAAAAAGGTCAATTAAAATATGAATTTTAATTAGCATTTATATACATAGAAATAATAAATTCAACACACGCGACAGTACGACACGAATGATACGAAAAAATTAATACAGTTAAACAGTGCGGTACAAACAGCTATGGTTGAAAGCTATGCGTATACATAAATATAATATTTAGACATTTAACAAGGGTATGGGCATACATAGAGGGGGCTAAAGAAATTAAGACTTCTCTAAAATATAAATTTAATAAATTTCTCAAAATATATGGGGTTATAACCTCCCCCCCAATTTATGGTTATTTCTTACTATAGAAATTGTAAACGATTGTTCAGAATGGACCTTCAGTCCCAATAATTCTAAATTCTATAAAAAAAATCTTAGGTAAATGGCACTATTAAAATGTTAATAATAATGAATTGAGTGAAATATCATTAGGTATATTTTATTTCTCATCCCATTATTTAAACAGATTTTTCTTTAAAATGAATAACCCATATCGATCGGTTTTACAAAAATCATCATACAAAATAAACTAATGATATTTTTATTCGACTTTTTTTTGCCTATTAAAAGGGCTGCTAAGCTCCTGGTGCCTACGGGCCCCTGCATAGCCCAAGACGACTCTGCTCAGCCCTTCCCTTCTATTCTCAAACACTATTTGCATCTATTTTAATGCATACAAATCCGGGCCCTACTCATAATGATTTCGTATTGCTCGTCGTGCCGCGTAATTATTGCCCCACAACCACCGAGACTCCTGAAAAATCGCACGCGAAAACGACTACGCGTGATATAAGTGATATAAAAATTACACGGTCGGTAAAATAATGGATAATTCAGAGAAAACAAATATTATAACGACCGACGTTTACACCGCGACGGCTGCGTCCGCGCACCCACCATTATATTGTGCATACACGGCGCGCGTAGCGGGCGGTAGCGAATAACGACGACGACGATGTTTTTAATATATTATGTACATACACATAGGTGTATACATTTATGCATATATATTATATATAAACTACCAAAGTCGAAACTTGTCGATGGCGCGCGGGGCGAGACGCATCGAGCGGCGAGCAGCCATGGAAACGGTGGCGGCGGCGTAGACTTTAGGGGAAGGCGCACTTGAAAATCGCAATCTCGACGGTCGTCGTCGTCGTCATCGTAGTAGTCGTAGTCGTCGTCATTGTCGAAAACGCGTCCCTTAAGCCCAACGGCAAACACAACCGCGCCCGGTCCCCGCTGCTGCCGCACGCCGCCGAGCCGTACGCATAGTTTGGCGGCATCCGGCCTGCAGGCACTTTTTCTCCTCTCCCCACCATCTGCTGTTCGGGGGTCGGTACTCTCGGCGCACACAATCAAAACACCACGACGCTACTACCCGTCCCTGTACTTCCCGACAAATCGCCCCAGACAACCCGCTTTTGAACCACGTCAAATGATCATCGTCGTCGATCGTCCTCCTAGTCGTTCTCCGTTCTATACATATACATAGTATACACATATATATATATATATTTGTACACACACAAAACGAAGGGCCAAAGGACTATACACCGGTGAACCCTGTTGTAGTGATTTGAGTGGTGTAATATATATATATATATTATGTTAGGTCGTCATCACGTCTGAACCGTGCAAAATCTTAATGAGTTTTAGCGTAATCAGTAACGCGTTCTAGGGCCCTCTCGCACACACCCCTATTTAAATCCGACCTTTGTGTACAATTTACTATACTCACGCTGTCCCGTACGTAGAGTATTAAATATGTACGTTCACGTTTATTGGTATGCCCGTGTATCGCAATTAATAATATTACGATATAATTTATTGATAATGATAACGTGGTTTTGTGAACGAAAAACGTGATCAAGTAATACATGTAGTATGATATATATATATATATATATTACATAGGTACGCCGTATTTTTTCTGTGAATGTAATATAATATATTATTATGTGTGTCGGTGCAGTGGCGGTGGAAAGTTTTAATAACTCGAATCACCAATTCCATAGGATCACTTGCCCACCAAATTATATTTTTAGGAATTCATTGCGTGTATAAATACTTATACTTGTAGCTTATAAGTTATGTATCAGTATTTCACATTTCATATTATTATTATTACAACGTTTTCGGTGTATGGGTATTTTACTACAGTAATTATTTTCTTGGTTTTTCTTTTACAAAGACCAACTACCCACATATTTTCATCTATTTAAAATATAAACCCTTCACGCCAAAAATATGTATGTGTGTTTGTGTGTGTCCACTGTACACTACACAGCAATCAAGAATATACATTCTATTACGCGTACGATATTTGCGCTTCGTGACGGTACACCTCGATGAAAAATGCGAGTGTGATACAATATCTCGTACCCATACTCGTCGTTTTCACAAGGGTCGTCTGTGTTGTTTTATTATTATAATTTTAAATATTATCATTCAAAATGTTTTCCTTGTGAATTTGAATTTTGTTTTGAAAATATACCGAACGACAACAATAATAATATTTCTGTTGATTTTCAATCATTCGGATTTTAAAGGAAAGGTAAAACAATTTAAACAATCGATTCAATTGATTGTAATGAGTGTTTTAACAAATTTTAGAGAAATTTATTGTCTTGTATTTTAAAAATGTCATTGTATTTCGATACGGCTCACTTATTTTATTCTGCATGGGAATAGTGTTTTTCTAACGAACACTTTATGGTCATATAGTTGTGCCACATTGTATTTAAATTTCGTACACTGATTTGGTATTCTAATATAAATATCATTTATATCGAATACGAGTGTATTCATGACAACTACAAAAGTCTTGGTTAGGTACTAGCCAACTGCATACATCGAAATTTATTGGGGTCATACATGGCACATTATATGGCTACATAAATAGTATGACCACATAGACGTTGTTATTCGTGTTTTTCAATAACTGTTTATTTTTTTTTTTTTTCAGTTTTACATAAAAACTAATAAAACTATAAACTCAATGTTCTACCCGTGCAACTGATTAAAAAAATATTAATCATATTTTCATTGTTATAGTCTGATTCGCTCGGTATTTTAATTTTTTTTATTTTCCACATGTCGATCGAATGAATGCGTTTCAAAGACTACTGTACACATTAATTCATAATTTGTACAAAAAACACGACGAGAAATCGGTACAGTTAAATTAATATACATTATCGTTATATTGTATTGTACAAAGTATATATTTTACACACTATCGCCGGAATAACGCACAATAAACGCTGTATAAAACATGCTCTACAGATAATAAACACATCATCGTTTTGTTGTATAGGTGTTGTAAATGCGCAACGTTAACATGGAAAAAGTTATTACTGGGCGTCGGCTTCCGCCGTCGGTTTTCGACATTTACACACCCTCTGCCACGTACATTTATTATAATATAATATTATTATTATTATTATGTAGTATATCGACGACGTGTGAAAACGTCCCTTAGCGTGGCGAAAAAAAAAATTATGTAAAGAAAATGTACAAAAAAGATTATAATATACCATCGCGTTGCACCCGCCGCGCCACCGCCTCCGAAGACTACCGACTACCGGTCTAGTCAATTCCGAGCGGCAACTTAACGACCGACGATGTACACATATGATGTACACACGCACACGCACACCCGTACAATACGCATTCATACAATTGTAGCATTAGTATACGTGGCGATGTAGGGTGGGCTATTTATTGTGATGAAAGGTAAAACCACGAAGAAAAAAATTACGGTTTTTTTTTTCCCCGTATCGGTCTTGTTCGTGCGCGCCGTGAGAACGTATACATATTTTTTTTTACAGAACCCACGCAAAAAAGATCAATAAAATATATACCCATAGACCGCCTTCACGTGCACATAATACGTACGCAGTATTCGTCCAGCGTGTTATATTCGTATCATATAAATGTATACAGACGTATATTTACATCATGACTACGTGCATAAGCATAGAGTGATCGCGCTCTGTACGTTACATTAGTGTTAATTTGTTTAACAAATCCAACGTCTTAGCTTCATGGTTAAGATTTCTTTGATTTTCTAATTTGTTCTGCAATGTTTTTTGTCAACTTAATCTCATCCGAACAACTTTACACTTCTGTAAATATCCAGTTTTTAAACTGTAACGGTCCTATAGTCATTGTAGTACCTATACCGTAATATATTAGTTATTATTGTATTTTCAATTTCGGTCAGTATATTGATATTGAGTTAATTATCATTTAACCGTATCTTTGTAAGCATAATTATAATATATACTCGACCGCTTATATTGTCTAACAATTCTCTTGGTGTACTTATATAGGATTGATAATAATGATAATGTCGTAATAGATATACCATACGTAATCGTATGCGGTAAACTAGGGAGCTTAACCCTTCAAAACGGGCCTTAACTCCCAAAATCTAATAGATTATAACACTTGTGTACCACATAATCAATACAACTGTTATAATTTAATAAGTTACCTCCTCTATCAAATAAATAATTTAATTTCAACAAATTTGTAGTTATTTGAAATATTATTTCGTTAAAATATTAATCGTTAATTAAATGTTATAGTAATAATATTTTTTTTTTTATAAAATTTGTTTTCGTTAATTTTTAGTATTGGTGTCAAACTGTTAAACTGTAATTTTTCTTTGTTCATAAATATGTATACATTTTTTTATTACATCTAAAAAAATATAACAATAAGTCCTCAAAAAAAAAATTAATTTAATGTGAAGTTTTGTTAAACTTATATACATTTTTAATTACAATTTATTACAATGTATAGGCCAATCACGACTTATTGACAAATATTTCATGTCACTCTCCTGAAAACAACACTTTGAATAAATCAAGATTTACGGTTCAATGGATCCTCAATGGAGTTTCGATTCACCGATTTGTACTGAGTGTAGCAATTTATAATTCAAATCGTTTGCTTTCATCGAGTTTCGAATCGTCGAAAGTCAATATAATATATAATCATTTATCATAATATATTATTAAAATCGAACAATTGTAATTTGATAGTTCCTCTCGTGCAACGATTAAATACAATACATACTAACCGCGATCATTAACATCGATTTAAAAATATATATTAGCTGTGAATTTAAGCTTAAAATCTTTGAAATAATAATGTTTTAAAATAAATACCTCTGAATATAATGCACACGTGTAAAACGCAAAGAAAAATTTGTATACAGAACCGTATATTACCGGTAAAAATGTGGTCGTAAAGTCACACGCACGGTATAGGATATAAATAATATCCGTAAATCATGTGAAAATGACTATATAGACGCGATTACCTGCCACGCACATACTCACTAATAACCATAAGAACTTGAAGCTTACGGAATAAAGGCAATATCCTACTATGAGTTATGACCTAGGTGTGCATTAAAAATTTAAAAATGTTAAACTAATAGTTTAATGTTCAACTTAACTAAGAGGATGATTTACTAATTGACCAAATTATTAAACTACATTTAGAACGAAACTGTTGTAATGATTTAATAATTGGATATAAACAATCACATCTATCTAAGCTCAATAGATTCGGTGATCAGAACTGTGTGGCTTGTAAAAAACAATTAAACTTTTTTCAGTTAATCGGGAAAAAAAATCAATAGCGAAAAATTTAAAATCAATTTGAAAACTATTTCAACATTTAATAAAAGAGAAGAAGTGATAAAAACTGCGAATAACCACTATGATGTACATGATTATAGTGATCGTTTAATAAAATTGTATGTTATTACTAGGACTGTAATTTTGATGCAAACGCATATTTTTTTCTGATGTCTATACACGTAGGTCTGCAAGCAGAGGTAATATGTTTCAAGTGATACAAGTGATTAATTTAATGAAGTTTTGACTTGACTAACTGAAGTGAATTTTTCCATTAAACTGTCCACTGTTACATTACCGTTTGACCCGATTAATCACAAACAGCAATGTTTCTATATTGATGTATTTTCGATGTTTCGCCATCACCGTTCACCGGCACTATTACGACGTCGACGTTGTCGTCGCGAATACAAATAAATATTGATACAATGACGTGTATTCGTCAAGTAAGAAGAACACACACACACACACACACGATACACGTACCTATACGTATAACGCACGTACGTACGTATATTCTCATGCACGAGTGTGTAATGCGCGCATGTCTTAATATTATTATTTGTGTATACAAACGGTTAAAATATAATACGAGATGGTTTCAACGACCCTCTCAGAGCAGTGGCTTACATTATACTATTATCGTTATTATTATACTCGTTGGCTTAACGGTAGACTTGCGAGATACATCGTACACCGTTGTTAATTTGTTCGATTGGTCGTACAAGAACCGCGGTCGCTCCTTGTGTACGTTTATGTGCGCGTACATGCGCGCGTGTGTACGAACATTTGTTGTGGCATTTTACACGAACAATAATCCAATAACGCTGTTACTGACTGACGGATACCGTAACGTATTTTGACAAAACAGTGTCGAGCCCGACAACCTGTTCAAATACGTTCGCGTCGTTCCCGGGCCCACTACAGGTATACTATATTGTATGTCTGCAGTACCTTTGTACGGCCGTGGATCACCACTGCTATCCGCGATACGCATACATCACACGCATGTTACGTCTCGTCGGTTCGATCCGCCGCGCGTAACGATCGCGCATTGTGCTCCGTTCCTCCGTTGTCGATATCGTTTTCATTCATCATTACACGCACAATTATTATTATTATTATTATTAAATTCTCCTCGTCCGCTCCGGTGGCCGCGAAGTCGAGTAGGTAGTATGTATTGCGCGGCTGTCGTATTATTATTATTATTATTATTTTCGTTTTGAGCATCTGCCACGTTTTACGTTTCATGCGAGGTATATTACGGAGAGCACGGACTCAAACAAACAAACACTTGACCGCGAGACGCGTGAGCGGTTCTCGACCACCCGATTATATGCTAGAAATTAATTTTGAAACCGAGCGAGAGCGTGAATGGCGATTATATATGTGTGTACAGGCGTACAGGTTGTGGCGAGTTAAGACAATGTCACGTAATGAAAATATGATGAAATACACTTTTTTCACGAATTCCGCTTTAAAAGGCATATCGTATAAAATATAGAAATAAAGGTTTTAAAATTGTTTTATTTCTTTTCGCCCATGTAGTGGGGTAAAGAGGTGCTAAGATAAATAACTCGTATTATCAGTAAATATGTAATAATATTTTCTAATTAGAAAAAATCCAATTGAATTAATTAGAACCAAACCATTTACATTTAAACACATTTTAACTTAATGTTTTTATTTTATGCTTTTCCGTAAGACATTGTCTAGTTTATAATTTCCGTTTATCACTCTTTTCTTTGTTAGTTTGGAAATATATTTGATCTTGTTGATTTTTATACATTTTTTTTAAATCTTGTCTATTAAAAAATAGATTAAATGCGTTAATACTTAAAATATTTTAAACTTAAGTTTGATGTAAAATATTAAAAGTATAATTTTTATATTTGTTTAAAGATTTATGCGTAACAAAATTATACGACCTTTCATACTCCATTTTACGTTTCGAAACAATCCATGGTACATCTAGTCGAATTCATTGTTATTCTATAATGACGAATGTCATTCAAAGTGTTAATTAGTGTTTTTATATTCAGTGATATTCTATAATGATAAATATCATGATGCCGACTGCCTTGTTATCTGTCTGAGAATAATAATTCTGGTTAACAACGTGGTTGATGAACAGAAACAATTCTTTTCAATAACAAATTATTAATACTTACACCACAAACACTAATATAAGTATATGTATCTGAAACTAGTAATATTCAATCTTTTTGTAATAAGTCTTCAATCTTCAATAAAATTTTCACAATATGCCAAGTTGTAAGTCAATCCAATATTAACAACTGAAATGTAATATTCAAGTATGTGTATTTTTATAGATTTTAAATTTAACAAATGTTGTAATTATAATACTTTTTTAAAGTCCTTCGCTTTATCCTGTAATATATTTTATCATGCAATTATCATCTACTACTATAACTTAATTTAAAAGCGTCGATAATAAATCAATGTGTAGTGTACTTACGGATTATAATAATAGCCGTCTCAGTGACCAACATTACACCTCTCACCCTTATTCCGTTTTATTTCGCATTGATTTTGCGTGAATCATTAAATAAACAAAATAAAATAAGCTGCAGCACATCTCGAAAGCCCTTGAAATTATTTCAATTATCCATATAAGAAAATTAACTTGTACTTGAACCTTTAACCGTTAACCTAAGTAGAAATCCATTAACCTCATGTGAATAATTATAACATGCATATAGACTCCTAAATATAATAATTCATAATCAAAAACCGAAAAAAAAATATAAAACATTTTGAATGTATAGTATTTTTTTAAAGTATTTACTACGGTAAATCTATTATTTATCATGTAACAAATTATTCTCTTTTTTTTGCTTTTAATTTAAATTTATTATGGACTCAATTTGTATTTTACAATTTTAAATTAAATTTTGAAATCATATTTTTTGTCGCAAATATAATATTATTACAACCATTACGGTATTCTATTGATCACCATCTAAGTCACCCATAAGAATAATTATCTCCATTTCGGTTAAGAATATAATTTTATCTCAGTGTGATGTTTGGGTAGTGTATGCTTAGTGCGATAAACATATTGGAATATCTATATATTTATGTATGCCTATTTTCTTTTTTATTCGTAAATATATCGATTTCATTAAGTTAATTATACGTTACGACAACATTACTTAGGGCGTGCAAGAAATACGAGGTTGTTTTATAGTTGGGTCGCGTTTTTATCGGTCCGCTATATCTCGTCTATTTTCGAGAAGGTACCTATACGTGCATAATATTACATACATATATAACAGGATACGCCGTACCCACTGCGCGTACATATATAATAGCCGTCCAATATGGACCGTATACAGGCCTATTTGATTTGGCCATGGCTGCTAAAAGGGGATAGGTAAAAAGCTTTCATACACATAGCGGTGATGGCGACGATGGTGGTGGTAGTGTTAGTAGTGGTGCAGGATACCTCTGTGTAAACAGGAATTTAATATAGTATAAGAAAACAAGGGGACAGAGTTAAGGGTAAATTTACCTCCGGGGAATATAGACTATAGAGTAATAAACATGAACACAATATCGCGGGCGAGTATAATATTATCGGTTCGGATGTATATTTATATACTCGTAATATGCATATACGGACAAATATAACAGCGGAACAAACAATGGAAGATTTTTAATTCAATTTGTAAGCAACAGAACAAAGAAATAAACAAAAATAATAATCGAAAATTATTTAGTAGATATATTAAATAAAAGGCCAATGAAGTGTCTTTAAGTATTGAGTTTTCAATAAATAAGAAAAACATAATGGTATTATATACATGTATAAATTATATTATATATATTATAAGCCAATATATGTATTATCCGTTGTATCGGTATTTTTATTCTTATTAAAGAATAATACAATAAAATTAAAACAGAAATACGATTCAAATTAATGAAAAATGTTGAGGCTATAGCAAAATCCATTGATAACTGTAATGATATAACGCTTAAAATATAATTATGGGTATATATTAAACATTAAATTACAATATGAATTTTTTGTTTGAGGCGTATTATCTACACGTATTTTTTTGTAAATACAAATATATATTTTTCCAAAGACTGAACTTCTTCATAATATGTTTACGTTGTAATAAAATATTTAATTTCAGGACTCAGACATCGGATAGAGAAAATTAGAGACTAGGATGTATGTCGGGATAGTCCTAGTGGTCGAGTTTTGCCGAAGAAGAAGAAAAAAATATTTAAATATTTAAATATTTATTTACGTTAAATGATAATGGTTTCGATGAGCTTAATTGAAAAAAATTAAAACGTTTGTACAAGTTAATACTTCACGTACACTAAAAAGAATTTAAAATACGTAATCATGGACGTATAGTTTTATAGGTTATAATGTTATGTATAAATCAATATTTGATTTCGATGCGACCTAATCCGAAGTACCGAGACGAATATCGTTAAACCGTATAAATCGTCGGATTATAATATTAAATATACTTTATATCACACGCCCACAACATAATATATTACTGTAATATATATAATGATACCGTCTCGCATCGATTATTAATTATTATATAATAGCACTAATTAGTTTATACTTTACACGTACATATCAGATATGGGTAAATGTATATTATATTATTACATTAAGTATAATAATTATCGAGCATATTTGATTAAAACCTTGCATTCGGTTTAAATGAAATAATGTTATGTGCGAAACAAACATTGTTACTGTGCTTTACAAAGTATAAAATGATGTATATTTAATGTTGTGCGAAACAAGAAAAATCATAAAATGAACACAATGTTAGATTTGATGCCGTTCAATCCCACGCCATCATGCTGGGGCGTCCCTAGTAAGGACCAATGGCACTTACTTGCGCGCGCACTCTAGTGTATATCAGCATTAAAATATTGATCTTTAAATTTGTGCCTGTGTACCAGGGACTACAGGTTCTTTTCGTGTACATGCACACAAACACGCGCGTTTGTATTATACAAACAAAAATATAAAATATAACTTTTCTTTGCGAATAACAATTATATGGCTACGGCGGTACTAAACATTATAACTATTATAAAAATAAGCGTTTATTGCGTTCATTAAAAGCGAATCTTTCTGTTGTTTAATAATATGCATAACTTTTATCAAAACCATGGATCATTTATAGAAATTAATGCAATGATTGTTGAAAAGTCAATTTTGTAAAAAACAGACGATAATTTATAATGTAGATTTCAGATTTACAAATAATGTGTGCCTATTCTTATCTGGATTTTTAATATTTAATTACATTCAAATAACGTACAGATTGAGTGTCTTAATTAATAGTATTTTAATCATAAAAATATGTGGTAAATTTCATAACTATATAAACATTTTATACAATATGTTATACGTATTTTATTCGGCATCTCGTATTATATTATAGCGTACGATTTATTATAATATGATCGATTTGGATTATAATACACAGGTTTCCATGATATTTGTTGATTATTTTTATTTAAACATTGCCCTTCGTCTTTTGGAGGTTTGGACTTGGCTATCATTACCAATTATTGGTCCGAGTTCACTGGAAACCGATTATTTGACGGTTACCATGTAGTATAAAGTAATAAATGTTTGCATTGTTTTCAGAATTAGTCAACAGATTTACGAGAACGTATTGTTAAATACGATACGCAATTATAAAAAATTACAAATAAGTATTTTGAGATATACGAATGGGGTTGGTATTGATTGTAATTTAGACTTTATATACTCTTAGACGTATTAGTAAAGACAGTTACATCTTCTGCTCGACAGCTCCGCTTCGTTTCGTAGTTTTCTCATGCTTTATCAGTGTATATTGTTTTTTTTACGTACGAGATTCTATTCTATTTATTTTATTTGTACACTGTGCGTTTCATAAGTCAAATATCGTAAATATGATGTATGGTAATTTTCCATTAGTGTTAGTCTTTTGCGGCCCATCTATAAACCTTTACAAGTTAAATTTGTACTCGAGTGATCGAATCGTGTATACTATCGAAAACTAAAAGCTTGATCAAACACTTTATCCAAGTGGAGTCTGAATGATCTGACGCTTAAATACTTTATCCGTGCATGGTGTTGCCCGTCGACAGATATACGTAAATAGCTTACATGTATTTGTATATCAATCCGGTGGTTATTTATTGTAACAATTGTTACAGTAAACGTTGAGATTAAAATTGCAAAGATGTTGTTTTACAATGTGTATAATTAGTAGTAGATGGTATACAAAGTAAACAAGTCGATTTACAATTGTATTAAAAGTTCCACAGACGTTTTACCGTAAATTCTAGAATCAAAATATACTATATTTATTATTATTTAAATTGATTACATAAATTAGCTTCGTTTTTATTTCCGATAAATACTTAACAGATAAATATAATTTTTTTATATTACAAACATTATTTAAGATATTTACATATTGCATATAAACCAATATTAATTTTAGTCCTAAAACATTTATTATATTGTTTACCATACAGTTTAATAAATAATTACGTGATAAATATAATATTTTTAGAATTATATATATATTAATAATAAGTAAATTGACAAAAACTTGTACTTGAAATTAATTATCTCAATTTATGCTAATACTGAATAATCGTGTATTAATCAATAATAATTTAAGAATTTAGAAATTTATTACAACTCTTTGTTCATTATTAGTTACAAATTTTAACTAAATTTTATTATTCTGTACAGATAACAAATATTTCAAACCTTAGTATATTATTATTATTACTTAAATATGAAACATGCAAAACACAAATAAATGACCATATAACTCAATGTATGTCTAATACGGTTTATATTAATCATGCAATTGTACACGGATTACAAAAGAAACAAATGTTTGTACAATTTGAAACGTTGAAAAAGCATTGAATCTTTCGTTGTTTCTGAGAGTTTTATCGATGAACATAATTTGTGCATATTTTTGAGTATTAATAATATACAGGACTTAAATCTATATACGTTGTTAAACGGCTGTTTTTTTAACGTAATTTTTAACGAGTGAAGTGTAACCACATTATTTAAAATACATTTATATAGGCACACGATAGAATTTAAATTGTTGACAGCATTTCATTAGACTCTTTTGTGTACACTTGAACCAACAAACTTCGTAATGCAGTACTTGCCAGATGTAATCATCATCACACCTGTATTTGTTCTCTTACTCCCCTCCCTCCAATCATTTATCTGACTACTGACTATTCATCAATTTTTTAAACAATTTGGGCTTTTTTCGTTTTAATTTTTTTTTTTTCGTCTCATTACGTCCCGTTATTATTTAATATTATTATATAGGTTAAGTTACACCACGTACATTGCCATATTATAATAGCTCTGCGTGCGCATACCATAAAATATACTGTACATGCACGGTTAAACACAAATATACTTATAACTACTCTATTGTACGAGAGCGTCTTATTATTACCGAAATATGCCTATATTATATCGTTAATTAAATTCGTATCTTTATATGCACGTGCGTGTGTATACATACAACAACAATAACAATAATAACATGACACGCATTTTGAGCATCCCGGTTAAATGATGTGAATGGGTACCTAGTTAGAGAACGATATATTATACAATGCCAATTAAATATGAGTAGGTGATGAAATTTAACACGTACTTACATGTACATTACATATTTGATATTCTGTACAAATTATTATCGCTCCTAACCGCATGTTTGTATACATATTATTACTGTGGGTACAACAATATAAATATGTGTGTGGATAAAGTACAACAACAAAAATGATAATCGTTTATTTATTCTCGGTGGTTTTTTTTTCCGTATGCTTTTGTAGACACTATTATACCGATAGTATACGTACAAATATACATGTATACATGACAAAGTCCAAATATGTGCACTCGTCCACGAGCGTTTATTATAGTAATTCGCGTACAATATTCGATATAGAATCAAACGTAATTATATTATTTAAACCCGAAATAACATTATGATTGTGCTGCATTCGACGTGATTTCGTTGATTTATTCGAACCACTCGTGTTACGTATAAATAAATACATCACGGCGGCAACGATTCAGTTACCGAAATACATAAAATTGTAATTTTCAAGTTAACGATATCGTAAACATAACTTTTCAAATAAATGTATGAAAATGTGAATGTTTGGCTAAAGCATTTGTAAGTGATTTTGCACGTTCAACGTTCGTCTTGGACTACGATAATAATATAGGTAGTGATAACTATTTGCATTTCAACAAAACAAATTGTTACGCACGGTTTAAAGCGTAACAGTAGTCGACCAAGCAATTTTTTTTCCCGTGACTTACAAACAGTTCGTATATTACTGATCGGGGTAAGTAACCCGATCCACACCGGTAAGCAAATAAAATAACTGTTGTTTCGTACGTTCCAAGTCTGTTGTTGTTGACCTTCTCTAACCGCGTAACTGGCCCCTGTAGCTGTAGGTGTACGTGCCCGGGCGTACGTACAGCGTCTACGTCGTTACGCGGGTGTATCACAACGCGCCGTACATGCATGGTGCGAGAATAAAAATCCTGTTTACCCTTTTACACGCACGCAACGCGTTTATGTACACCGGCGGCCGCGCGGTACGCATTATGTAATGTGTACGCGTATTGTTATTTATGTACATTATTTGTTTTCGCTGCAAACACCACTTAATAACAACATTGATTCGGTGAATTTCGGGTACCGCGCGAGCGCGCGCGCGCGCGACTCATCGGTATACGGAGTTTAGTGACATTGGCTAAGGGGGAATATTATATAGGTAACCGCCGTGGTGTTTTGTGTACTTGTGCCGTTGTACTTTTCAAATGGATGTTCTTTGCCAAACATCAATATTTGTCCGCAATAAACCAGAAACGAACCGACGCCGCCGCCGCCCGGAACGCCGCGCGTGCAGGAGAGCCGCGCACGTCGCAAGAAGAATGTGCGCCGCGCGCGGCGGCGGTGCTAGATTGCCGTACTTACCACCCCTTGCTGCTAACTTGCTAGCTCGGTCGCCCGTCCGCCGCCGCCGTAATAAATTCAATGCGCGTCGGGCGGCGGATAACACCGGCCGCGGTGGTGTGCGTACACCGACACGCACAAACGGGCGCGCGCGCGCCAACGAAAACGCGCCGAGACTTATTATTTGCCTTGTGCAATGTGCGCGCCCGCCGCAAACGTCCACTAGTGCCCGGCAGTGCCCGACGCGGCGTACCTGCTCTACGGCGGTATCATTAGCGCAATTTATTCGACAGCGTCGCGCGCGCCGGAAGAATATTTTATTTCCTCGCGCGACGGCGGACGCACGTGCCGGTCTCTCTCGCGTTCGTAAGTCCGCCCGCCCCGCGTACCGTTAATCTCTTATTTCGCGCTGCACACCGACACGGTCGCGCACGCGCGCGCCCCCACCACCAACACCCCCGCGCAAAGGTCCCGGAAAAACAGTACGGCGGTTGGTGATGGGGAGCGGAGGGGGTGACGTGGGGCGGAAAAGTTCAAACAATAAAACGACAAAACATAAATAAAATACGATCGATCCGTGTGTACACACGATGTACTGAACGATGGTTCGTTTTTTTAATGAAAACTCAAACAGCCCGAGTACTGTACGTATGTGTACGCGACTACGTACGGTTCACGTACGAACATATAACGTGTGCACAGGTACGCGGAAACGATGTTTTCGAACGCGGGCAATCCAAACACATAGTTTTGTAAAAACGTGTTTTGTGTGCTGTGGAATCAATTATTTAATAGACACCAGCCGCGAGTGTCTGATAACGTATTGTGCATACACGTCCCTGTCCCCGTGCACGAATAAGCCCGTGACTTTCGCGGTTTCGCGTACGTTCACTCTTGGTAGGGGAGGCGTGCACGCGTATGCATACACACGTAGTGTACATACACGCTTTTCGGACCCTCTCCGCGTGATTCTCGAACGGGTGGCCTAGTCGTCGAGAATCACGTGACGGTTCCGCGACTGTGTGTCAGTGACGTAACGCGAAATCAGTTCCGAAAATCTTTCTCCAAATGACGTTTTTTTTTTCTTTTTTATTAATATCAATGAGAACAACTTGTTCTTTCAAATTTAATTTATTCTCGAGTAACGCTCATTACTTTTTTGACTCCGCAATATATATTTTATATGTTGCTCTTACTCGTAAAATATTTGTCGATTACATCATAATGTTTACGTATATTACGATCATCGGAAACAACTGAGGTAGCGATTTGCTATAAGCAAAGGATTTAGATAAACTCGTTTTAACTGCGAAAAAATGTATGTGAAGCAGACAATGGGGAGCTTATCTTCAACACGCGTATTTGCAGTGAGGCTGCGAGAAGTTTGATATAAAAAAAAAATCTGATAACGGCTAATTGCGTTAACCATAACATTATAAATATATAATTGAAAATCACCGTCATCCTAATAACGCGCGTACACACACACACGAGCGCGCACACATATGTGTATATACGTATATGTTATTATCGATTATCGCGTTTTGTTGTCTTTGTGACTCAATATATAAGAACGACATGACAAAACCGAAAACACACATACACATACACGTAAAGATACATAGGCAGAAAAAGAAAGTTAGAGTGAATGAGAAAGGAGAGTAGGAGGTACATAGAAAGAAAGGGCAAAGAGAAAAAGAGAGACAGCTGTCTTGAAGCGCCGGCAACCTCCCTACACATGTATATATATACACACACACACACACACACAAACATACACACACTCACACACGTCGTTGATAACAGCGTCAAGGCTAGCGGGCGGGTAAGGGCGTGACAATACTCGCCGTGTTATTATTACGATGCAAACGTCCAATATCCGACGATGCTCCTCTTATGTGTGTATGTGTATGCGTGTATGTGTACATATATATATATATATATATATATATATATTCTATGTGTATATACAATTTGCAGAGAGCCGCGTATTACGCCCCGTACTTGTGCGATATTTTAGGGGAGGAGGGTCGTCAAGTTCGCAGCGTATAGGCCAAACGACTAGCACGATGACGACGACGTTTATACAAGTCATAGGGTCGTGACGGGGAGTGTTTGCAAACATTCACAATCGCCCTGCACGTACAAACTCAGTGGTATATACTTATATAGCTTTTTCTCTTTCTCTCTCTTTCTCTCTCTCTTTCTCTCTCTCTCTCTCTACTCTCCTTTAGTACGTGGCTATACACACACACACACACATGCAAAATACTTACCCTCACTCTCTTTCTCTCTCTCTTTCCCCTTTTCTTTCTTTTTCGTGCACACATCACAAGCACCCGCGCACGCACTAAAAACGAACGCATATGTGTTTCTCTTCCTATTGTGCACCCAGCACCACCTGGGCTACTGTTGAGACGTATTACTGGACATCAAAGTGTCGCCCTACATACATTATATGTACATAATATACAATACGTGTTACGTATGTGATGTACAATTTTACATTCGTTAAATATTTATTATTATTGTATTATTTTGACAAAACCAACAACACAAACGACATAACGACAATTTAACAACGATATATGTATTGTGCATGTGTATATTGTAACTTATTGTATCCCCATACGTTTAGGTACAACGTGGGTAACAACAATATATCGATTCCGTTATTTTTCGCGCGTAATATTGTGGCGAAATACGCTGTAAAGTCATAAAAAGTATTAGCATTTTGTATAGACATGCATGAATATAGTATAACATCAGTACTGGATTTAACCATTCTACCGCTTTAAGCACTAAACAAAATGCCACCTTTTAATATAAATATTTTTCTAATCTAAAAAATGTTATTAAAGCATACAATTTTAGTTGTTTCCTTTGTTACTTAAAATTTTAATGATATAAAATAAAAATATACAGCTGTTATAAAAATGCATACATAGCTACATTCATATGAAAAACTTAATTATAAAAATATTATATAAAACATAATGATAAAAAACATGGTAGTAAAAAACGCTTAAAAATAGTTCATTTTTATATTATATTCAAAATTAAATAGTTAGTGCCTAGTACCCATCGACTTTAATAAAATAAAATATTTTATGATTAGTTATATTTATTTTAGTTCTAGTTACATGTAATAAAAATGTAATATTAAAAATTATATGCCGCTCTAAGCACTAGCTTATAGTGTTTACTGGGAAATACGGCACTGTATAATATTAACTTATATTATGTGCCTTGAATTAACGAATTAACTGTAAAATCAAACAAAAAAGGTTTACCTTATAGAAAAATACTTAGCTTGTAAGAATATAGAATGTTCTATGCTGTTCAATCGCCGATCAAAGTTAATTTAAATCGCTAAAATAAATAAATATAGGAATTCAATTAATATTTAAAATCTTCACAACCATATATCAGTATTTGGCTTGATAACACGAAACGATTTCTGTAATAATTTCGTAAAAAATTTAATTTCACTTATCTCATTGGGCGTTTGATGGATTTTGCCATAAAATAACCAACATTACAGACACTTTTTAATCCAGTTGATTAGTGTGAATTTAAAGCTCTTTAACAATTACACAACATTTTGCATTCCCTGAACGATTAAAATTTAATTTAATTATGGTAATCTTGTTTGCAGTAATTTATTTAGTAATTTATTCGATTAATAATCATGTGGAGCCAATGAAAGGTTTTACAGAACCCTGGGTTCCGCGGATTATGTGAGCCACTGAAAAAGTATTCTTATTTCTCATCAAATAAAAATCATTCATGTAAAATACTTATATATTGGATTTCCGTTCATCAGATGTGCCATATTTACATGACCTTTGAAATGTTTACAACTCTTAAAAAGTGTTTATCGAAAACAATAACAAATATCGAATTTAATCGAATTTTAAAACCAATATTAGCTGGTCAAACATGCCTAATTATCACCAACGACAGATAGCAGGACAATTAAAATATTAAATTTTAGTATAAAGATAAGTGAACGCAACATACTATCAACAGAAACAAAGGTTATTATGTTGATTGTAAATTGTGTTATTGATAAACCTTTAAATGTCATCATTTTAACAAAAATATCAGCGTTCATATTATCAATATCACATCACAAAAAAAAACAATACAGCTATATAACTACGTTATTATAGAAATTAATTTCAATTTATGAGTACACAGATATACATTAATATTATATTCTTATACATACATTAGACTAAAGTAGGCTAACTTTTTGTTTTTACTTTTATTATTTATAATTTTTACATTATTTACGTATGATTTATATTATTCGTAGGAAATTCAATTTATATACGAATATAAGAGTATACAATTGGTATGTCTATATTTGCAATGTAATTTAAAGCTTAATACAATGTAAGAGTTCATTGTTCTTGTACAATATTGAATATTGATAGATAACACGATTGGTTTAATTATTAAGTAAATTTAATTATATACATTTATACTGTAATATAAATTAGAATATAATTTTATTTGTACATTTCCTATTGTAAATTTACCTAAGTCATCTACCTGATTATCTACATCAATAGTTTTCATAATTTGTCTTCGTGTTTACCAAATACAACAGGTTCAAAACGTTTGATATTATTATTTATGAACATTTATATACTCAAATGGTTAAATCTAAAAATTATGATTTGACGTCTTGTATTCATACTCCAAAATAAAAATGTTTTGTCTAAATACACGTAACATACATTTATAAATATAGTTAAAAAATCAATTAACATTACATAATTTATTATATTGTATCTGTCAGTTAGAATTTATAACATAAATTATAAATAAAATATGTTGATGGCTCAAAAATGTATCAAAAATCCTTTTTTCAACAATAAAACTGTTAAAATTACTTGAAGTGTATTGATTTAATATAATCTATTATTGAGTAAATAAATAAATAATATAATAGTTGTGGTACTTATGCAATATCTATAATAAGATTCATAATTTTCAGGAATCAATACTAGTTAAAAAATATTTTATTTTTTTATTTAACCACGTTTAAAATGTATGAACATATGACATATAATTACAAATTTGATACCTAGGGCCAGTGGCGTAATTGTGGGAAGGCAAGGGGGGAAAGTGCCCCCTCTGACAATTTTTTGAGAGATAAAGGTATAATTTTGCCTCCCCAGATAATCCAACAGTACAAATAGCACCTTTTATTAATGAACTCTTATGGGTATTATTTAACAATATTGGTGCCTAGTTTCTATAAACCGGCTACCTACAATTTATGTTTATCTAAACTATAAAATGAGTTAAAAGACATGTAAAATCAAACAATTAGATATAGTGTGTAAAATACATACCATAGAAATATGTTTTAACTGGTGAGGAGGAGGGGTGTCAGGGTTTTGGTAATAATAAATATATTTTATTGTCCTCCCCTAGATTTTTTCCCAATCACGCCACTGCCTAGGGCTATGATAATAACTAAACATTTATCAAATACAGGTATTCAAAAAAAAAAATAAAGCATTTTTTTCCCTAGTTTAATGAATGTATTAGTATATTTGTTTCCTGTAAAATAATGGGTTTGGAAAATTAAAGATCAATTACAATATGTCTATAGGATAGGCTGAAGTTTATACTACATAGCAAGCATAAAAGATTAGTGGTAGAATTGTTAAAATGTACTATAGTAAGAAAAAAGATTTTATTTAAAACATTGATTTATAGTTCAATGAAGAATAGAGTGTTCTCATTGTTGCATAACCTTGCGCATTTCCTTATCATAGTTCGTTTTTCATATACATTTTTCGTCCTGAAACACTGAAAAATGTGAATATTTAAAAAAAAATCTAAGAGCATGTTTTATAACAAAAATTACTAAAACACTTAAAAAATACAGTTACTCGTATATTTAAAATCAATGTATACATATTTTACATTATGATTAATAAAACTACATTTTATGTAAGTTAATATAACATTAAACTTAACATTAAAATACAAAAATAATGAATAATCATAGGTTATCTTAATAACCATACTATTTATTATTCAAAAAGTATCACTTTTATCAGTTGGACATAAGACAAAATCATTTTATTTGGTGTTGAACTTTGTCTTTAAAATATTAAAATTAACATTTATTTTGTTTGAAATATAAAATATCGATATTCGATAGTGTATAAGAGACAAAGTCTTCTCACGGGTGAACAAAAGAAATATTATCTCATCATTCCGGAGAAATATTTCCATCATAAGTTTTTATATGATCCCATTTTTTATTATTAGCCAATATATACCTAACTCATAAATTATACATATTTTAATAAATCCTAAAAAAAAAAAATATTTAAAATAATGAATTTCTTCAATTTTTATTGAACATAAGGTAACTAAAGTGAGAATTAAGTTATTTAAACAATGTAATTCATAACAGTCTAATACAAAAAATGTTTTGTTTTTCCACATATATAAATGTACAAATAGTTTGTATAGTATTTACACACCAATAAACACACTGTACAATTTAAATAGTTCTTCAAATTATGAATAAATTATGAATACCCATGTGCATATTTTTTAAAATCTAGAGTTACATACTTGCTAATCTTAGAACATTGTTCAGTTTTTAACAAACTTTTACACGTGTGAAAATAAAGTAGTTACGTTTTTTTTCCATGAAACGCAACAATTTGTCTTAATATATAGTTTTTACAAGTATATTCTTGTAAAAACTAATGATCTAGTACTTCATTCTATAAATACTATTTAGTTTGTTCAAATATGTACAATTCACTTTACTAGGTACTATACACAAATTGTATTTAATAATTCAAATGCCTATTTTTCTTGTTTGAAGTATATTTTCACACTTAGAGCTACTACATACTAATAGGTAATCTATTTTTTATTGTAGATTTTACTGATTAATTACAGTAGATTTATGACAACTCGAATATGAAAGGATTAAAAAAAAATATATATATATATATATATATATATATATATATATAAACTAACTAACGAAACGAGAATTTGAACTTTAAAAATCAATTTTAATGCATAAAAACAGGGATTTAAATCCGTATTTGACAGCTATCAACGCATAGCCGTACTAAACTGTATCATTTTATGCTATTTTACGATTATACACCCCGACTACGATAAAATATTTTTCATTATATGTACACAAAATAATATTATATGGATGAAATGTACGGCTTACTCGGACCATTATTATTATTTAACCTTCTGGTTAAAATACGTGTTATATAATCTCCTTTTATAGGGATTATTTGTTCGTGGTCATCGTGCATTGGTGGTTATCTAATCTTTTTATTTAGCGCCTTTTAATATAGTTGGTTTTTTTGATCCTATTAAAAAGCTACAGGTAAGTATTATTATATTAATACATTGGGAACAATAATCCCAGTCTTAGTTCTATAAAGTATATAACAAACACAGTAACTATGTATATATTATGTATAATATGTATACAATAAAAAATAATATCTACACATATACATCTACAGAACAATATCGAAATAAATGTCATTATGTTATATTTTTAAAATAACTATTAACGCATAAAATAATACACAGATTAAGTAAAGTTATAGTTTATTTTCTACAATGGAAATGAAAATCATTCTCGTAGGAAACATTGAAAGGTTAAATGCGATATCGTAAAGAAAACATTCTTGGCAAATCTTATACTTCAGTCCTTATATTTAATGATTAAATAGAAAATCATATTATTGACTTATGGTTTGTGTAAATGGTATACAGATATTATATTCTTTAAAAACTAATAGCCAATACCGATCATACAGTAGTTATGGAGTATATTAGAGCCGTGTTTTATACATACTTGCGATAAAAATTGATTCCCAAACTTATTTGTCAACCACTCTGAAAGGTTAAACGTGATATTAAAATATATTTAGCAAACATCCAAGTATTTTATAACACAATAAATAGCTAAAAACGTGACATCGCCATGTCTCCACACGTTGGTCTTGATCAATGGTATTATACTTTTCAATTTTTATATATTTTTGGTTTTATTTACACGCTATTTTATTATAAATCTATCTGCTTAAGGACCAGATATATTAATAAGTGATAAAAATATCCGTTGCTATTAAACCTTTAGGGTAAGCTTATCCTATAGGAACCTATATTAATAATATATTATGTTCCGTATATATTTATGGTCGAAACATGGTAATTATGTAGACGTATCATATTTCTATTACATAACGTTATCAAATAATTTTAGTTAGTGATGGTAAGCAAAAAAAGTTAGTAAGTGTAGTAAGCGTCAATGACGAATGCAGCAGTTTAGAGATACGGTTTCACCCGTTTTTTAAATTAATTTTGTTTTCAAAACGTTTTAAATGGAAAGCTTTGAAAAGGTTAACCATTGTAGTATACTGGTATTATATTATGAAATCGTTGTATAAGTAAAAATCTCCATGCCGTATACCTAGTTCTGTAAAATAACTATATTTACCTAAAATTCTTAAGCAATAAATAATGCTGTCGACCAAATTGAGTGCCGAAATCAAAATGTTTTTCTCGGGTTGCGAACCATTTTTGGTGTACAACACTTCGACCTCTTATTATATCACCTAGTGTTTGGAATCCTACAGGGACGCACCGAATATTATACCTCAATGTCCGAATATAATCGAAACAGTTATTGTTGGTTTATTCTGAAATTCGGATGCGAACGCGTAAAATATTAACAATAATTATAGTCAATGCGTGGACATTATCATATCGTTGCGGGATATTTCGTGTAATATAATAATAATAAAAAATAATAATAACAATAATAATAATAATATTAGTTGTAGTAGTAGTAATAATAATAATATGAACACGTTTTGGGAGAGAAAAAAAAATTCGTTATCTATGGCTGTGTTTTATTACCAAGTGTGTATACGATATGCGTGTACGCCGGTGCGGCGCCCGCGCGCGAGCGTGTGGGTGAGCTGACGAGATAATGTGAATCATTGAGTAAACACCGGGCACCCCATCGCGGAGCGGAGCGAAGGGCAGGGCCGCGCACGGGTTGATGATGGATGAGAGCCGAGAGCACTGGCGGCCCGCGTTATCAACGATTACGAGCCGACTTCCCGAACGCGTCGTATTTACGCGGTGATTAGCTCTCTTATCGTCCGTGCGCGCCTCACCTACGGCCACGGCCATTGTTGGCGGCGGATAACGCGCGCGGTTGACGGATGTCGTTTGTTCAAAACCGTCGCATGACTACGGAACGTTACGAAAGATTAGTTAACCCTCTACACGCGCGCGCCAGCGCAAACGCACACACGTACGCACCTACTAACCCGCACGCACGCACGTACACGAGAAGTGTGTATATTATTTACATAAGTACATATATGTACGCGTGGAATATGTGCGGTGCAAGGATGTGTATATGGTTTTCAAACAACCGCGTACGATAATGCTGTGTGCGTACGTACAAAACATATTTTCGAATAACGTCGAACACCGGAATAATCACTGTTCGTTAAATAAAAAAAAAAAAAAAAAAACGTTTTTATTCTCGCACACTATTTCTATGTCTGTTTATAACATACGTGTTCACAGGACTCGTGGTAATCAAACGCGGTTCACGTTTTACACCGAAACGACGAGGTATGAAGATCATCACCGATAGCGTCGAGATCGATTTTAACCGGATTTCAAGACGGTTTATTATTTTCAAACTGCCCGGTTTGACTGGGCCAGTCCGTTTTCGACCAAAACCGTACCCTTCCCTTTTCGGCCGAATCATTTTTCGACCAAAACAAACATTTTAATTATACATTTAAAATAATGATATACAATATTTGATTATGTTGGAAACTATTATAATATATTAATGACGATTCAGGGTTTTACTCACGTAGCGAGGTTTTAGGTTCACATACAGAGCATAATCCCATTTGCAACAGTATCAAGATTTATATGGAAACTAGGTTAGGCTTAGACTATAATTCCCCTTGGGACGAAGCCCCATCCCCCCGAAAAGTGCCACGCAGAGGCACTCGAGTTGGTGAGTGGATCCGACAGGCGTAACGAGCAAAATCCTAAAATATTTAAAATTAAAATTCCGATTTTTCGAAAAAAAAATGCAAACAATTTTTATTACGATAAGAGATCAAAACTAAATACAAAATATCGTTATCTTTTATATTAATATTTTAATAATTATTGATAAAAATTCAAGGCTGGGCATTGACGAGTTAAAAAGTTTTTTTAAAAAATTGTACATAATTATTTTATTATTTTTGTTTTGGTTGAAAAGGGAATCAGCCTGTATTAAATTTGGTCGAAAAGTGAATGGGACAAAAAGGGAAGGGTACGATTTTGGTCAAAAAGTGAATCGGCCGAAAAGGAAAGGCTAGGTTTTTGGTCGAAAACGGCAATGCCCGTTTGACTATCACCTTGCGCCAGTCAACACCAATTGTTTTTCTTTTTTTATATGCAGGCTCGTATTTAGGGGGGCACGGGTAGGCACATGCCCAGAGGCGTCAAGTCTCAGAAGCGGCAAAATATTTTAGAAAAATTAATTTTAAAAATGATGTACCTAATGAAACAATAAAACAATAAAAAAAAAGAAAATAGTTTGTATTATTATGTTATAATTTGTAAATTAAAATAAAATTTGTATTTTTATTATATTATAATTTGTTAATTAAAAAAAAAGGAAATTGTATATTTTATTATGTTATAATTTGCTAATTAAAAAAAAGTATTAAACAACTTTCATTTATAAGTTGTTTAATACTTTTTATTAAAATATAACTTTCATTTATAAGTTATATTTTAATATTAAAGAATCTGGATTATGGACGAAATAATAAGTGTTATGTTATTATTATTTATTTTTTTTGGGGAGGGGGGGCATAAATTATATGCCCGGGACGCCAAATTTTTAAATACGGGCCTGTATGCATGTGTGTGTGTGTGTGTGTGTGTGTGTGTGTGTGCCACAATACTATAGTTTAGTAATTATTGAAGTTCCCGTAAGGCTGTGTATAATAACAATTTGAAATTTGATCAATTATTAGTCGACTTTTTTTATAACTCGTCATTAAATTCAATAATATTTCCAGTTAATTATATCTGCTTTTATAGTAAAAAATGAAGACATGTGCGACGTATTTTACGTAAAACGTTACTGATAGAAATTTCAGAAGAATTGCATCATAATTAATTAATTTTAATTGAGTTCATTCATTTTTTTTAATAAAAGGACCTTTAACGTGAGTTATGACATGGCATGCGAACGAGTCTAATTGAATCTCACATGATGTTTACAGTAGATCGTGAGGCCGTTCGTGTGACTCCGGAGTAACATTTGTACCTTAATAAAAGGGAAACCGACTGAAATGAAAACCCTGCATAAAACCAATGAATACATTTCGCTTTCTCCCACCAGTGTAGAATCTAAAATAATCAAAGGGCAAAGTTAATTCGTAAATATCGCTCTGAATAAATATTAATAACACAAATATTTATGTAACGATAGTATTTACCGATGTTTAGTCCTCGTACGGGATATCATCATTTAGCGTGATATTTGTACATATTATGTGTATAATGTGCATTTAATACGCATAAAAAAATAACGTACAAACCCGTAAAAATATATGAATTAGCTCTTTTTCTAAGACGATTCCTCGGCTCCGTAGTTCTTTTTCCGTCTTGTCTTTTCGTCTTGCAGACGTCGGCCAACTTTTAGTTATTACCTATATCCGTTTTCTTTTATGCATTTAATATTCCCAACACGTCTGGTAGAAATTTATCATTTTCATTGTGCTCTCTTTGCGTCCGGTATTGATAAAACTATTGTCATTACATTATACATATTGTATATGTCCAACACGTATTATTATTATTATTATTATTATGGGGTCCGCGTACAAAAGTAGGGTGGCGATCTACAATTGGCCGTAAAATTCGTACCCATTGTATTGATAAGCTGCGTTTATAATCGACGTACATGTAATAGGCTAGTTATATCAGTTTAGCAACAAGAAGTCATCTCCACGCGTCGTTATACTGACACACTATTATATAACAATATCAAACGGAAAACGCGCACCGTTCCATTATTTGTCATTTGACTACAATAATACATTATTACGATCCGTGTTTTGTAACCAGATTAACTTTTGCATGTATATGTTGGAAATCCGACCATACATCATACTGACAGAAAAATACAGCACGAACAAAACTGATGCATAAAAAGTATTGGTTTGTACGTACCAGGTGTTTTCTTTTAAAACGCCGTGTCTGGTATACATATAAATAATATTATAATAACATGTGTAAGAGTTATTATTTCGCAAAAGCCTTTACAATAGCGGAAGAAAAAATATATATAAATAAATAAAATCCACTCATTTCTGTACACAACCACACATATTATTATGTACATAATGAAACGCATTAATTGATTTTCTTCATAACGCGATTGAATGCGACAAATGATCAATCATCAAAGTATGGTATAGACAGTAATGTATTGTATGAATAATATACCCAAATAAGCAGATAATTATGGAAAATATTCCCGTATTAAATCAATAAATTCCTAAGTATACATCAAATATAAAATAATTACATTTCAATGAAAACAAGTGTAATTATAAATTTTTAAATAATCTAATATTTTGTTCATTTATTTAGTATTATCATTATGAACGAATGACATTGATATGCTAAATTATGAAACATACATTTCACATATTGGCATAGGCGTGTACACACCTCATTCAAAGGTCGTGCACAACAGTGACATATTCAAGAGGAGTAGGTTATTGCATCACCCCTTCACCAAAAAATTAGGTTTCGGTTTGGGGATACGACCCCTAAATTTTTTAATAAGCTTTATCATTTTTATCTAATAATGATTAAATCAGTTTTACTCTTTTTATCAGGAATAAAAAATAATATTCCTTTTATTACATAAATAAATAACTAGGCAATATAAAATTTTATTTAGTATTTTAAAATATAATTTGTAATACTTTTTACAAATATTTTTATAGTTACAAGTGGTCTTAATATATATTATAATTCTAACCGTCGTTTTGTTGGTATCATCACTATAAATTCCTCGATAACTTCTTCATAATTAATAATTTTTGTCATCTGTTGTTCTATGAATAGAAACATTAAAGCGTCAAGTCTTTCTTGAGTCATGGTGCTGTGAAGTTTTGTTTTTTACAATCGTCAGCTTAGAAAATGCATGTTCGCATGAACAAGTTGTTACCGGAATAGTGGTAAAAAGTACTATTACTTTATAGAAGTGAAGAAAAACACAAGTTTTATTATTTAAATTTAGAAAATCAATCTATTGATGAAGTGTTTTAGAAGTGGTTCCAGATGGTATATTAGGTACATTTTTAAGTAACATAATTTACAAAGTTTATATTATGTACCGCAATTTATAATGTAAGTTAGATCAAATTTCGCAGATTATGCCTTTGCATGACAAGCAAAACCCGTAGACACGCCTATGCATATGAGTATTATTCGTATACGTTTACCTCTTTTATCCATCCCTCAAATCAATAATATAATATATTGCCATCAATTCAAAATATTATATTAATACTTAATATTTTTATTGAGTAAATGTTCCCCTTTAAGTAGACAAGTGGTATATAATAATACATAAAGTACTTCATTTGTAATACATATTTATCTATAATATGTGATTTAAAAATGCGTTTGCTCCAATGCAAAAGATTTAAATTATCTACTCATAAATAATTATTTTTGTTTACAAAATTAGTATGTCATAGTTTTTTAAAATTCTATAATATTTATAACATGATGATTTTCTATTATTTTTAATATTAAACACTCAAAACACAAAATCCCCGTCAATACAATCTCAAGTTTAATATGAACACAGTCAAAAAACCATCAAAACCATCAAAACATCAAAACCAGTCAAAAAACCATCTAACCATCAACCAACAATTAAAGTATAATATAAAATACTTCCTAAAATGTAGATAGTTAGTACCTATACAACAATATAAGAAGTTTTATGAAAAATTATTTTTCTCTGAAATATAACTAGAAAAAAAAATAACAATAGTATTAAGTGCATACAGCTTAATTGTATGTTATTTACATTTTTTTTTTAAAAAGAACGAGAAAAAAATATGACATGACACAATCACGCAATAATAATATAAACAAATAAGTTTACATCATAATATTGGTGAAATTGTTGAAATATTTTTGTTTATATAAGACAATAATTATAATTTATCAAATTTTATACTTGCATCTACTATTAACGAATATTTCTCATTTGCACTTAATATTTATTTTATCAGATTAACATAATATTAGGTACCACTATAAAAAAAAAAAAACATGAAAAACATATTTTATTTGTGATTTCAATAAAGAATTTGATACAGCTTTAAAAATTACACATTGTAATTATTTCTTAATGAGAAAAATTAATAATTATAATTGCATTACTATAACGGTTTATCGTTTTCTTAATAGTCCATATGATTTTATATTTTTATAATTTGAAATTTGTTATTAATGATTATGTACATTGATACCTATAATTATTATTTTACTTTTGAATATCTGTAATTGTACATACAATACAACTATAGTTTGGAAATGGTACATAAATAGGAAAGATAAGATAATATTGCTAGTGAATTGCAATTGTAATTCGAAAAATTAAACTGCAGTTCTTATCATATTTTGTGAAACTCTACATCATTATAAGAACGGAGTTATTATTATTAGTTCTCCAGAATATTATATATTTTGACTGTATCTAAAATTATGTGCTGTAAATATATAATAAATATTAGTATTTTTTAAGTTTTTGCTATTTATATTCTGTACGACTCAATTATAATAACAAATCGAGTTGTATTTGCCTATTTTTCTTATCTTTGTCTATGATGAATGTAGAGACTATTTTAGTATAAGCTGAGAAAATGTCTAAGAAAATTAACTTGAGTATAAGGATCACCAATTTTCGTTTTATTAGTCGATTGAAAAATATAAATAATTTAATTTATTTGTACTTAAAAATGTTTTAATTATGATAGTTAAATACTTAATATTAAATTATAATGTGATATAATTATTACTGAAACAAAGTTCGCTAACAATATATGCTGCTCCTATAATATATACATTTATAAATTATAACCAATTTTGTTACAAAAAATTTAAAAAATAATCGTCATTCAAATACTTATATTATAAAATATTGATATAGTGCTTAGGTACGCTTCAAACGCATTCCGGAATATAATGTGGATTTGAATCATCAATTCATTGAATATATGAATTTAAAATTAATTATCTTGTACTATAATTGAAAATTATTTTAACTAGCATGTATTATATAATTTAATAATAAAATAATTTTTTTTAATTTAAGACTTTTTTATTCCACTATTCTACAAATCAAATTAATGATGATTAATTTACTTACAATGTATACGAAATAAGACTAAATATAATATTAAAATACAATATATTTATGATTAATCGTCTAGCCAGATGTAAAAATCAATAAACAATAAATGATGATAATATTAATAATAGGTACTACCTACATAATTATCGAATAAAATATGTGATTTAATTTATAATTATAGAAAAATGCGTTAGTTATAAGTAAATGACATTTAAAATACTGCAAATATCTATAATCTAATATCTTATGTCCACATCCGGGTATTTATATGAATAAGTTGCTTTATTTAAGTCATTATTCCTAAAACGTTTTACAGACAATATACGATGTATACGGGTATTCGTAAACAAAGATAGGAATATAAAGATTTTCGAGATTTGATAAATACCTATTGTGTTCAAATCAATTTCATATAAACTATTTAGCTTGTATTTGATAAAAAATTATTTTATTTTAATATTTGGTTATAGACTTATTTTCTTTTAAGTCTAAAAATGATTTTTTGTTTTTTACTTTAAAATACGCATATGCTTACTACTATGGATAAGTATCATGATTTATGATTCATGAGCAGAATTCAGATTTTATAGCATTAAAAATAAATTAAATATGTAATATTATATGCTATACAAATATGAAAAACAACAAAAATGAAAATTTTAAATTAATAAATTAAGTCATAAATGTTTATTATTCAATAACACAGTAGGCCGGGCTACTTAAAAATAGATTATAAAACCATATTATTATTATTTATTTATATGAAACAAAAATATGAGTTTTTTATGTAGTCATATAAACGAAAAAAAATTAATTTAAAAATTAACAAAATATACCACCAAAACATGAAAAATAGCATTTTAATCTAAAAACGCTTCAGATATACCTATTCAAAAAATTGGGGCATACAATTTAGTATATGGAGATCTTGATGCATCCAACATATTTATAGCTTACTCTATCATATGCTAAACAATATGAAACCTGCTCATGAATATTAGTTATTTTTCACTTATAACTTTAAAGTAATTTAAAAAGTTATCCAATTTAAAATTTAAATGTTTAGTTATCTAAATTAAAATAATTAAGACCTACAAATTCAATATATTTAATAAAAGTATCACTACCTGTATCAGAATATTGGAAAAAGTATAAAATCGTGTTTATTACATGTTTTGCATAAACTGGGATTACTTCAATTGTTATTCTACAGTTTACTACAATAACTAACAAATATAACTACGAAATAATAATTTATATATATATATATATTCGTATTTTTAAGTTTTCAAATGAATTTTTAACATTCAATTAATCTTATCATAGTTAAAAAAGTAACTTACCAAAAAATATTAAATTTAATATTGATATAATATGAAAATATTAGGTTATTGTAATTGAAGGTCTATGCGTAATAATTATTGATAAAGTATCTATTATTTTAAGCAAACCTTAGGGTCGTTGCAATAGCTGGGTGGCATAGGGTCACGTGCCAGTCACGTGCATTTGCGTAAGTACCGGATATTAAAAAGTATAAAATGCCCACTCATCTCATAAATGTCATATACTGTTATTGTTAGTGAGGAATTATATAAATATATATGTACTAGTAAAATATTTACTACAAATCGATAAAAATATGGTTCACCATTTAAAATAATAAATTAATAACTAAACACCTATAAATTGATTATTTCTATTTAAATTATATTTTGTTTTAAACTATAGGTACCGAAGTACTCGTATAAAACTATATATAAATGAAATACATTTTTCTTTTGCATAATATTTATAGTAGATATGCAATCGCTAAAATCTATAGTTTTAAACATTCAATAAATAATTTGAAAACAAAAATTATAATTATTACATTATTAAAAATAAAATTATAGTAGTAAAAAGTCACGCGATGTATATAAAATACGGATACCGTACACAAACCGTCATAAAATCTATTTCAATTTATCGGTTACATATATATATATATATATGTGTGTGTGTGTGTGTGTGTGTGTGTGTGTGTATGTGTGTGGTATTTTACATATTTTAACTCCAAATATTTAACTGTAAGATAATAAAATGTAAGTTATGAAATTATTTGAATTTTTAACTCGAAAACTCTTTTTCAAAAAGCTTTGAAAATGTAGTATAACGTAATTAAATCGACTTAAGTAATATTTTTATTTTGTGGAAACAAAATCACATTATTACAATTCATATTAATTAATATATAAATAAATAAACAAATAGTTTATACAAACGATAAATAATATTTTTAAAACTGAAAATAATTTATAATTTAAATGTATGTTAATGAAATCAATAACTTACAAATAATCTTCAATGCTACGTCATTTTCACTCTCAATTTTTATTATTTTAGTAATTTAACTAATTCTAGTTACAATAAAAGTTTACTCTTTTCAGTAGTAACTTGGGCAGGTAATACCATTAATACCAACAATAGCGCAATTTCTGTGTTATTAAATAAACTATTATTTTGTGTACATTTGATGTTCCTGCCTACTCGAATGCCCTTTATATTAAACGATGACTATAATATATTTACATATTACTTATGCGTTTATAAAGGACTATAGAAGTACAAGAAATTTCTTGGGAGACGAATATTTTTTCAAATGTCATCGGAAGGGTGGGAGAACTCAAAAACATTAATTTAGGTACCACGTTAAAAACTATGAATGAAATGGATTTATAACGCTGCATCTTATACATTATATTATTATTATTATTATTATTATTATTATTATTATCGTTAGGTATATGAACGGAATGAATCCAAGAAGCCAGCGCAACTTCGTGTGAGGTCCCAGGTGCCTAGTCCGAGGACGTGGTTTTATTTGGACACTCGGGCACTCAAAAATTATTTACACAGTCACTCTACACTTCTCTATACCTCACTAATAACAATAAAACTCGACTCAGAACACCCCTTCCTTAATACTTTATACTTTTTATTAAATTACAACCGTTGACGCGCACACACGAATTTTCGGCTATATTAATTTACTTACTATCTGCACGTACAGTGTACCCAATGCATTTTACATTTATATTTTTGTTTATAATACGTCGAGTTACTTTAACAATACTATTCTAATACATTTTTAAATTTAAAATGCCTAGGTATAACAATGAAAATATAAAAATACTTGTAAATAGAGGGTTCGTCAATATAACGTAAACTCTATTTGCAAGTTTTTATCTTCTATACATGGATGTTGAAAAAGGGTCATTCATATAATACAACTAATATGTAATCGACCATGCCGAACCAATCAAACAGAAACCTGGTAATATTGACTTACTTACAAAGCGGATAATAGTAACCATTTCCGTTTCATAAACAAAGATGGGAGTTTGGTGTCATATTTCCATCTAGTTGGGAAGTCGCGTGTACATAAAAGATTCGTCCTTATAGTTTGCTAATGGATATATCGATTAAGCGAATACTATAATAAAATAACTAAATACATATATAAATAATTATCCTTCTATGAAATTTATTCAAAATATTGTATTATGTACTATCTAAACAAGTATAATATTTTGAATAAACTTCGTATAAGGATAATTATTACATTTCAATAATGAATTTATTACACGTAAATACTTATTCTATAAAAATCAAAACGTCATAGAAAAGTCCGTGGTCCAAATATTACGTTCCTTCGTGTTATCAAACTACAACCGATTAATATTTGGGACAAATCGAAAATTTCAAATGTCTACAATCAGTAAAAATGCCATCAAAATATTTAAAAAAAAATTATAAAATATCTATTAACTGCTATTAGAAGTACTCAGTTTGTCTTTCGAATCACTACGATTAATATTTAAAATATAAAAACCAAACAACTAAACAACTAACACTGTAAAAATTAAATTTGTTTAAATTGGTGATTTCGTCAAAATTTCATTTTCTATCACTTATTTAACTTTTTTTGTAACTTGCTGTTAATACATTGTCTATTAACTACAAAGTAAATTGTACTCGTATGACGAAACTTTTAAGTAATTTTCAAACCTTAATTAATACAATTTTGAAGAGTTTATTTCGAGTATTGTCAAAATTTAATATTCAAACGCTTATAACACTATATTTTAAATTACATTTATTTTATTTCATTAACCAATAAGAAATATATAGGTATGAAAAACTTTGTATTCAATTTAAAAGATTCTTAAAAACCAAAATAATTTATAACAAGTTTTTTTTTTTTTTTGTTATTTCCACACTCATTATCCATGATTAAAAATTCATCCTAAAGAAAATTATCCATTTTTACACATACTTAGATGATGTAACTATATGCAACTTTTTAACTAACGTTACTTATTGTTTAATATAAATAGAAGATAAACGATTTTGTAGCATATTAGTTAAGTTAAAATTTACGAAATATGTGATAAATATTACCTAATTTTACAAACTTTAGACTTATATTTTGAATATTAAAAAATATTTAACCTCAGAAATGTATAGATATTTATTTTTATTTTGTAAAATTTAATCGTTAAAATTTCCCATATAAAATTCCTAATAAACCGCAGTCAGAGTTAGAATAAATTCTATAATAAAAATGACCAAACGTAAGACATGCCAAGTATAAAATAAAAGAGCGCCATAAAATGAGCTCATCAGCAACACAAAATATAAGTATCTATAAGAATATTTTAACAAGAATTAATAATGTTATTGTTTATTAGCAATTTAATTATGCTTATAAGTATTATTTGTACTATTCAATAATTATTTAAATAATATCAAATGTGTTTTAAGTTTCTAACTAATGAATAAGGAACTATAAAATATGTATATATAGCACCATTATTCTATGTTCAATATTATAAATAACAAATGTAATTTTTATGAGTAATTATAATTCTAAATATAACTAATATAACTTAATCATTAAATGATATTCTAACTTTTTCAGCTGGGTTTTTTTCGTACTAAATGGATTCAACACAAAGTTGGTGGAGGGTTTTTGTTGACTATTATTTTCATCGATGTCTGAAGTATCATTAATAAATGATTTCATTCAACGCTTATCACTCTTGTAATTTAATTCTCATATATTCACAATGTTCCTTATGTATACTAACGTACTAGTAAATATAACATTATATGAAATATGGAAAAAGTGCAGTACTATTACTATGATTATTACTCGTATATTAATTTCTAAAACAAATATATATAAATTATATAAATATAATTATCAATATGATATCGCATATTTCATAGTTTTTACACTAATAATAATTTAACCACTAATTTTTCGAAAAGCGTAATACCTAAAATAAATATTATAAGATTATGAAATAAATTAAATATAGTAGGTAACAAATAACTTTGAAAAATACTAATTTATAATAATGTATCTACATTTTGTTAATAATCAAATTATTATCAGTAATTAATAGACACAACATTGTTTCTTTTTTTATTATATGTTTTTATACATTTTAATTCTTTAAATATAAATTAATATTTTGAATTACACAAGTTTTTACGTAATATTAAC
Source organism: Sipha flava (assembly GCF_003268045.1). Lineage (NCBI taxonomy): Eukaryota > Metazoa > Arthropoda > Insecta > Hemiptera > Aphididae > Sipha > Sipha flava. Next base: position 1,355,302 of record NW_020273144.1, on the reverse strand, counting down.
ACATATATTAATCATTGCCATATACAAATTAAAAACGTGTTTATAAATAAAAAAAATGAAATAAGTGTAATTCTTAAAAGTTATTTTAGTAATACAAACGATTTTATGAAACATTCAAATCAACTTATACGCCATTATTTGGTAAAGATTCAATATTGTCAACAACTCGTGGTTGAGTCAATACTATTGCATTAGAAATCACATCTATAACACTTGTTATAAACCTCCATGAAGTGTGCCATATTAAATACATTTTATTGGTATGTTATTTGTCAACGACCATCTTAGCAACACATATCAGCTATTATCAGCAGCTGATGTTATATCCATTCAATATAAAATCAATTTAATGAACGAATTAACCAAAATTAAACATTTAGCATTTATTTATTCAATATAATAATATAAATTGCACTTTACTTTAAATAACAAGCAATTTAATTTAGCCAATATTATATATAGCATGGGTTAGTATTTAATATAGATATGTACGAAAAATATTATTAGTTTTCTAGAATAGTTGTTTTTATTAAGTATAAGTAAATGTTTAAATAAATTGTTTTTCTAAACAATGTATACATAATGATAATACCTAGGTACCTATATGTTTTATCACTTGATTGAAAAAGATTTAATTGAACATACTTAATTGCTGCTATGAAAATATTAATTTAATTTAATTTATTTAATTCAAAATAAACAATATTTTATCTAATATTAATATTTGTTTATAAATAGTTCTAATATGCCGGAGTACTTAATATGAATATATATTGAACAATACCACTGTTTAAACAATTAGTTGTTCAAGTTTTGTTCTTAAAGTAAATTTTTCATAAAATGTTTGAGTACCTATTTGCAAATATATTATGATTTACAACATAAAAAGTTTAATTTTAATCATATTTACATTTTTCTTTCATGAAATATTAAAATCTAATAATTACATTATACTTTATACTACAGACCAATATACAGTATCTTACGTATACACGTATACGTGTATATACGTGTATACACACATTACGTATACGTACACATATGTACGTATTATTAATTATATAGTTACAGCTTCAATCAAATATTTACAAAAAATCACTATAAAATGTTTTACAGTTAAAAGCTATTGTTTCAATAATATTAATATAAAAAAAAGGTAAGATTTTATTAAAAGAAAGATATAATAGCCGATAGGTTCTAAAGCGTAAGTAGAAATCTTTGTAACAAAATTATACTGAATGTTAAATAAAGCTTATAAAGTTATAGAAAATTGTCTTTTACAAGAATGATGATGGTACCCATAAATAATCAAATCAAGATTAAACCAATACTTACATCTCAATAAAATACCATATTCAATTAAATACTCTTAAATAGGTATACATTTTGTACGCTACTAAATAATATAAATGATTTTCAGTGGCGGATCTACACACGGGGCAACACGGGGCAGCTGCCCCAGGGCGCCAGGTCTAAAAGGACGCCTTATGAACCAATGGGTTGACTGTATTTTCGTTTATTTTAAGTTACTAAAAATAATTTTTTGAAAACATTTTTAAGAAAAAGTATCCATATAGGTCACAACTGCAGTCAAAAGTTTGGCGAGCTGTCGAGTTAAAGTTAAAATATTTTATGTTGTCTAGTGGAGTAGTGGGGGAGGGGGGCGCCAAAAAAACTGCCCCATGGCGAAAAAATGCGTAATCCGCCACTGATGATTTTATAGTATAACATTTATTTTTTATATAATTTTATTTATTCAAAATTAATTTTTCATTGAGAATACAAAAAAATCGATTTGGTTTTATTTAGAAACACCATAAAAATATTGCCGCCTCTTTAAACATTTCTGAGGAGACTATTGGCTCCTCGAACTACCTTTTAAATACGGCCCTGTTTACACTTTTATTATATTTATCTCCAAAAAAATAAATAGATTATCTCCTGAACGACTCAATCAATTGTTATTTCTGAATTCATATTTCAAATCAAATCCAAATTTCGAAAGATTGACGGAAAAACTACTGGAATAAGAAAATTAGTAAACTTCAAAATACATATATATCTATTATTTCCATACCTAATTTTGTACATTTATATTTATATTTTTAATTTTACATAATTGTAAGATAAATAATACATAATTATATATACAGTCGACTCTAGATCATTCAAACCTTCGATAATTCGAAACCTTCGGTAATTCAAAGTAAATGCTTGATCCCTTGAAAAGCACGCGATAATTCGAATAAAAACAATACATTTAAGTACACTCGGTAATTCGAAATTAAATTTTGAGAAAACTTGCAACTAACACGTGACAATTCGAAGTATCACCTGTTCAATGTTCGGCAATTCAAAGTATATTCAGCAAATTTATCTGTATTCTTATAATTTTTTTGTTAATAATTTACTATACAATCGTGCAGAAATTTAGCGCATTATTTTCGATATCTATAAAATTAATATTGTAAGAACATTATCGTTTTATTCCTTAATCGTCACTAATAATTAAATTACAATTATTGTAATTTATCTCTTCGATAGCTGTCAGTTGAATGCAGCGACGGCTCGTGTGCTTTGAAAGTGGGAGGGCAATATAAAATTGCTTATTTATGTGATGTATCGAACACAAATATTATTAATAATAGTTATTTAATTAAATCCATTTAATACATATAAATTATTATATATTATATTTTAAATTATCAAAACTTTTTTTTTTGGAAAAAATGCACCCCATTATTTCATCTCTATACTCATAAACAATGTTAACCGTATATATGTATATTGAAATTCCATCGAGTTTGTACTGCCTGTGGTAATCTAACGCCAATTAATTTATCCAATACGGCTACTCTTTGTGGTGAATTTGAAAAAAATACCGATATTTCTAATAAATTTGAAAAAATATCCGAACTTCTTTATTTTGAGATACTGATTGTGTCATAATTAAGTTTAACTGGTGTGCATAACAATGAATGTAATACGCATATGGATATAGTTCCTTAACCCTATCACTAACTCCATTCTTTTGTCAACTCATGACTGCCGCGCCATCATACGATTGTGCTATTAGTTTGTTCGGAGTATTTTTTAAAATAGGATTTATTTCAGATAATATTGTTGATGTTAATGATTCTACATTATGTCCATCAGGATTTAAAAACCCCAAAAAAACGTTCTACTGGTTAACCTTTAAGTTCATAGCGAAATACAATAACTAACTGAAACATATTAGAAATGTCAGTAGTCTCATCGACGATTATAGAAACAAATTGAGCAGTTTCTATTTCTAATAAAATTTGTTTTCTAGCTACAAGTAGTATACAATCTAACAAATCATTCTGTATTGTTTTAGATGTCCCTTTAAACACTTTTGAATTTTCAAAATGACTACGCAAACTTACATCTAAGTCTTTACATGACTCAATAACACCGATAAAAACACCTTTATTATTAAAGTCATTGGGATCTCTTAATGGTAAATTATGTTGTCCACAAAATTTTATACAGTTTAGAATTTTTTCTAATATATAACGATTTTTATCTATTTCTTCATTATGACGTTGAATCCTAATTGTATAGCCCGAGTCAATTTTATCAAAAATATTGATAGTACCGAGTACATTAAAATTAGCTTCATTTTGTAAGTGTTTAAAAGAATTCATGTGTTTTTTAATTTTTTCAGATAAATGACCCAAATGTGTTACATTTATTTTAGTCCAAGAAATGTCACCCCCAAAATATAAATAAGGAAAACAATAAACAGCTAGTTTTATATCACAACCACATAACCACTTATGTTTTGCATAATAATCCGTATTAAAATGCCGAATATATTTATTTTTACTTTTTTTCGCTTTATTGATCAATCCTTTCAATTCAGGTGTAGGTCTTCAAAGCTGTGTTATTTCAATTTTTTGTTCATAAGTATATAACCTAAAAGGTTTTGAAATTAAATTAATTACTGCATTTTTAAGTGTGGGTGAGTCCATGATATAAAAAAAATAATTCTAATATATACGACCGCAATAAGTAAATAATAAACACACGCAAGTTCGGAAATTGTGTATATCGGGCGATTAAAATCATCGCCCCGACGGCAGCGTTATTGCTGTGTCCCCCCCTTCTTAGTTTTTGTATTCCGATCATGCTTATAAAGAGCGACTTTTAACATCGCCCAAGCATCGCATACGCTGCTAGCGGGTCTCGGCAAAATGTTATCGGTTATGGATTCTCAGAAGCTACAGTGTTGAATGATTTATTTTTAAACTCCTATTATCTGATAATGTTTTTATAATATTTATTAGTATAAATATAGGAAACACAATTTTTATTTTTGGCAATATTATGCTACAATATAAATTTTATATTAAACTTATAAATTAGGAATAAATTATAATTTTAGAAGGGGGCGATCGCCCCATCACCCCTATCTACGAGCCGCCACTGGTTGAATGTAGTTTTATTTTAGTTTCGTTTGGTGGGTTGTTAAGTTCTAGTGATGAGTGCGTCAAATTCAAAAAATACTATTGAAAAAATGAAACTAAATTCAATGAAGCAGAAGACTATTACAGATTTCTTCAAAAAATAATAATTTTTTATAATAATAATTGAATTTACATAGTATAATTATTATATAATTCAAATTTACATTTTAAAAACAATAAATAACTAATACCATCAAATTTGCTGAAATAATAATAATTATATAGAATAATAAAAAACAAAAATTTTTCCTTAACTAATTCGAATTTTTTTTTTTTGCTCTCTCGTTTTTTTCGAACGAATTGTTAATTCGAACTCGGTAATTTGAAATTTTTTAACAGTCCTGTCAACTTCAAATAATCGAGAGTCGACTGTATTTACTTATATACACATTAATACATTATTATTAATAATTAGTTATTAATATACCTACAATGTAGGTCCTACATACAGTGGCGCCGACTTGTATTTTATTTGATGGGGCAAAGTATAAAAAATTGTTAATACCACCACCCAAAAAGTTAGAGCAAAATAATTATAGATTACATGATTGAATGATTATATTATAAATTTAATCATCATAAAGTCGCTCGCTTTGCTCACAATTTATCATTCCAATTTCATCTATTAGGTAGGTACTATTCAGCAGTGGTGTATCCAGGGGGGAGGAGTCATGGGGTTAACGTTATTGTTAACGTTAATGTTATTAACGAAGTGTTTATTTAAAAATTAAAACATGTATAAATTGCGTTTTTAGTTTTTTTTCAATTAGATTTTTTCTTGCAATAAAAATTTTATACAACATATTACATTTATATACATTTAAACTACATCACCACTTGTTCATAAAATCATAATTTCACCATCCAACTTCTAAGAATATTAATAGTGATTATAAACTTACAGATAAACTATCATATTGTTGGCAAATAAATATAAATATAATAGTAAATCTGCGGAAATTTTGGAGTGTTCGACCTTCGACGGAAAGATAACTTATCTTAGATAAAATAACTGTCAATCCGTTGGCTGGTAGGTACCGAATTGGTTCCCAAGGTCCAACCCAACGTGCCAAATTGGTTCTCGTCTGAAAAAGGTATTTTATTAGATATAGCCGAATTGGTTTCCGTTTAATTAGGCACATTTTCCTTCTCAATTTTACAGCTTAGGACAGTCAACTTTAAAGTAGGCTTGGTTAATGTGCGTTAATTTATGTTAAAAAAAAAAATGATAAAATATATACAATTTTAAATCGTTGATTTGGAAGTTAACTAGTCATCAATTAGTTGTACGAAATACAAATAATAAAATATAATAAATACATTTTAAAACCACTGATTTGTAAATTTGAAGCTAACTTTCTTTAAATATTCAATTCTCGTAATCTTCTCATTAATAAACTCAGTCATACAATTTTCCAAGTATTTGTTATTTCTTTCCTGTTTGCTAGTAATTTGTTGATCTCTAGTAATCTATATTATATCTATTATATTTCTATACTCTATCTTATCGATATAATAATTATGTCTATACGTCATACATATAGCTTTTAAAAATTTGTTTTTTGCTCTCTATGCACTGGCCCGCCTAACCTGTACACAAACGGGAACCAATTCGGTTACTCCCAATCCGTTACCCATATGTTTATATAATATTATAGGTAGCATATACTTGCTATGGTACCGCGAATCGCTAATTTAGGTATTAATAACTTGTTAAAAAATACTATAAATGCGATCATTCTCTACTCCCAGGCGTCTTAAGACATAGCTTCGTTTAAACATGGGAAAGGAATGCTTTGCTCAATATTCACAAGAATATATCCATAAATGTTGATAATTGTTTGAAATTTCTGATTTCTAAATTTCTAAATTTGGAAAAATAAAACAAAAAAGATTAAACTTTGTTATTTAATTTTAAAAATTAACAATTTCATTTATTCATAACGTTCAAATTTGAATTAATAATTTACTTTTATTATTTTGTAATTGTGTATTATCTTTTTGTACTTCCGAAAAAATGACCCCCCCAATTTTAGTTCTAGATCCGTGCCTGGTTATAACCGACAGCCCGCACTATTAAGTCTATTTTATAATACAATTGTATTTATTGTTAAATGTGTCATTATTATAATAATTAATTATCCCCTCCCCAATTTTTCATTTGTGACATATCTACATAAAAAAAATTTCAATTGTTAATTTTATGTATAAAATTATATGTAAAAGACATAAAAATTATTTCTATAATTATTACTCAAAACCCATCACTATCGCAACTATTGGAAATCGCGGAAGTGATTGTGTGGTGGTTGTTTATATTTTTAGAATAATTGAAAACGCCCAGCGTAGCCCGTAATATAATAACATTAGACAATATTATTTTATTACATAAGTAAGTGGTTTTCATGAATAAATTAATTTAAATATTTTTCTTATAAAACACCGATAGAACTAAAAAAAAATGTATGAATCAATTTTGAAAATGTCACCCCTACTAATGTACCGCTCTAGGCAGGTGCCTAGCTCGCCTATACCTTGAACCGGCCCTGCCCTCAAGTATGGTTTGATTCAGTTTAATATTACGTTTTATACTATTTTATAAGATATGTTTTGTGTTTATTAGGTATATTCCTCTGTAATTATCTACTAAGATAATAGGTACGTGATATGACCGTATACCAGGAATTAGTAATCAGTAATATATGTATTATGTAACCATGATGGTAAATTGTAATATTTTATTTTTACACATTATAGCTGATTCGGCCGCACTGTTGCAGGCTAGTCGTTCACTAACACAAGGTGTTCTGGTGAGAGTGTTGATAGGACATTTTTTTTTTCTAATAGTATTGTTTATCTATTTATCTAAATTTTCGTTATAGAAAATAGGTATTGTCATTTGAAAATCAAAAATTGATAGTGTTTTATCAAATAAGGGAGGAAGTTAAAATTATTAAAATTGTAACATAGTGTAAATAGTGTACATAGTGTACAATAGTAAACCCTAGGAAATTAAAAAAAAAAATGATTTTAAAATTCTTAATACTTCCCAAGATATTAACTGGTTCACGATAACTAAATTACTCTGTATATGTACCAGCTTATATTGGAAGGGCAACGGATAAGACATGAAAACTAAAATTAATATAACAATACAAACAAAAGATATCTATGACTGTTCATATATCAAAAAATATTATGCAAATAATTTTAATTAAAGTACATGAGTTATTTTTTTGGTTAAATATGAAAACCATAATTTCAAAATTATATAGAGCATGTAATTAATTTTTTCTATATTCTGGGATCAAAATACTTCATATATGTAGTTTAATTAAAAATTGATTTCTGTTTTAATAAAAATAACAATTATATGAACAGAAAATGTTATGCTAAATGCTAAGCTTAAAACAACTTTTTTGACCTATTATGATTGTAAATTCATATATATTAATATATATTTATATTTTTTCAGATTCAATAAATATTTAATATATTTTTATTTCTTTAAATATGATTGTTAATTTTGATTATGATAGTACTTATTATACATTTTAATATGTTAGATTAGATCACCAAGTGATTAAATAAACCATAACTAAAATATTTTGCAAATTTCTACTTTAATTTGATTATAAAAAAATCTGAAATTACTATGGTATATAAAGCTATGCAATCTGATATTAACATTTTTTAAATGGTACTACGATTTCTAGCAGTAAAGTTTAAATTTTAGGTTTTTCTCGAAAAATATCATTCAAATTGCCTACATAAAACGCCTATTAAATTGTTACAGTTTTTGTTACAGTTATAGAATATTATACTAGATGTACTCGGTACAAATTATTCACCCATCGGTATATTTTATAACTCTACTCTTAAAATCCAAATCCAAAATACTTTACTTATTATATTAGCACCTAAGGTAATACTTTTAATACAAAATACATGCTACCAGTGCGGACGCAGGGAGAGGTTTTGGGGGTTCACCCCCCCTCCCCCCGAAATGAATGGATGATTAATTTCAAACATAGTTATCCTACCTTATGTACCTTAAAAAAAATTAATTGTTCAAAATACAATTAAAATATGCTAGAAAAAAAATTGTTTGTTAAGAAAAGTGAATTTGTAATTTTCCAAACGTTCTAAAAGGTAATGGTACTTTAAACTCAAATTTTTGAAATTCCATGATACTTCGTAAAAATAATGCGTGTTTGTAAGTCGCTTATTATTAGTAAGTAAAAATAAGTATATATACGTAATCAATATAATATTATTTATAATGGTACATTATGATTGACGGGTTTCCTTAAATTTTGTGTGTATGGTCATATGATAATGATCGACAATAGTCAATCTATAGTCAGTAGTCAATTATTTCAAAATAACGGTAATCAGACCCGTATTTAGAGGGGGCACGGGTAAGCACATGTCCGGGGGCGTCAAGTCTCAGGGGTGGCAAAATATTTTAATAAAATTAATTTTAAAAATGATGTGCCTAATGAAAAAAAAAATAAAACAGTAAAAAAAAGAAAATAATATGTTTTATTATGTTATAATTTGTTTAATTTGTTAATTAAAAAAAGTATTAAACGATTTTCTTTTATAAGTTATATTTTAATATTAAAGAATCTCGATTATGGACGAAATAATAAGTGTTATATAATTATTATTTATTTATTTATTTAATTTTTTTTTATTTGGGAGGGGACATAAATAATATGCTCGGGGGGGCGCCGAATGTTTAAATACGGGCCTGACGGTAATTATTCTTATTTTTTCAACCCCCCCCACAAAATTTTTTTCCGCGTCTCTGTACGCTACCTTTTCAATCTGTTCTGAAATAAAACGTAAATATCTAATAAGAATCTTATAATTAATTAATTAAAACAGAACTAAAATTTACATTGTTGTAAAAGTTGAATGTTTATACCATTATATAAGCAGAATTTGAATAAAGATGATATTATAGAAGCATTTCATAGGTAGTTGATTTAAGGAAACTCTATATGATGGATGCATAACAAATGTTTTTGTAATAAACAAAGAAAAATAAATAATAAGTTATAAATTACAAAAAATAATAAAATGTTAATCAAAATTAGTACTCGTAGTTTCTAAAATTATGCTTATTAACACATAATTATAAATAATTAAGTACAAGAAAATTTATTAAGACCAGTCACAGATTTTAAAAAATATTTAATAGGTTACTGTAAAAGATTTTGTAACTTAAATGAGTTTAAAATTTTGCTAATAATTTAAAAATTGAAAAATGTACAAATTTATTTATTGATAAATATAACAAGTAATAAAATCATTTTTTTTTTTTTTAATGATACATCTATTTTAAACTAAAATATTAAATAACAATATGAAAATCAATTAAAATCTACTATCATATGTAATATAAAGTGAAAAATATTTTTAGTCATCCCACAAATTTAGTTTGTGTTCCTTCTGCTATAGTAACATTGTCATCTTTCCTGATCAATGACACTTTTAAAAATGCTAAATTTTTTCCAAGTTTTAAAGTTTCTGCATTAATGACCACTCGGTCACCAATTTTTGCTGAAGCCAAATACCTAGGAAAAAAAACATTAATAAAATTATAAAATGAATATTATAAATACAAAATAAGTATTGAAAAAAATATGTTAGGTAATATATTTATTATGGTTTTATTAAAGGACCTGTGTAAATTAAAAATGTATTAATATAAATGTATGTACAGTTCTGGATTTAGTTGAGGCCTAAGAAACTATAATGACCCACAAAATGTTACTTTGTCTTTTAGTGCCTCTATAACAACAATATTGAAGCATAGTTTTTTTTCAATTTTTATCACAATATTAAATTTAGAAAAAACTATGACACTTTATACTTGCATAAAATATTTTATTATACAAATATACTCATTATATACTTTTAAATTCAGTTCTATCAATAAATTAAAAACTTTTGAAATCAAAAAGTTGGTAAAATTTACTTAACATTTCATATGATAAATAAAAATAAAATAAATCATTGGAAAATATTTTAAAATAATAAAGATAATAAATGTACTGTTGATTTAGAAATACTTACGAAACATGAAGATCAACTGTAACACCACTATTTGGAAAAGATTCAATATTGTCAATAACTCTTGGATGAGTTAATACTGCCATACTAGAAATTACATCAACAACAGTTGCTGTAAAACCTCCATGGAGAGTCCCATGTACATTAGTATGTTCTACGTTGACGACCATCTCAGCAGTACATTGGCCATTACCAGCAGATGTTACATCCACCTAATACAAATCAACTCAATAAATGGGTCAATTTCATGAAGAAATATATTCATATTAGAACTTATAATAATATACCTTATCTAGAACCCTGTCAAATCCATTACGTTTTATTGAAAATGATAATATTTTTTTAATTCCATCAATTGCTTTTTTACTTGCCATTTCAAAAATGTGTATTAAAAGTAAATGTATTTTTTTTTCAATAATAATATTTTTAAACTAAAAATAATAGAATAATAATTTAAATTTCTATATTAACATTTAAGTAAAAATAATCCAATGAATATAAATGACTTAAAAATGTAATTTCTCCAATGGGTATACACACTTTAGATATTGTTATCATATTATCACTCGTGACTTTAAAAAAAATATATATATATTTTACTTATTCTTATAGACAGATCAATGTGGTGCTATCTGTCTTCGTTATTATTTAACAAACTCAAATCTTTGATGTTTTAAGAATAGAAAATCAATTTAAAAATTATAATACATCTCTGATATATACAGCTCATTGAAAGCGTACTCTACTTACACTACTATATCCAAATGAACTATTATTCACATAGGTATCCTTTGAACTCAAGTGGGAAATCAAGTATATATTGTTTTTAAAACAAACTACTAATCAAATTATCAACAACTGTTATTCGAAGTTTTATATTTATAAATTAAAAATAAATGCAAAAATAAACTAATGAACTACAAATAAATTGATTTATCAATATCTAAGTACCTAATGTGGATAATATTTTGAGTTAAATGATTAAACTTTAAAACTGGTAATGACAGTTAAAATAAAAAACGTGTGTATGAACGTGTTTATTTATGTGATTCCTAAAACAGTATACAATATATAGGTACATATGTACTTACATAATATGTATTTATTTATTTTATTGATCACATTAATTAGATAGAATATAAATATTATAAAATCGATGATATTGAATAACTTATAAAATAGGTATGATAATTATAATTTATATATAATTATATTGCTGTTATGTTTTATAATTTTATTTATTTATTTATTTTTTTTTATTGATCTGTGTATTGATCTGTTATTTTACAACCCGGAATCATAGGCCATTAGTTACAATTTTTTTTTCTTTTTTTTTTCTTTTAAATTGTGGATATTATTAGTTACAAGATTATATTTACATTATATTTGGTCTATTAAGTTTATTGATTTTATAAAATTTAGTATTTCCATGTTTGGATCGGGATCCGGATCGAGTAGTGAGTTGAGTATTCCTGTCATGTTAAGGTTTATTCGTACCTATTGATAGAGTTGACATTCCGTTAAGATGTGTTTGATAGTGAGGCGAGTCCCACATCCTTCGCAGGAGGAGAGTTCTTATTTTATCATGAAGTATCCGTGTGTTAATCTAAAGTGCCCAATTCTAAATCGATTTATAGTGGTTTCTTCTTTTCAGTTGAAATTATGATTTTCTCATCTGAATGTTGTTCTCTTTATCTAGTTTAGTTTTGTGTCTTGATTGTTCCAAAGTATATGCCATTTTTTCCTTATTTGTGTATTGACTGCCTTTTTGATGACGTCATATGGGGAAATTTCTAGTTTGGTTATGTCTGGGTTGGATGCAGCGAGTTTAGCATATTTGTCCGCTATTTCATTACCTACGATACCGATATGTCCAAGGATCCAAATTATTATTATTTGTTTTAGCTTCATCAAGTTGATTTTAGACGAGGACTGAGATGTCACTCTGGTTAATTTTGCTTTTTATGTTATTTATGGCGCTTAGGGAGTCACTAAGGATTACGAACTTTGTGTGTTTAGTGTTATTGATGGTTTCGATGGCTTTTAGAATGGCCAAAGCTTCATCAAAGAATATTGAGCGCTCATTAGGAAACTTGAATGTTATATTAGTATTTTCAAGTGCAATAGCGATATCGACACCTTCATTTCCCTTTGATTTTTTGGTGATTCTTGAAGTCATCTAGGATATTGTAGACATGGCTTCTAAATATCTCGGGTGCTGTATTTTGTTTTGAAAGGTCATTTAATTCGGTATTAATTACATAGGTGTTATCCCAAAGGGGGGGGGGGGGGTTATATTGAGTTCCTTGTGAATAATTTTAATTGGGGTTACTGCATTCTCATTAGTTAGCTTGGTTATTTCGTCATTTACGTCACTATTATTACCTTGGTTGAGTCTAGATAGTCTTGCTATATATTTTATGAATAATTCTGTTCTATTCAGTGTAGGAGGAGGTTCACCAGCTAAGTTGTAATCGCTGAGAGTTGGACTGATTCAAAAGGCTCCTAGTGCCAGTCAGTGGCGGATTAGGGGCACACTAAAAGGCTCATAGCTTAAGGAAGCTTTTTTGGGAGGGCTATTTTTTTTTTAGAATTAAGGGTTATTATTGACTTATTAGGTATATTTATTTTAATATATTTTTTTTTATATTTGTCATATAAACACGAATAAAAATAATTTTAAAAAGTTGCAATAATATATTAATATGTACATTGTGTGATGCGTATCTATAGGCTATAGTAAGAATATTACATTTATTATTACAATTTGAAAATATTTCATTTGTAATAAAATAATTACAGTAGTTACTAGTTATTATTAATAACTTATACCTATGTACTTATTGGGAACATCCGACTATCCGAGTATAGGTATTTTCAGAAAATATAAATATAACAGTTGAGTATTTACTTAATTGTTATTTTCGAAAAAGATTTCAGTAATACTTGTTCTCAGTAACAATTGTCATTATACCATTAGACGTTCTACGGCCTGCATCTGCCTACGACAGTACGACCGTGTGTTTTAATGACTAGGTATTGATAATATTATTATGTCCAAGACCAATAAAATAAACTTTTTATTTCTCGCGTTTAAAATTTAAATGTATTTGAATATTGGCATTTGATGAGTGACGACGGTCAACGGAAAGGCGGAGAGTAGTTTAAAAGATAATAAATTACATTCTTACTTTTTCATTGTTTTATTTAACCTTCCAGCGGGGAAGCTTTTGAAAATAATATTTCAATTTTGTACTTGTGGATCTGTTTTTCTAACTTTATTTCTTTCCTACTTTTGTTGAAGTTTTAATTTTGTTTTCATCACATAAATTATGAAAGTTTAGTCATGTAGCGTGTATCACCTAATTTATTAATAATGCATTTTTGTTGGTAATAAATTATTATCTTATAAACAGACAAAAGATAATTCGTGTGACTATAATAATATAAAATATTATACCTAAGTATTATTCAAGATCGCATAAACATATTGTAAATTCGCTTATGGTAATATTTTATATTTTTTATTTGAATATACAGTATTATAGTGTATACACTATACAATATACAGTATACTTGTCCTATTTATATATTTTAGACTTTAATACTTACATAATTTATATTTTACTTTATGTAAAATTCTATAAGAGTTGAGCAAATTCAAATTTTATTTTGTTACTGCCCTATAATAAATTAGGGTATTATAATTACAGTTTATTAGTTTATAATATTATATTAATACGATATTAGTTTTAATTATTTTATCATTTATTAATTAAATCAATTAATTAAAATCATTATAATTTATTAATTTTAATAAAAATAATAATATACAGGTAAATAAAGGTTAGGTTTATATTTTTAATCGGTATATTTTGTTTTTTAAAAAAAGTTTCGGGATCATCACAAAATGAAAAAAACAAAATTAAGTGGTGCGCAGTATAGACAAATATCAAAACAAAAAAAAATTAATTAGTCAAACTAAAAAATTGAATTTGTTTTGCAATACAAATCATTCAAATATATTTGAACATTCTAAAAACAAACTGATAATTATTTAAATGAGCCTGGTATAGTTTCTTCCGACTTGAATACTTCTGAAAAATCTGAACAAACTAATAATTATTTAAATGACTCTGGTAAAGTTTTTTCCGACTTGAATACTTCTGTTAAAATTAGTTATACCAACAAAGACGCTAATAAAAATATTTTAAAAAATATTAGAACATTCAGAACAAATACTTTCCGATAAAGATCCTGGCGATCCTGCGTTTTGGAATTATGATGAAATGACTTGTGATCACTTTGTCATGCACGGTTTCCAACAGAATAAAAATAATGATCTCTCCAAATCCAATTGAGAATACTCTGATGAAACAAAATACTTAAACAAGAGTGTATATGTAAAAGTACTAAAAAACAGAGAAAAGTGTGAAAGGACATGCCTAGTGTATTCTGAAAGTTTGGGAAAAGTTTTTTGTGGTCCTTGTTTATTATTTAATCGTGAAAATAACAATTCACTAGCTTCAACAGGTTTTAATGACTAGAAAAATTCAGTTGTGCGCATTAATCAACACGAAAATGCTAATAGTCATAAACAAAGTATTTTAACGATGGGTATTAGAAAGAATACTTATTTCCGTATAGATAAACCGATTGTGTCCCAACTAAATGATGAGATAAGTTATTGGCGTAATGTTTTACACAGATTAGCGACAATTATTCAATCATTATCTTCGCGTGGATTATCTTTTCGAGGATATGATGAAAATATTGAATCAATTTACAATAGTAACATTTTAATGGTCGCAGAACTTTTAGCGAAATTTGATCCATTCATGTCTCAACACATCGCAAAATACGGTAGCAAGGATACTGGATCTACTTCATACGTGTCTTCTACAATTTATGAGAAAGTTAAACAACATATGGCTAATAAAGTAACATCTAAAATTATAAATGAAATATATAAAAAAAAAACAAATATTTTTCAACAGTGTTAGATTCGACTCCTGATTTATCTCATACTGATCAGTTATCTGTTATTTTATGCTATGTTCATCAAAGTGTCCCAGTTGAACACTTTTTAACTTTTATTTCCGGGTGTAATCATAAATCTCAACAGCTATGTGAAGTTACTTGTAATACTTTAAGACATTTCAAAATCCCTATTGAAGACTGCAGGGGCCAATCGTATGGTAATGCCAGCAAAATGTTTGGCCAATATACAGGACTACTAGCAAGAATAAGATAAATAAATCTTCTTGCAATATAAGTACCATGTGCTGCGCATTTGCTGAACCTAGTTGGAGTCTATACTGTACAATGTTCTTCCGAAGTTACTAAGTTTTTTTGCAATCTTCAATATTTATATACCTTCTTTTCTGCTTCAACTCATAGATGGCATGTTTTAGTGAGTCACAAGTTCTAAATCAAAGACATTAAAACGAATCAATACTACATGATGGTCTTCAAGGGATGCTGCTTGTATCAGTAATAATAATTCTTGGTGTGAAATATTAAAAGCGCTATCAAAAATAGAAAAAGATGTAACTGAAACACCAGAAACTCGAAGTGAAGCAGGTGGATTGCGTCATCAATTTGAATACTTGGAAACTCACGTTATTGCAATTTCTTGGGGATTATTACTAAGTAGACTAAATGCTGTAAATAAAAAACTATAAAGCATTGAAATCGATGTAGTCATTGTTTTGGAGTTATATGATTCATTAATTGACCTTATAAGTTCACTACGTGAAGAATTTGATAGTTATGCAGTTTTAAGCAATAAATCGATCTAAATTATAAAACTAGTGTATCAAGAAAAAAAAAGAGGACGATCCAATACGACGAAAATAGAGCTGACAATACAGAGCTCAATGGGAAGGACAACTTCAGAATCAATACATTCATGGTTATTCTTGATGCACTAGAAAATGAATTTTTAAAAAGTTGCCAGGTTTATAATTCATTCTGTGAACCATTTTTTTTCTTAACAAGATTGTTTGAACTTAATCCGTGGGAAATAAAACAAGAATCGAACAACCTCTGGAAAATTACCAAACTGATTTTGACCATGAAGATTTGCAAACTGAGTTATTACATTTAAAAGAATATTTGATTATATTAATTTGGTCCAGAAACACTGTCTCTTTTAAAATTAATACAATTTATTAAATGAAAATTAACTTAA
Organism: Sipha flava; assembly: GCF_003268045.1. Lineage (NCBI taxonomy): Eukaryota > Metazoa > Arthropoda > Insecta > Hemiptera > Aphididae > Sipha > Sipha flava. The sequence goes on along the minus strand of NW_020273144.1, from coordinate 1,338,535 downwards.
AATAGTTTGTCCAAATGTTGAAATAGTTTTGAGAATTTTTATTAGTAAACCAACAACTAATTGTTCGGCTGAAAGGTCATTTTCGTGCCTTAAAAGGATAAAAAATTACCAAAGATCAACAATGAGCCAACAAAGATTAAATGCTTTAGCAATATTGTGTATTGAAAACTAAATTACAGCAGATATAGAACATGAAGACATTCATAAAAACCTTCGCAGAGCAAAAAAGCAGACAAAAAATATTGATATAATATTTTAATATTAATTTTAATAAATAACAATTATTTGTATTAATTAACTATATTGTAATTGTAAAAAAGAAAGTACTCATTTAATTTAATTTTAATAGATGTTTTCAAAGATTTTGTACCAAATTTTTTTAAATATTATAGGAATATTATAACTATGTTTCTGTGTTCAATGTTTACTATCTATTTATATTTGAATGTAAAATAATAGACATGAAATATTTTATTTTTAGAAGTTTTCTATTATAAAGATTTTATAAATTATATTTTTTTTTTGATAAAAAAACTGAATATAATTTGAAGAAGAGAATTTAGACCAAATATTGTTGGTTCCTTAGTAGAGTGATAGGGAGAGAGATTAGGAGAATGATTAAGTCTAGGGGTACCAAAACAATAAATCCGCCACTGGTGTAGGAACTAACGTACGTATTTTTTGTACCTACTACTCTCGTGTAGGAACTTATATTTACCACACTCAGTACCCTATTTGTAATCAATTTTCTACTCGGAACATGTCTAGTTAATAAATTGTTCAATCAGTTGTATAAAATTAATTTTTTGGTAATAATAAACAATAACACTTTTCAACAGAACAGTCCTAAATACTTGGATTGGCCTTATGGATTTGTTTAAAATTACATTACGTATACGGTCACCAACTAAATGCGTTAAAAATTACGAACGTTCAAATGTTGAATTGTTATTAATGTATTTCCTCTATTAGATTATCCTGGTAATAGATCATAGTAAGTACCCATTATAAACAAGAAAAAAAAAGTTTAAGCGGGGATCTATCACCGATATCCCCCTCCCATAATACGCCACTGAAGTTGAGGTAATTCATCGAATCAATTAATACATTGTTATATGGATCCCTTTTTCAAGTGTCATGTCAATATTGTCAGAGTATGCCGTAGCATTCCATGATAGTACTTAATGAGAATATTACAGAATATATTTATTCTGTGACAATATTATCAGTTATTATCAATTGTATTATCATCTCTAGTATTGTTATCATTATCGGTACGCGGCATATAAAGAGAGGGTTTGTAGGTGACAGCCGAATTTAAGTGACATTTAAAAATTATGTAGTGATTCAAAATTATTTTTAACTAGTTTCAATATATCATTGCAATACTAAGATGATTACTTTAATTTTTAATCACACTGGTTTTTGTTTTTTGTAGTTTTCAATATTTATCATTTACATTTTATTACAATTATAATATAAAAATGTATTTTCAATATATCTGTGATTTATTTTCAACTGTATTTATAAGTTGAAGTGATATAGAATGATGGGAGAAAGGAAGTTCACCAAAGGTTTAGGGCGGCCAGGAATGGCTGCTCAACTTCGAGAAACTGTTTCTCAGGTTGTACGAGATAGCTCAAATAACGTAAGTTTTAAAAATTAATTATTCGATTTATTATAAAATATTTAGAATATAATGTTTAACTAATTTCTATGATATTTTATTTTAGTTCCTTAATTTAATATGCAATCATATTGAGTGTGTATATTAATTAGTAATAATAAGTGGTGTTTATCAAACATTTATTTTAGGTCTACTTAAACTTAATTTCCACTTTGTTACTGAATTTATAAGTGACAAAGTATTCTTAAATTCAATAAATAATATATTTTTCACTATTTTTATTTGTATGTAGTTTATTTTTTTCAATAAGGTGTTTATATTTTAAAAATGTATATATTTACTTATAGTAGGTAATAGTTTTTTTTCTTTCTTTGTTGTAATATATTATTAACAAACATCCATTAACTAAAAAATTTAGCATGTATAAATATATAATTTTAAAAGACTTTTTACCCAAGTATTTTAAAAACTTAATTTTCCCAAAAAAATGTCTTAAAAATGTCTACAGTTTTATCTTCATCATTTATTAAGTTTCATACTCTTTTAAATTGTAAATTTTTAATATTTGTTTTAAATTTAAAATCATAATTAAATTATTGTCAAAGTATTAATATATATGTATATGTATTATAAATGAAGATGCATATAAAAAAGTTTATCTACCTAAATTTATTGAGGAATGAAGTATAGCAAAACAAGATTATGATTATTCCTACAATAAAATTCAAGTAAACATTAATAATTTTAAAATTGTTATTGTATATTATGAAAATTGTTATTTAATAAATCTATATTATATAATTGTTACTTTATTGTTAACACAGTGAAATCATCTAATTACTTATTAGTATTTTATAAATTATTGTATTGAAAAATGAATTATAATAAAATTATATTTTGTTATAGCAAAAATGTTATCAGGTGGAACCATTAGATTTTGAGGACTATGTTGCTAAAAATCAAACTGTATTTCAAAATGACCCTCAAAGAGAACTATTAATATATCCTTCTGATGATGTTTCAGTAAGTACTTAAAAAAAATATTTTATTTAAAAAGAATTCAATCTAAAATTTATCATTAAATCTTGTTTTTAAGGATTAACTTATTTTGAAGTTAATCATTAAAATTAGTTTTGTATGATATTGCAAACATTATATAAAATATAAATATTAATATACACAATATAAATATAAATATAAATTAATGAATATATAAATAAATAAACAAATAGTTTATATATAGAAATAAGTAAATAAATAAAAGCTTAGCCTGGAGTATTATTATATTTTTAAAATATGATGCATATGTTCTCTAAAAAATTATGTAATAATATTAAAAAATATGAAAAAATATATAAAAATTACAGATTTTTACTATTTATTTTTATAACATTTGTTAAATGTCTAATTATACTCAAATGAGGTATACATTTTTGTAGTAAAATAATTGCACTATAAAAATATAGTATAAAAACAATATAATTAAAACATTTATTTTATCAAAACATAAAAATATAACAATATTCCTTTGGTATACTTTAAATATTATAGTAACTAGTGAGTTATAATTCTTGCATAGTTTTAATAAGCATTAAAATAACAGTATTAAATATAACTTTTGTAATTTGGCAAATATTTTATATTTAAAAAATAAAAAAAAAACTTTAAAGAGTTCAAATACAATTTAAATATACTTCTTTAAAATATTATTATATAAATTAACAATAAAATATTTTTCCATATAATTGTGCTTATATTATTTCTTCTATTGTTTAAAATGTATTTATATAGACTGACTGAGCGTTTAACATCAACAAAAGTTAAAGGTGCAAACTTCATATCAGCAACTAAACTGGGGGTGAATTTTTCTGAGAGATTTTCATCGTTTCCAAATAAAATGTTTTCAACTTTTATTAATATTTAGTAATCCTTTTTTTTTTGCATATAATTGAGAGACTTTGGTTTTAATATTTTTACCCTTTTTACCTTTTATAATTGTATATATTATATTAGTTAATTTTGGTATAAAAATAATTATAGTAATAATTATTATTAAATTCATTTTACCATTAATGTTTCAAACAATATTTTTCAGGTACCATTTTATTAAAATTATAAGAAATTGGTATTTTTTCCTCAACATTGACCAAATGTTCCAAAATATTCTCAAATATGCAAAAAAAAACTTTTTCCTATGAATTCTATGTTCAATGATTTGTTTATAATTTTTACTCTCGTGAGACTGCATATACTCAGTAACAATATGTTAAAACATATAAATCCAGACCTTAGTTATGTTATTTTAAAAATATAATAATATTTCAGAATAAGCTTTAATTTTTTTTTTTATTTATAAACTATTTATTTATTTACTTATATATTAATTTACGAGTATTAACCACTTAATAAATTTTAATTTTAATAAATTTTTTAATGTATTTAAATGTTTTAAATATAATTTTCATGTACAGCAAGTAATTTTACCAAGAAGATATCGAACTATAGATCCCAGTATTCCTGTAAATGCTGATATTACAGATTGCTCACTATTAACTAAAAGATGTATAGAAAGTTATTTATCAAATTGGAATGTTATACATTATAAATATAGTATTTATTCAGGATCTTATGTTCAATTGCCATCAGAGTAATTAACTTTTAAAAAATAATAACATAATTATTAAATTATTATTTCAGTATTATTAACTTAATATATTTTTTAGAGTGTATAAAAATGATGATCTCAAAGAAGAAATTTATGAAATTGATGCAGATCTAGATGGATTAGATAAAGTATTTAAATTAATTTATTGTGATTTTTGAATAACAATTAAAGTATAATTTTATTATATAGGATTCAAAGACAATAAAAAATGATAGTGCTTTATTTAAAGAAGGATATTTGTATAAAGGACCTGATGGTGGTGGAGGTGCATCAGAACGAATGTTTGCTAATTTAGCTGGTTCAAAGTCATTCAAACGACGTTTTTGTATATTGAAGTAAATTTATGAACATTATTATTTTTATTTTTTATGCAATATTATTTGAAATTATCTACAAATAACTTAAAAATGTACTGCTTTAATTACATATTTATTTTGAATAAATAATCTTATAAAATGTATTTAAATTGTAAAATGTATTTTAGACAACAAGTTGATGGTACATATATATTAGAAGTTTATAAAGACGATAAAAAAGGAGATACTAAAGCTACAATTGTTATGGATTTGTGTGACAAAGTAATTCGGGTGAATATTTTTAAAGTTTAAATAAATAAATACAATTGTATTAAATTTCTATGATATAATTTGATACCAATTCTTTCAATTTTATTTTATATTTTAGAATAGTAAAAAAGGCCGATTTAGTTTTGAACTAAGAATGGTTGATACTGATAAAAGTTATTGGTTAGCTTCAGATTCAGAACCAGAACTTATGGATTGGATGACCAAATTACAATTAGCTTTACAATATAATAATGATAAACGAGATGAAAAAACACCAGAAATTAATAGTATGAAAATATTTTAATGAATTATTTTAAAACTGCCAATAAAAAACAAGAATTCAGAATTAATTGTTATTTAACCTCGTATTTTTATATTATATGACAACAATTTTTTTTAGAATGTTAATTTATTTTATTTTATAAGCCACTTTATATAAAAATTTGAACTAGTGAACTGTGTTTTCTGTCTGGTAGTTAAAGAGACTGAATATGAAGATATCTAGGGTACAATTTTCAGTATTATATTTTCGATTATTTAATTCATTAACATGGGGATATTTTGAGGAAATGTTATTTGATTGAAAATTAAAAAAAGGAATAAAATATTATTTCTTAGGAAAATTATTTAAAAATTATTAAAAAAATAAAAATATTAAATATTAAATGTTAAACATTTACCAATCTATTTTGTATCATCCATACATTTGTATTGATTTATTTGAGAAAAAAATTAATTTTATTTTTTACTCTGTTAATGAATTAGAAAAAAAATACAATTTTAGTTATTGTAATTAACATTCTAATATAGATGTTAGATTTTTATCTTTAAATCAAATATGAACACCAATTAACAATTTTAATAAATTATCAATTAAAGTCAAAATTATATTTTAAAATTAATATTAATATTATAATTTTATACCAGTAGTTATAATTTATAGTAAATTTTAAAAGAGAAGCTTAGTAGTATTTATTATTTTCATAGACCAATATACAACATATATACTATTTATGTACTGACCATAGTATAATGATTTTTTTTTAGAAGAAGCAGCTTATTCTGAAAATAACATGTTCAAAAAACCATCTAATGATAGCTTTGGTACATTAAAAGGTCTAGAACATAGTGTAAATCCTCAGTTGATGAAATACGCTAGAGAAACTGATCCCTTAAATGCACATGCACGTCAAGAATGTAGACGAAGACTATTTGCAGTTTATTCATTTCTGCACCAAGTAAATTATTTTCATCTTATACTTATAAATATATAATTGAAATTTTTTTTTAATAACTTGTTTTACAAATTATTCTTTTTCATTTCTTGATTATTTTATTTTTATTTTTAAAGCCTAGTAATTATATAAGACAAAATGTATTAAATCAACCAGCAGATAGTATATCAGAACCATACAAAGAACGGTTTGGTCAGAGAATATTAATTGAATGTCAAGCAATAAATTTTCGATTACATATAAATAATGAAGAAAACAATGATGCAATTAATCAAGTAATTATTTATTATAAATTAATTAAAATCTAACACAAGTTCTTCATAAACAGATATTAAACATAATACATTTTTTGTTTTTGATGATATTGAAACAATTATGCTGTAGTAAGAAATACATTAATTTTAATTCACAGTTTAAAAAATTAAAATTAAATTGCTATAACACATAATTTTTATATGTATGTGTATTCAACTTGAATTTTTTGTTGCCTCTTTTGTTAAATTATGAATGAGAATAACTTGGTTCTAAAAGTAACTTTGCATTTTAAAGTGTGATCTGATGACTTTTCTTGTTTGATGTTTTATCAGAACAAAATTGTATAAATATATATGTAAGGTAAAAGTTATCGAGTTGTAAATTCATGTACATTATTAAAAATTTGAAAAATAATATTAAATACATATTTAAGATATATTTTATATCACAAATAATTAATAGTGATTACTGTATTTTTTAGGTAGAGCCATATTTTACTACTTTGGCTTTGTTTGATGTACGCTCTGGTAAAAAAATATCTGAAGATTTTCATTTTGATATAAATCATGACAGTATGAAAAATTTACTTAACCGTGAAAATGAAATTGATGATCATAAATATATTGAGGTAGCCAAAAATTGCAAAGTGGCAAAAGATTGGCTGTTTAGTCAAAAACAAGTAAATTTTATAAAATTAAATTTAAGTATTTTAACGTAATTGTACTAATTCAATATTTTTTATATTGAACGATATACTTATACTTATATCTATTTATATATTTTATTGTAATTTAATTATAATAGAGATCGTTATTTCTTTTAAATTTTAAATTGATTAAATATTCAAGGGGGGAAAACAAAATAATGTAATATATACTTATATAAAAATGAAATATACTGGAAGTGGAAACAACTTAATTTTTACTAAATTTGATTTTGGTTTAAAAAAATGTATTAATTAAATTTTACCTATAATAAAATAAATAATTTTTTTTACTATCTTATAACTTAAATAAATTATATTTTAATTACTTTTTATGTATTTTATTATATTTGAAAAATAGGCGTAGTCAGAATTTTTCTTCGGTGGGCTAATCAATTTTTACACAGTGGTGGTTTATATAGGTTCTTCCATAAGTTTAACATGTGGATACCAAAGTTTTATTTTAGATTTTGGTTCATATCATCCTTAACATATATATATTTAATAATACTCTTGTATATTAAAATTACTTTGGATATTGTATTTTATAGTAATATAAAATTAATTATTTTACACGTATTACCTACTTGTTAAAAAAAAAAAAAATAATAATAATAAAAATAGCAATTAATTTTTTTTTTTCATAATATAATAAACTAAAATTTTATGTAATAAAATAAACCTTTACTTAATAAACATTAATATAATATGATGAATAAAAATAATTAACAATACCTATTTAATTACTTTTTAAAATTTTTAATTAATTTTATTATTAAATGACAAAAAATGTAAGTAACAATTTTAACCTTTGAGCCTTTCCGTTGTTAACAAATGTATCAAATACTCGATCATCTGAAATTTCAATGTCTATGAATTGATAATAATATGAGTTCGACAAATCTTGAATCTAAAATATTTTTACTTGTTTAGCGATTTTCATAGACCATAAATATAATTTTCTTAATATTTCGGGGGGTGGGGGGGGCTGAAGCCCCTTCAGATACATCACTGTTTAAAATATACTTATATTATGAAATATGTATATTCTTATAGCTTATTAGTTTGTACTAATATATGATATAACAGTAAATATTTTTTCTATATTTTTCTTGCCTCCATCACATATAATTAAAATATCACTTGTTTGAAATTAATATACAGTTTTGATTTTGGTCAATGATTCTCTTTTTACGTCCATGGTTATGTAGTGACGTACAATAGTTTTTACCTATTAAGATGAGAAAATATTTTATTATATTTTCAGGCACTAATGTGTATTTCAAAACCTCATTCAGATATTTACTTGGTATTAAGAATAGATAAAGTTCTGCAAGGTAGTATAATACGTGTTTCTGAACCATATGTTAAAGCAACTACAAATAATAAAGAAATTGGCCAAAAAGTATTTAAAGCCATTAAGAATATTTGTCATAGGTAAATTAATATTATAAAAAGTTTTGAATCAATAGTAATCGGTTTTTGTATTTAGGTTAGGAAATTATAGAATGCCATTTGCTTGGTCTGCTCGGCCATTGTTTCGACTTTACAGTAATGAATTAGATACATCTTCCGATTATATGACACTGTACAGGCAAGAACTTTCTAAGCTTGGAGATGATGATATGATTAAAATATTGATGGAATATCGCAAGTAAGGGCCTATTATTATTTTATCCAAGATAACATTTAAGATGATTTATAATTAAATTTTTAAGACCTGAAAAAATGAACAAATGTGTTGTAATCCCAGGCCATGTTCAGATAAAAGTCCAACAGTTAACTAATACTCCAGAAAGTGAGAAAATTTAATTTTTATCTAAAGCAGTAATCATTTTATATTTTTTTCTTTTCTTTTTAGATATATTGACTTCAAGTTGGACTGCAGTTAAACCATTTGCTATACCACCTATTCGACCTCATCCTATCATTGAAATTGCTGAATTATATCCAGATGCACAACCACAAACGGCTTATATTAACCATATCTATGTATACCCTCTATCATTAGCATTTGATGCACAAAAAAACTTTCCTCGTGCTCGTAATATCACATGTATGGTACAGATGTTCGATAATGATGATGTGAACACCAAACCTATTAAAGTAATAAATTATATTTTCCAATGACTTAAAATGTATTTATAATAAAAACCTATTTTTTTTAAACGCAGTGCATTTATGGTTCACATGGTCAATTATTAGAATCCAAGTGTACAAATGTCTTATACCATACAACTAGTCCGATTTGGTATGATGAAATAAAAATAAGACTTCCGGTGCACATAACTTCTAAGCACCATTTATTGTTTACTTTTAAGCATATTTCAGTTGATGGTTCTAGAAAGAAACAATCAAATATTTCAGTTGATACCGTAGTTGGTTATACATGGCTCCCACTTATTCTTAAATCAAAGTAATTAAGTTTATTTTAAATTATTTACGTATTATATTGTTATTTATCAATCTTTATTTATTTAGACTCAATATGGATGTAAAATATTTACCTGTATCTGTAAGTTTACCTGCAGGGTACCTTTCAGTTCAACCTTTTGGACTTGGAAAAGGAGTAAGCTTAATATTTTATTTTGTACTACGATTCATATATATTTATTTACTTATTTATGTATTATTTTGATTGCATTATAAAATTTATCAATTATAAAATATATAAAATATAAATTTTTTCTATGTAGTATTGTGGACCTGAAATATGTTGGATAGATGGACAAAAACTGTTGTTTTCATTGAAATGTCATCTATTATCTAGTGTGTATTCATCAGATAATCATATGCAAAATTTATTTGCACATGCTGAACGTTTGGAAAATAGTAAATTAACAGCTATAATACCACCTGAAACGGAAACATGTAAAATATTAAAAGTAAATCAAATGAATTATTTGAGATGATCAAATTGTTATTAATTGTTAACAATTTTTTCAGGCATCACATGCAATCGATTTAGATTCTGTTATAAATTTTTTACCAACCTTGTTTAATCAGTTATTTAATTTGCTGGCATTAACCTCTTGTACCACTATTGCAAGCAATATAATTAGATTATTAGTCCATATAGTTGACTCAATTCAAGAAACTGGCCGTTGTGATACATTAAACATATATATTAAGGTATTAATTATTAGTGTACAATATAAAATAAGCTATGATAATAAAAATATATATACTTGTATTTAGTATTAATTTCATGTATCATGTTGATTAATTGATGCATTTTGAGTATCTGTGATATATATTTTCCTTTTTTTAAATTTTCAGAAGACATTATTTTATTGATTTTATTATTTATACTATTTATACTATTTGAGTGCTTGTTTACTTTAAACTAGTATCATATCGGATCTAACACAATTAAATTTGATTTTCCTACATTTTTTTTTACTAACTTTTTATCATTAAATATTTTCAAAAATTTTACTGCATTTAATATTCATTTGTTGACCTATTATATCTTCTAAATCAAGGATTGGAAATGAATGAAATTCATTAATGGAGTATTAAACAGATTTTATCAATTTTGATCTGGCTGTAAAAATAAATTCTTTAATTGTAAATCAACTTGGATATTTTATAAATATTTTAGCTGGTTAATGTAGACCCAACTTCATTCAACAATTTCAGTTTTAAAATAATACACGAAAGTTTTGTTAAAATTTTAATTCATAAGCTTATACAACTATACAATATCTATATAATCTTAATAATATATTATTAAAATGCATATTCTTATTATTTTTCCAATACATTTTTAAAGAAGATATATAAATTTATCGATTAAAATATCTAAAATGTGTCCAATTACTAATTGAAGTACTAAACAAAATACAGTAATATATAAATATTATGTATGTATATATGTATTATGTATGTAAATATAATGTATTTTTTCAGTATGTTTTTACTACTCCGACAATAATGTTATCCAATAAAACTGTTCACGATCAACTTCTCGCTTATTTACCGAGTTTACTTAACCCAGATAATACCGATTTTTTATTGATTAATAAATTTCTAGTCAACTCGAATTTTTTTTTTCAAATTGTTATCAAAAGTATGGGACAATATCTTTTGACGACAAACAGAATTAAGGTAAATAAAATATTATTATCTCTATATTAGTTATTATTCAAATTAAATTATATTTCTAATAATTAGTGGTGATTTTATTTGTATGAGGTGGTAATTGATTAATCTTCTAGGTTTTTTTTTTTTTTAAATCACATGACTAAATACAAATTACTAAACATTAGTGCATTGTGATATTAAATATTGAAAAGTATTTTCTGTTATTAAAGAAGTTTAGATTAGTTAACTGTAATATTTCTTTACATTTTGTTTGAAAAAAATTTAAATGTTCTTGAATTGCATTACTACTTATTTACAATGAGCATATATATTATAATATGATAATTTGTGTATTGAGTCTTAATATAAGATATTTTTTTGTAATACAATTATGATAATTTCAAAAATCTAGATAAAAAAAAACTAGTATATTTTTTAACAATTTATTTGTTTATTTTTCATTTATTGTTTTTTTCCCTAAAATATCGTTGTATATTGTTAGTATTTTGTAAATTAAAAATTATGATTTAAACACGTCAATAAGAGTGTCATATTCATACTTTCTGAATAATCAGATATTTTCTTTGTTGTTGAAATATTATAAATGTAATTGATGTATTTTAATATCTGATTTTAATTTATAGATGCGTCGAAATGAAAGATTTTCTTCAGAATATCATTCTCGTGTTAAACATATGTTAATTGACGTATTATTACCATATGTGATACTTAAACACAAAGAAATGCCTTCACAAGTGGCTAAATTAAATATGGCTGTAGCTCATTTTTTAAAGAAATGTTTAACATTTATGGATAGAGGATTTGTACTACAACTGATAAATTTGTATATTAGTCATTTGTCGACTTGCGATTCTACTTTTGTCAGAAGCGCAAAGTTACTGTTTTTGAAAATAATTATATCGCATGAACATTACGTCTCATTCAATTTACCCGTACAAAATGGGCAAACGCCTCAAGGATGGTCACCGCACTCGCAATATTACATGTCAGACGAATATTGCCGACATCATTTCTTAACCGCAATATTATTACGTGAGGTTTCAAGTTCATTTTCTTTGCCATATGAATATCGGCATTCGGCCATCGCCTGTTTACGTGATTTACTTGCTAAACATGAATTAGACGATCGATATCAATCAAAGGTAATATGAATCTCATTATTTTTAGGTGGAGTTTTAAGAACAATTTAACTATTATATTTGGTGCTTTATAATTATGAGCGTAGGTAAATTATACGACTATTATTGGTAAATAAATGAAATTGTAAATATGTATGCATTATGCACTCAAATATTTTACCAATTCAAAATTAAAAATTAAAAATTGATTAATAGTTTTTGATACTTGTCTAAACAGATTTTTCACTGTTACGATTTAAATAAAATATAGATTAAATTTAATTATAAAATATATGTTTTACATTAAAATTTATATTTTGATAACGTTTGTTGAATTTTAGAAATTTAAATTATTGTAATATTAATATGATTTTTAGTATTACAACTGTATTACAGGGACAAATGGCTCGGATTGCTTCGTTATATTTACCTTTGCTAGGAATTGTTTTAGAAAATATTGGTCGATTAGATTATAGAAAAAGAATTGTCAATAAAACTGTAACACGTCCTTTGAAATTATCTTCATTGAGGTATTTTTTTATTTTATGAGTATTCAATTATACTGAAATATATATAATTATATTTTTGAAATTTTTAGACCAGGTAACCAAAATAATGACATTGCTCCTAGAATGTCTTTGAACCTAAGGGATTCTACTTATTTTGCAGCAATCGCTAGTCACCGTGAGTTATCTTTGAAAATTATAATTTTAAATATTGAAATTATTATTAGGTTATTATATTAAATTAACTAGAATACAACAAAATTGAAAAATTAAAATAACTAACAACTTTTCAAAGATTATATGAGAATAAAAAGTGGTTAACAAGTGTCTTATGATGAAGACTTACTTTTAAGAAAAATGTATTAAACACCTATATTAAAGTTTAAACTTTAAAATTGTTCATACTATAAACATAATATAATACCTATAGAACAACTACAATCTATAAATTACATTATTAATACTTTAATTTACATAAAATACTTAGTACTTACAATTCTTATTACTATTATTATTATTCTTATTATTTTTTATAGTTACACCATCCAAAAAGTTGATTGGTCAAGATCAGCAGGATGAAAAACTAAATAAAGTAAATTCTAATTTAAGTATAAACTCGTGCACCTCTAATTCGTCTTCTGATCAAACAAATTCTTTATCAATGATATCTCAAAAAACAACTGTCAGAAGAAATTCTTTTGTATCCGAATCGGAAGGTACTAGTAAGAACCATCACTCGAGGTCCATTAGTGGAACTCAAACGTTTCATATTACGGCGGACTCTTCTGTGAATGCCGTTAGTAAGCTAGAACCTGCCGAAGTCAAAGACGTTCTTGTGTGTTTTTTGTTTGTTCTGAAATATGCATCCCAAGATCAATTAGTTTCTTGGTGGCGTTACTGTTCTGATCAAGAAATCGTAGCATTTTTTAAAATTATTGAGTAAGTGAAACGTAATTATTATATTTATTTGTTTTCTTGTATAGCTCTGATAGTATTAATTTTTTTGTAGACAGTACATTGAATATATTTAGTATTAACTATTCGTATAAGCAATATATTTTTTTATCGAATCGAGGTTATTGTATGATGAATAATTGTTGCGGATAAATAATTAATAATTAACCTAACCAAATTATAACTTTTAATTGCTTTGTACAGATTAAGCTTACAAGAATTTCGTTATATGGGACGCAGACAAATAGTAGAAGATATTACATGCGCGAAAAACCCCGATAACGTTCAACTAGTTTCCAATACAACGACTAAGAAATCTATGACATTACCTGCACGAATGCAACCACCATCCGAATTCAATGAAGAAGCAACAGTTAATTCAAATTGTCAGCCACATTTATCTATATCGCCCCCTGTATTGAACAGCAATGGTACAGGCAGCATTGGCCGAGTAGAGAACTCGAAAAAAGGTACCTATTATATTGTATATCATAGTTTTAAATTGTAATTATTGTACTTAAAAAGTTTGTATTACAAATTAAATAGTACTATGACATTTATTATTTATTGTTATATTGTGTTATGTGTATGAATGGTTTTTTTTTTACAGATATCTCAACTAGTAATGACAATTTAGCATTTCGAATACAAGCTGAAGCCAATCTAACAGCAGAAGTAGGTTTGGTTGTTCTTGATGCCCTTTCGTCATATTGCATACACTTTAAAGATATTTTAATGATACATAACGGTGATAATGATGTAATGGAGAGTGTTTTTTCTGTGCTTATGGCGTTTTTATGTATTGCACAATCCACGTCAGTTTGTGGACACGTATTTGCTACTCTACGATCATTTATCAATAATTTTTCTTGTGTATTTTTCAAAGGTATATGTTTATATTCACAAATAATATACAAATAATCAAATAATAATGTTCTATAAAACTACCGTCTATTTAGGTACTGCACATTTGGTCGGTAAACTTTGCTCCCAATTATTGAATGGATGTAATAGTCGGTCGTCGAAAGTACGACAAGAATCTTGTGCTGCTCTTTATCTTTTGATGCGAAGCAATTTTGAACTTTCATGTTCAAACATTACTAGAGTTCATTTACAAACTGTCATTGCAGTGTCACAGTTATTAGGTGACTTGACGTCTGAGGATCTTAATAATTCTCGATTTCAAGAAAGTCTCTCGTTGATCAACAGTTACGCTAATAGTGATAAAGTAATGAAAAATACTGGTACGTATTTATATATATATATAACACAAATTGTATAAAATATAATGGTCACCGCTTATTAGACTCACTTTGAGACCTGACCATTTGAGTCCATTAACCAAATGAGTCAATAAGACGAATGATCAAAAACAATTTAAAAAATTCTTAAAATTAAAAATGTATTTACTTAAAAAATATTAATTGAGATTCAAAATATGTATAAAAATGAAAATCTAGCTACGCTATTAAAAATAAAATAATATGTATATAAAATCTAATTAATTTTTTGATGAAAATACATCCAAAGTTGGGTTGGATTTTTCCTTTTTCAGCCAACTTCATAATCATATCTTAGTAGGATTTTACTCGAATATGTCAAATTCGCCTCTTTGCTGAATCCCTCTACGTAGAATTTGAAGCACTTCTAGCATTTATTTAGTTGAAAATGGTTTCTCATCAGATCCCTCTTCGTCACTACCACCAGCTACATTTTGTTTTGACTGTATATTTTCCACAAATTTTTTCCTCGGTTACGAGATCAGTATTTTGTGCTTCTTTTTCAGTATTGATCCATACCGGTAATGACTTATCGAATTTATTACACGTTTATTCAATGTATGTACCTACATATGTTCTTGATTTATATGATTTTCAAATGACCTTATTAACCAGTGTGTGAGTCGAATAAACGAATTTTTAGCTGTGTGTTGGTATATGTGCAAATCGGGACCAGCCGTTTTGAGTGTGGTAGACAAATGAGTCTATTTACCGTGAGTCTAATAAGCGGTGACTACTGTAAATCTATTGTGGCATGCCAGTCTGTGTGTACAGACTAGTGCAACGAGAGTAGAGCACTATCAATTGTAGAGCTTCTCAATCAATGTAAATTACGATATGTGGTGAAATAAAACGAACTCTCGATTTTAAAGTATTAACTTTATTACAAATAATTCTTAGTTCAGATATTTATTAACTTATCAAATAATTCCAAGTCCAATTTATTTATTTATTACGTAAAGCGACGTGAAAGTGCTTGCATTGACCGGACTAAAACAATTCTCTAAATAGATCTGTTTGGGACCCCCTTATATGTTCCAATCTCGTATGAACTCCCTATCGTTCTCTATCTCATGATAACCTAAACACACAGAGTAGGACGTTATTCGAATTAAATTTTATTTGTATGATTATTTAGATAACATTTTATTTGAATAAATTATTATTCAGATGATTTTTTATTCAAATACATATTTATTCGAATAATTATCTAGATAAAATTTTGCCCAAATCTGCGAATACAGAATGCGATCAGTGACATGTTATTTCCAAAATTTGAGTTTTTTTTCCGTCAATCCAGGATATGACTGTCTAATCATTATAATCATTATCGTACGCCCAACTTTGGACTGTTTGTCACGTATGTATTTTAATATATTTATTTGTACGATATTATTTTGTACATGGTCCACACCTACTCATTATTACATGACCCTTCACTGATCATTAGTTTAATATATCTTATATGTGTCCATACCCTTATTTCTGTTTCTGGTTATATTTACTTCCTAAGCCTAACTCGTGTGCATTGACTATGACTCCCCTGTATTGTGATTAAGATTAAATCTTGACTATTATATCTTTGTGTGTGTATTGTATTTAATCTATAATATGCAAGCCCATAACATTATCTACAAATTATCCTAATTTAATGTTTAAGTATAAATATATTAAATGATATTAAATACATGTACATTTATAATTATTTAATAAACCTAAATTGTGAATTAATGATCATAAAATATGTGTTTGGTTTAAGATTTTTAAATCAGCGATTCAAAACGAATTCCAATTCGTACACAATAATTTAATTGTTTTGATATTGTTATAATTATATATTTATATTTTATATATAGACTACCTATTTTTATTTAGTATCAAATATTGTACTGAAATTAAATAAAAATGGTTTTTAGGGTTTCCTGTTCAAGTGAAAGATTTGACGAGACGTGTGAGGACCGTTCTAATGGCGACTGCTCGCATGAAAGATTTAAATCATGACCCCGAAATGCTTGCCGATCTTCAACATAGTTTGGCAAACTCTTACGCTTCAACACCCGAATTACGTTTAACATGGTTACAGACTATGGCTCGAAATCATGATGACAATGGCGATTTTTCAGAGGTTAGTTTTATTTCTTATTTCTCACGTAGGTACTGTATTAACCTCGACAGACTTCTAAACGTTGACACACGTTTAATATATTAATTTTAGTAATTAACACAAACTTGTTCCATTCCAGGCTGCGTGTTGTAGACTTCATATTGCCGCTCTCGTAGCGCAGTACCGAAAATTGAAAGGCACACAGGAATGGGGCGCGGAAGTATTCAAAAAAATTTCGTCAAACATCGCCCGAGACGAAATTGGGTTGCAGTTGGATTCCGGTGGTAGTGTAGCGGCTAACGATACACTTTACGGAGAGCAAGCTCTCTTGGATCGACTTGAATCGTGCGCTGTCAGTTTGCGACGAGCCGAACTGTACGAGTGTTTCGGTGAACTGTACAAATTGGTCATTCCCATATACGAACAGCGTAAAGACTACCATGCGTTGGCCGACTGTTACCGGACCGTCAGTCTTGCTTACGATACGGCTGTGACTGCTCGACAATCGGGTCGTAGAATGCTTGGCCGTTACTATAGGGTTACGCTATTTGGTCAGGTATTATTTGATTTTCTTCATTATATCGTAAATAATATCGTCCTAATATCAAAACATGAAATAACGCCATGAAATAATTCCAGTCATATTTCGGCGATCAGCACGGTGTGGAATTCGTTTACAAGGAACCAAAGCTAACGCCCTTGTCGGACATATCTGAGCGATTATTGTGTCAGTACGGCGACAAGTTTGGTCGAGATAATGTGCGCATAATTATGGATTCAAATACCGTGAGTATATATTTTGGAAGTTCTTCAATATTTAGTTTAAAAATAATACTGATGATTTTTTTAAACTGAGACTTAAAAATATATCTATTTATATAAAATATTACGTAATATATTTACAAAATAGATGTATACACTATAGTTGATGATAAATAATGTTAAATCGATGACGGACGTACTTGAAAAAATTATATATGCTCATTGATATACGTATACTTATCTATAATATATATTATATGATATTGTTTACATTTTTCGGTTTTATTATTTATTTTATTCGGCTATGAAGACATTATATTTAAATTCCTATTTAAATTATAATTGCACGAAATAATTTAACATGAAAAATGTATAGAACATTTAAGATATAAAACATCTGCAAATCATGATTTATAGTAATTTTGTTATTTCCAATAATAATTTTATTTTTGTTTACAGGTTTTAATTTCTGAATTGGACGTAAAATTTGCTTACATACAAATTACTCACGTTGTACCATATCACGGAGAAATGTATATGGAAATCGATAACGATTCTGTCTCTGAATTTGAACGTAATCACGACATTGACAGTTTTGTTTTCGAAACTCCGTTTACTCGCGGGGGTGTGGGAGGCGGTAGCGGTCAATCTCAAAGTGGTCCGCGTGAGCAATGGAAACGGCAAACTATTATTAAAAGTAATATTTCAATTTGCATTCAACAGATAATTTCAGTTTATAAAATGCCCGTGCGAATATCATTGTAATATAAATTGTTTTTTAGCTGAATACAAATTTCCATACGTCAAGAAACGTTTACGAGTATGTTCTCGACGTGAAATAGAACAGTGTCCAATACAAGTGGCCATCGATGAAATGTGCCAGCGAGTTCGCGAATTGAGACAAGCTATTTCTGCACAGCCTACAGATGTTAAAAAACTACAACTGCGTTTACAAGTATGATTTTTTTTCACCGTATACTCAGATCTCGATATACTCTATTCGCTATATCTATTACAATTACATATGCATAGTGTTATGCTCAAAACCAAACAAGTATAACAAATACCAACAGCATTGATTTAATTTACATATGGTTTAATATTTTATTCATCTTAATGTATATTTATCCGAAATATTTAAAAAAAAATTAAAGGACATCTATGACACAAATGTATTTGTTACTTCACATAATGTAACAGAAAAATTAATGTTTTTACAGGGTAGCGTTTGTGTTCAAGTTAACGCTGGTCCTTTGGCCTATGCTAAAGCATTTTTGGAACCACAAGCCGTTCTTGAACTTTCGCCCGATAAAGTTCAAGACCTCAAGGATACATTCAGGTAAATTAACTAGCATATATACGCATTTTGTATGACAATTTAAATCCAATAAATGACTACGTGTTTAAAATGTATAAATTCTATAAAATATTCTAATTCAAAGACAGAATAAACATTTATAGCGCAGACATATGACGTACCTACTTATATTTTACATTAAACGGATTGTTTATTCCATGAATTGAAACAAAGGAGAATAAAAAAAAAATTAATTAATAAATGTTTATCATTTTCATTAGATAATTTGTTTCGACAATTAAAATTCTTAACGGCGAAGATATAGTTTAGTAATCATATTATCCGTAGAGATCTGTGATGAATTAATTATGAACACAATAAAATCAACGAAAACGTAGGTACCTTTACATAGGTTAGATAATATAAACTTGTAGATAACTTGTATTTTAACTTCTGATCAAGTAATGTTATTGATTACATTACTCTTGCATCCGGAATGATTACCTGCACCCAAAATAATATACCATTCATTATTACCACCAATACCTATAGAGACAATAATAATATTAATAATTTCTGAGGTATTAATATCCTACGACTTGATAACCAAACCGTTATTCACGCTGATTTAAGTTCGTTTGCCTATTTTACTAAACACTTGACAATAATTTTCCAAATCGACTAAAAATACATATATTAGAATTTATTAATTGTTTTTATAATTTTTTGTTTTTGTTTTAATAAAATTAGAGAATTTATCAGTACGTGTTTCGATGCGCTGAAATTGAATCGGATGGTTGTGTCTGCCGATCAAATAGAATATCAAGACGCATTGCAAGAAAACTTTTTAAAAATGTGCCGTGAACTATCAGAATGTGTCGAAAGCGATTCGTTGTGGAGAGACTTATTGCAAGCATGTTCATCTCCTAGTAATGATAGTCGAACCCTATTTACTGCCATCAGTGGTGCGAGTCATGATTCGTCGAATGCATAATTCCTTTTGATTAAAAAAAATTAAAAAACGATTTTTTTTTTTTTAAATTTGTTACTAGCCATAATTCAATTATTTTAGAGTATTACAATTATTATTATAATTTATCATCAATATTATTATCTATTACCTTCATTATAAAAATACTGTATTTCAAAATGTTGCCATCAAAATGTTATAGGTAATATAATATTAATAAAATATTTAGAAAAAATTAAATAAATTTATATATTTCAAATTCTCAACTATATATATTAATACATAGGTAATTAATAATTTTTTATTTTTAATATTTTTAAGTATTTTTTAAGATGTTGAGTTTGTAAAAATAATAAACTAGTTTCTTTTTATACTAAGTGATACAATATTTATATTAAGAACTTCCCAAAAAGATCAATATTAGATTTTATATTATACTAATTATACTATAGAGTAAATTATTAGATAAGCGCTCATTTTTTTATTACTGTAATTATTATTATATTAATATGTTAATGCTGATAGTGTAATTTATAACTTATTGAAAATGCATTTGTTGAATTATAAATTTATAAAATATCATTGATGTTTATCATTTATTTGTTAGAACATAAAAAGTAAATATTGAAAAAGTCATAAATCCATTATTTACATAAATTTATGTAGTTAGAATTTTAGTACATTTTCAAGGTACGGTTTAGTTTACTACAGCAGTCTTAATAATAATTATGTCCAAATAAAAAACTCTCTATGTTCCATAATTAATTTCTAAATTCTATACTGTCTAGTATTCACATAAACTATGTAGGCAAACAATATTAAGCTAGGACACCAGTTTCGTTTAATTCCTAATCAACAAACTACTATTGCTAATTAAATCATCAGCTCAAACATTTAATTAGAAATAATATCATTTTTAATGGCTTCCTAAATCTTGTCACACTTTAATAAATATATATGAATACATTGAGTATCAAATGTCTTAAAACCTAATCTATTAAATATTAAAAAAATTTTCTATTTTAACATTAACAATCCGATTTTCTATAAAGATGAACAATTATAAATTAAATATAGTTTTTATATTTATTGATACCAATAACATTAGATACTCCATTAAAAATAACATTTTTAAATATTATTAAATATGTTATTAATGGTTCTTTTAATTTAATTAGCAATTATGACTAACAAGATTTAAACATTTTTATATTAAAATATTGTTTTTCATAATTTATCTTCATAACAAATTTTAAATTACTTGCATTTACCCGGGTTCTAAGTTAAAAAAAAAAATAAATATATTCACGTATCAATACCAATATATTATGACACTTTTTACTTTATTTTTGTCTTATAAATTAACTAGGTACACTGAAAACATTACATGTCATGAAAAAAAAAAATTATATACTTAAAAAACATTTCACAATTTTAATTTTAAAAATATATAAATTACAGCCGATGTAAAAAAAAAAAGAAAAAATGGTTTGAATAAGTAATTATTTTTCAAGAGGTGCATAATTGAGAAGTTTTTCAATTAAATCAACATGACCAAGCAACATTCGTCTACAACAGTAGCGTTTAAGTCCAAGTGCATCCAAAGCATCACTGAAAGCAAACCAATCAAAAGTTAATAATATATAATAAATATGATAAAAAAACAAAAACAATTATATTATACTAATTTTACATTACTAAAAACAAAATAAAAATTAAATAAATTGGTAAAATCAGAGATGATAAAACATTTGAATTCTAATTAATAATATGAAAATTTTTAAATTAATTAATGACAAGCGTCACTGGCAGCTTACATGTATGTGACATACTTATTAGACTCTCGCTAATTAAAATAATTTAATAAATTAATATAAGTGTAATTCTCAATTTCAATGAAGAAAATAAAAAAATAATACTGGAATAAATAAAGTACAAAATATTAAATAACACAGAAATCATCACAAATATTTGTAACCAGTTAATTAAGTGTATATCACAATGTTTTTTTAAAAATCATTGATTTATAAGAATATATGTCCAAATTTTAAAAAGAACTAAAATCTTTGTTAATTCCTATTAAATTTACAAATAGAAACTGAGATATAACCATAATGTATTCATTTGCCATAAGTAATTATTTTGTATATTTAGAAATCGGAACTATGAAAACATGTAACTATACTGTATAAGTACAGTTACTAATTGGGTATAGTAAAAAAGGTTTTTGTTTCGTGTTCAGGGTTTGCAGTTGCATACCTGTAGATAATATTTTATGAGAAATTTATTTTTTGTAAAAAAATCTGTTGATTGTGCATTTTACACTCTTGCATATACAAGCTGCAATAAAAAAGATATTCTTCTTCTTCCACTTAGGCAATAACAATTAATGGTTCAGTCGACATTCCACGGTTTTAAATAATAACATATCAACTCTTAAGGTATCGGTTAAATGTATGGTCTTATAGTATAATGAAAAACAGAAAATTAGGGAAACATTCAACATCAACAGTCTGTTACGGATTTACATTAAGTATTAGAATAACTCTTATTATAATCATCATATATATACACTAATAATACGGTTACAATGATAAAGAATTATGGGCGTTAGCCAAATATTATACAAATATAAATCACATGATGATGACATGTTAAAGGTTAGTTATGTGACTTACAGAAGTTTAGAGACCAACCACTTAAGTATACAATAGGTAATCAATATTGAAACACATGTATTTTAGCGGACTGAGTTATTGAATATGAAATGTCCTAAATGTATTAATGACGTCATACGTAATAAAATATAACTCAATATATAATAAAATTATACTCAATACTTATACACAAGAACGGGATATATAAGGTAGTTCTGAACAGATCAATAGTCAGATATATTTTAGTCCATTTGTAACAAGCACTTTCGCGCTAGTTAACTTAATAAATTAAATGTTTTGGACTTAGAATATTTTATAATAAACCGTTATTACATTTAAAGTTGAGTTATTATTTAAAACATCCTCAACTCTATTCAACACCACGACAGTTGAACTAAGGGTACGCAACAAGTCAAATATAGAATGTAAGTTTTTAATTATCAGCCTCCTCACTTAAGTGACGAAATACATAAATTTCATGATTTTGTACTCTTTTAATTCGAATTAATTGTGCACTTAAGACCAAGGATATGGTATTGGTCATATAACACGACACTATGTCACTCACCCTTCGGTGTACTCGGCTTGTAACAAACCCAAGTAACTCTCCCATTTGTTCGCAATAACCTTGCCGCACGTAAAGCATCGGATAGGAATGATCATGGTCGGTCCGTAGCGTAATGCTCTGTAAAATAAAAGCAAAACAAACTCTCGAAAGTGGTGATGGTTTGAATTTCTCGCGTGTTCTGAAAATGCGCAAAATACAATAATTATATAAACATTGATACGACTGTTATCATGTTGAAGGTGCCATATTCGCGTGCGGTGCACAACGTTTAGGCTCAGTGCGTCCGCATCGTGCCGTCGACACAATGCTCTATTACGGCCGAGCGACGGGCGAAAGCCAACAGAAACAACAATAATTTGTATTTATTTGACTGTTTATTCGTATGGTTTTCATCCAAGTAATAACTATACATAGTATAACAAATTTGCAAAATTAAAAAAGGAAGACTCTGTTTAAAAAAAAAAAGCGTCCGTGTTATCTCCGTGTACCAAATGGAGGCGATCGTTATTGTAGATAAAGTAATTTTACAAGAAAACAAATGTACCATTATAATTTTATTCATGTATCGTTTTAAAATAATTATTTAGAGTTCGTTTCGGAACTGTAAACATTTTACCAGAAACTGGACAGTGGGGCAAATTGTCTTGTAGATTGAGAAAAAAGTCCAAGTTTTTGTTTGCTGCTGGATATGTTTTATACCGACAAAATTAATTTAAATTACAAAAAACAGTTTAATGCATCATGGTCATTAATCTTTAACGTTAGTTATATAAATTATCAAAACTAATCAACTTAATTTTACTACACATTGTTTCTTTATCAAACGTAAAATAAATTTATATTTAGGGATTATCTTCAATATCTGTAAAGTGTACTGGAATAAATTATCAGACTGTTGTTAATATTTGTGATATTATTATGGTACCCATCTAATATTTTAAATTAAAACGACCTTCAAGAAGTAAAAATAAGAATTAAATTATTTCCAGTAACATCTGCTGTAGCGATTACAATACATTAAAACTATTACAATTAATTATGATCATTGATACCCCAGTAAGTAGCATAATATACTCTTGTTCTCTATATATTAAAGTTGACCACTTTTATAACCAGTTGTGGAATATCAGCAATGAGGAAGGTTTGGAAACAGCAGCCTCCACAGTATATGAACCAGCTGAGGACACATTTCTAATGCTAGATGCCTTACAACTGGACCTTGAACATATAGTTATTGATCGACTGACTTGTCAAAATAAAGCTGTTGCAGATCCATGTTTAAAACGTGGACTATTATTAGTTGTTGAACTAGGTTGTGGTGCTGGTCTTTTAACTGCTGCTGTTGGTAAAGCTCTCCATAGTTGTGAATCCGTTGGGGTTCATTGCTTGGCAGTTGATGTAAACCCAGCTGCTTGCCATGCTACAGCTCAAACATGCCAACTCAATGGTGTCCAGGTGTGTTTATTCAATGTTTTTTTATCTATAAAAATTTAATTTTTGTGTTTTAATATGTTCTTGGTGTAGGTAGATGTGATCCATGGCGATTTGCTAACATGGATGCGGCATTTTGAACCTACCAACGCAATTAGTGATCACAGTAATGTATATGGCCCCATTGATATACTCTTATTTAACCCTCCATACGTACGAGGCCCTGATGGTGAACCTGCATTATCACCTACAACAACAAAAATCGACCAGAAAGATCAGGTTGCACAAGATCAATTGTTATCTATTATGGCAGATGCTGCTTGGCTTGGTGGTGGTCCAGACGGTGTAGACGTGCTTAAGCGGTAAATATGATATAATTTGCATTTTATTATGATTGTGCTTTTTAAAATTATTTTTATGTTGTGTAGGGCCTTGCATCAAGCGGCTGATTTGTTATCTGAACAAGGGGTGTTTTATGCCTTGATGATTGACTACAACTACAGAGCACTTGTGCGTGATGAAATGGAAGCCCGTCAAAAATGGACCACCAATAATGACATAATCTATAAAAAAACTTCAGCTGATGATGTCATTCTGACAACTTTTGGTAGTAACTCCACTAACAGACCTCTTGCATGTCACAAAATCTTGTCTCGTCATGTACCAGGAGAGCGTTTGGCAGTCTACCGAATTTACCGCCCACATATTTAGAACTCTACCTCTGACAATAATTGATTATTATTGCTTGCTATATTTGTGTTCACTTTAAATCAATATTCCAAAAGATATAATTGTTATTTAATTTTAAAAATGATTAAGTACATTATTATTACAATTAATACTGTTTATTTCAGTCACATATACATTTACTAAGAAAAATTTCTAAGCTTATTTTTTTATTTTTTTTTTTTTTTTTTTGCTAATACTTTTATTTACTGTGATTATAAACAATTTTTGCAGGTAGTCATCTTAATTTTTTTACTACTCATGGTAAAATTGTACAAATTGAATTATATATATTTTTATTTTTTGAAGGAATCAATCAGATTAAATCTAAAAATAGTTTAATTTTAGATTTATAAAATTGATAGAATGCAAGCTATATTTTTCAACTTCCTAACAAATCATTTTCTAATTAAATGGATTATTGATCTTTTAACAATTTTAGTATACATTTTTATTCACAATATACTTAAAAATCTCATTGAACTGGCAGGTAGTTAGTACCCAAATCGTATGTATGCATATAACTCTGCTTTATCTACTGCTCAACATATGTAGTTTTATAGGTGTTTTCTAATATAAATTAAATCAAATTAAATTTAATAAGAAATAAAGTAACAGGTTGATTAAAATGTTTACATATTTCTGAGTTGCTAGCAAAAGGAATTTATCTATATATTATTTTAAATAAAAAAAAAAATTATAGATAGGTATAAGTTTAAGAACTATAATTACAAATTTTACAACAATAAAAATATAATAATTTATTGTGTGATATTAATATTATTATATTATTGTTATTCTGTGATATTACTACAGAAGGATCACAATATCACTGCGTAAATCGTTGATAAGACCTGTTGTCACATGACTATCATTTCACTTTCTAGCAACGTCTGTGGTGTTATCGGTGTTGTTATCATTTATCGCACAAGCGATTTGGTATCCGTAAAATGTGCACTAATTCATATTTCTATCTCGACTTTCTTTGTTTCAACTAGTTACCCGGAATTGTTCGTAAGTATTTACGCCACCGACCGGCAGCCTTCCTCGTAAACATGTGCATAAACTATTGTTACATAATGCGTGTAGGTTCCTGGTACACCGGTCTCGCCGACGAAAAATAACGCCACAGCACCGTTTTGTCTATACCGTGATCTATGGACGACGAAACCCCGTCAGCCGTCTCGCATACTACGGCAGTAACGAATGATCGGGTGGATACACCATTGAACAGCTCTATAGCGGACTATTCGCCAGACGATGAGGACCTCGACGAAGCAGCAGTCGCCGCCACAGC
Source organism: Sipha flava (assembly GCF_003268045.1). Lineage (NCBI taxonomy): Eukaryota > Metazoa > Arthropoda > Insecta > Hemiptera > Aphididae > Sipha > Sipha flava. The sequence goes on along the minus strand of NW_020273144.1, from coordinate 1,311,707 downwards.
TGCGGCCGAAGCCACTCGGGACACGTTAGCTGACGGTCTGGTAGCCAGCCTACTCAGACCGTGCGTGGACTGCCTGGATGCATCAGTTCAGTGCACAAGGTAATAATTATTGTTTTTCAATGTTACTATCTAGTCGTGAACTACTGTTATGTAATTGACACCATATACGTTTTTATTTTTTCGTTTCTGTTTGCATTAGGTTGAGCCAGCTTGATCTGAAACTACAACTCGACTCATTGGCCGCAGAATTAAAGCGTCTGTCGCTGGCCCAGCATGATTACTTATTTGCCGTTTCGTCAGCAACATCACCACAGTCGCCCACCACTGCCGACAAGATTGCATCAGTTACTTCATCCAAGACAGTTGCCAACACAAGTGTCCTACTAGACGGCTATGCTCGTAGACTGTGCGATGCTCGGGCTAAGATTGCTGTAGTGGGAAACATACTAGAGTCCACACAGGTATTATTGCAATTTGCTGTTTTTATATTGAAGCCATAAATGAATATATTAGTTTTTTCATTTTAATTCTATTTGGAACACTTCTATTTTAATAAACAATTTTATTTGCATGTTTTGTATATCAATTGGATGTATTATATTAACATTTAAATAAAGTTTTTTTTATGTTATGTTATTATTTTTTTAATGTATATTTATTAAATCATTAAAATTATCAATTAATATTTTTATTATTTACTGTTATCTATACAATTTTCCTTAGTCATTAGTTTCATAAAGTATTATTAATTATGTTTATTATATACCTATAGAAAGACTAATTTTAAAAAAGTTGACTACATTCAAAATGTTATCACTCTAGTTATTTTGTTTATTTTTATTCTTCAAAAACTAGTGAAGTATTTGAATTAATCAATTAATTATAAAAGTATATGTGATTAGAAATTAAGAATTTTTAATATATTTCATTAACTGATCAATATGTGGGAGAATTCCAATTAAAATTATATACTGATTTAATTGTTACAATGATAATTTATTATGTTAAATAGGACCGCCTACGAGTACTCTCTCACCGCATTGGACGAGAGCACAATAATCGCCGGTCACTTTTAGAACCTCCAACGGTAGTGAATGGTTCGGTCACAGAAGATTCAGAAGTGGAGGAGTTGGAAGATAAAATCATAGTAGAAGAAAACAATTATAATAAGGATGAAAATGATAGCAAACAGGTGGATGAAGCTGTAACATCAACAACAGCATCGGAACCATCAACATTATCATGATGATGGACGTTGCAGGCATCCTGGTATATATTTGTTGAATAAATATTGTTGTCAAATTTAAATACAAACTTATTGTTTATCATTATTATATATTTTATCATAGGTATGTGACAGTTTTAATTCGTCGACACCATTAATAATAGACCACCATTACCTAGAAGTTGCAACTGATATTATGGTCTCGATCATTTTCATTGTTGACCACTCTTAATTCTGGGTTGATGCATATCTGGAAAACAATTGGTTGCATCTGTCAGATGAAACAGCGTATGCTCTATGGTTATTTCTCTAATTGACTGCCATTACAGTTGGGATGTTAAATTCACATTCCAATACATATTATTGCTGTATATAAACATAAGCAATATTATTTTAATATATACATTATTATATTTATAAACACTATTGTATATTTTCTATTATAGTACTGCTACTTGTAATATTCGTTGAATTATTTAAATAAAATATACCAATTAAAGTTTTATTATTTTCATTCATCAGTAGATTCATTGTAGAATTGTATCAGGTGTTTTTCTTGTCCAACTAGAAAAACTGTCCGTCATTAAGATACCATTAGAAGCTTTGCCAGATATACAAAATAAAAAAACTGAGTACTTGCATTAGTGAAATCATACATAATAATATCAAAATTACTTTAAAATTTTTCTCAAGGCAAGATAAATATTAAAATTAAGCAAGATAGTTTAATTAATGTAATGTGGATACTATTTAAACAAAACTAAAATCAAATCACCCATTAATGACTTATCAAATGATTATAAACATTTTATTTCAAAAACGTTTGAGTTAAAAATAATAAACTATGGGTCAATTTAAAAAATTACAACCAAAATCAAATTATAATATATAATAAATTTACAGTTGAATCAATCGTCACTGATAAAACAAAATTGTTGTAATCAACATTGGTGATATGCAAATTCTATGTAATTAATTGTGTAATATTACCACTAAAACTAGATGAATATGTCTGATTATCAACTGATTATTCTTTTCTATTAAATGGTTCAAACACTAATGAAATTAACATTTGGCTATTCATTTGAACCAAAATTAAATTTTTTAAACAATGCATATTTTTAAATTGTTTTTATTAAAATTATTTATATTTATATTTGCTTAATAATACTATGGAAAAAAATATAAAGAAAAAATTAATATTGCTGAGGTTCCCTGAAGTATAGAAATTCTATTAGAATAATTTTACTTAAAAATCCTTAATTTTTTGTTCATTATTTATAAACATTAATAAAATAACAAGAGATTATTGTAATTTCTTATTAATTATTTTATAATTATAATATTCATAATATGCCTAAATACAATTAGTATATTATTTTAAAATGCTCGAAAATTAACAATATAAGTACTTATTAGTAAATTTAGTTTATTAATTTGCAGTTTGCAAGATAACTTATTACCATAATGAATGCAAGATATGATTGAAAACAACAGTCAGTGAAGTATAAGATATTATAATATAATCTGTAATATAATGTATGTATTTTAAATTTCATATAAAGTATTGATTATAAATATTAAGATAATTATATTAAAACATATTATACCATTATCATAAAGTAATAATAACTACATAAGAAGACTAAAATTCAAATAAATATACCATTGAACAGTAAAATAAATAAGTTATAAAACTGTTATTCTAAATGATTATCTAATATAAAATTGAATAATATTTAATAGTAATAGTTAGTTTTTGACTATAGTGTTAATATATAAGATATATATGCATATAATATATGTATATACGTACATAATATACTAAAATATTAATTTACTTGGGTTTTTGCTATAATGATAATTATAATAGCACTAGAACTATATTTGCTAAATATTGATTAAATTATTAATCATTTTTACTAAATTAATATCAATAACTAATAAACTAAATTTGTTATAACTAATAAATATAAAATTGATTAAATTTTATAATATTTAATTAATAATTTATATAATGATAATAAATTATGTGAGTACATTATTGTTAAATAAAACAAAAATTAATTTAGTAAATTATTAATTAAAACTATTTATTAATTTAACCAAAGTTACATAGGTAAAACTACATAATATTTTAAATAGCTTTTAAAACGGATTAAGATTATGTATAAATTAATAAAAGTAAAAATATTGTAAAAGACACATAGTATCTAGATTTATAATTACATAATATTATTATTTTATCTGAAAAAATCAATATTCACATTGATTTACAATTAATAGTTGATATAATTTAAGATAAAACTACACCAACACCTTGCTTGTAACTTAGTGAGAGACCTAAATATATTTAAATAAAAATTAAAAATATAATATTATAAACTATAATAATTTTTATGAGACATGTATAGTTCATATGGCTATATATTACTAAGAAATTACTAAACTTGTAAACAAATTAATTATAATACATTCCACCTAATAGTAGTATTATTAAATATTAATAAATATAAAATCGTAATCTACATACTAAATGCTGAACACGCTTTTATGAATAATATGCTTAGTATGGGCAAAACAGAATGCAGAACTGAATTTATACACTCAAAAATTCTTAGTAGTTCTAGTAACTAAAAGTTCAAATTAAAAATACTGCAAGTAAAACACATCCAACCAATCATATGAACTTACTGCGTATACGATAAAAAAATTGTTTTTTAATCATTATCATATATGCTGGAAAAATTAATAGTTAGATTATGGGTCATTAGAATATAACTATACTTACATAAATATGCTTAAATAATTATAGTAGATTTATGTTAAAATAAATTAAATATAATTAACTATTAATTAATAAATAATATGTTATGGTTATTATAACCCAAGGGATTAATATAAATTTTTATCGGCATCATAGTATAGATCGGCGGCATCGGTCCGTAGAGTTGTTATTAATGTTGTCTAATACAGCAGGATCTTGTGCGCCACAGGCTTGCGACAAATAGGACAAGGTTGACCAGGAGCCATACGATCTCCGCACAGTTGACATGTTCCATGTCCGCACATAAATACCATATTCTTCAATCGGTCCAAGCAAACGGGACACATATTCTTTAAAATATTTCAAATTAATTAATAAAATAAGCACATTTATATACATATACATGATATCATGTATTTTATTATCTATACTACAAAACATATACCATTTCTTTGAGGTCATTCAATTGTTGCATTAACTTTTCCACCAACGCAGGGTCTGATGAATTGGAAGCCACTTCAGAGGGTGGTTTGGGACGTTCATGTGGGACTGGTGAATTGCTGATGTCCACTGACTTTTGATCCTGCCCGTTGGTTTGTTTATCTTGCTGCTGAGTTACAGTGTTATTAGCTACAGTGAAACTGGTGCTGTTAGAAGTGGAAGGCAAACATTCTATGTCGTTGCTGCCACCTGCCGTGATGGTCATTTGTCCACTTGCAGAGGATCCTCTGTTAATAATGTAAACAATTTAAGAAAAAACCAAAGAAAATACTCATAACTTAATAATTACGACAATTATACTCGTCGAGATAAATAAAATATAGAACCTCGATAACTCAAATCGGTTATGTGTAAAAAAAAATTCGAGTTATTGAAAATTCGACTTATGGAAAACCTCGATAACTTGAACCGGCAAAAAAAATTCGAGATACCGAGAATATTATTTTATATAAAAACACAAATACTTCATTTTATAATTTTATTTATTTATATATTTACTAATAGTAAGAAAATACTATGTAATGAATAAATTAGAACTATTTTTTAAAGAAACCTGATATTTTTGATTATTTTTTATTGATTGTCCTATCTATAAAGTTTTCGATAACATTTAGAATGGCAAAAATATCGTCTCCAATTTTTCGTTGTTCTTGAATGTACTTACGTACAACCTGTAAACTATCAAATGCCTGGGCAAGAGTAGTATTAGACAAAGCTATATAATATCGTTGAATTCATAATTGTACCTTTTAAACATTAGGTAAAGATTAGATTGATAAATTAATTGATTTTAAATTACGATTATCGTTAATTATAATAATACACTTGCTTATTTGACTTTCGAGTTATCGAGCCATGTACGTGTTATATAATATATAAATTCGAGTTATAAGCCAAAATTAAATTATAATACTTCGACATATTGATAAATTCGAGTTATCGAAAATTCGACTTAAAAAAGTTCGAGTTATCGAGGTTCCACAATACATTAAAAATACAGCACAGACTTGAATCTAGGGGAAGTGTAGAGGTATTTAATTAAATTGAAATACACTAGAATGTCACGTACAACACTAGCAGATAGTTACCAACGATTTTTGTGTTGAAATTATTACAAGACATTATTCGTATCGTAAAAGTATCTATAAAAGGTATAAGGCAAATTAAAAAAAAAAAGAAAAAAAGAAGAAAAAAAAAGGTTTCTATAAATAATCATTATTAATTAATATTATTCTGGATATTCAGTTTCAATTTCATATTGTTATTAAATTTATATTGTCTGACATAATGATTTAATGTAAAATGTATATAATTATTCATATTTTCTTTTTTATTTGGTGTTTTAAAATATGTATTACTTGTTAGATTAAACATGCAGTGCAAAAATATCGTATCTAATCGTACCCGTTGTTATCTGTCATGTTGCAGCTGCTGTTGCTGCTATTAACGTTCATGTTAAGGCCACCAAAGGCTTGGCTTATGTCAGTATCATCGTCCTGGTCTTCAGAATTCACACTATTCGAGTATTCGTTGTCCAAGTTAACAGTGGCTCCATCAGCAGTGGAAACAGACGATGTGGATGCTTCGTTGTCGGAGCCCACAAGTGTCGGATCAATGAGTGCCACCTGCTTCAAGACCTCAGAATATTCAATGCCAAGGGACACCAATCTATAAAAGATATTCGCTCGCTTGCCGGTGAAATTGGGGAAGCCATCCTTGGAGAAGGGGGGATGTTTAAAGCATTCTTTCGGGGATCCGGGGTCACCGATAGCTATCGAGGCGTACGCGTCGTGATAGGGCGCTTTAGTCGTGTAGTCGGGTGGCATGTTGTAGAGCATGAGTTGTGACGGCTGAGGCCACTGTTTTGCAGGAGCCGGAGGTGATGTACCGGATTCCGCGGCTGCGGCGGCGGCCTGAGCGCTGCGGGTCCGGGCCGCTGCGTCACAGCATTTGATCAGAGCTCGGCGTAACGGCTGGTCCGCAGGACACAGATCCAACGGCGTTTGTCCACGATTGTTTCGCACCCACAGGTCGGCGCGACCAGTGCCAGCGAGCACGCATACGATTACCGTTGCGTTGGGCGGTGGCGGGATCGTATTGTTGTCTGTCGCGACTGGCGAGGTGGGCGCCGACCGGGATCCTGGGCCACGGGTGGGCTGGCCCAAAAGATTTCGGCTGCCTGGCCCAGAAATTGCCATCGCGGCGCCCAAGGCAGCGGTGCGCGCTTCGCCCGCTACTTGTGGACCGGTTTGATCATCCACGGTCTGCTGACGTACATTCCATAACGGAGACTTCTTAATCCGCCGTCGGTAATTCAGTTTCTTGGGCTTGTTGCTTTTGGGTGCCATGGAACTGTTCGCATCGGACTGTAAAAAAAAAAAAAAAATTCCAAAGATATAATACATGATATATTGTATCACTGCATTGATTTCCAGCTCCGATATTAAGGGTCACTACAGTTATTTATTTACTATGGGTATTGAACTTTATAATATAATTTTAAATGTCTAGCCATCACGTAATCAAACACTTTTTCAGGGAACCTAAACCTAATATTATGGCAGTCTTTCGGTCTCTGAAGTCACGAAAATATTTTATCACGCAAAATTCGTGCAAGGGCCGTACCTAGAATTACCAACAAAATATTTATATCAGTCAGTCTATACACTTGAGATTTATAATAATCACTGGAGCATAATAAAACAATAATTACATAGCTACGAGCTCAGAAATTACTTACTGTTGAAGCTACCGTCGCAGGTACATCATCTTCCTTTTTTTCACCATCAGAAACATTCTCGTCGCCTGTCGCATTTAAGTGCAAACGTCTAAATTCTTCGGTCTGTCCGAGCAATTCGGCCATTAATCTCTGCACAGCGGACACAGGCGAAGCGAACATTTCCAAGTACGCTGGGCCTTTGGCAGCCCACAACTCGGCTGCCTGTTCTACGGGACACGGGTCTTTCGTCACAGTCCGGCTTACCGGAGAACACTCGTCTCCAAATCTTCGGTATTCGCGTATGACGCGATTGCCTGCGAGAAGGTTGCGAAGTGTTATTCCACCACCGCCGTCATCTCGGAATTTTGAGTTTGGATCTCCTGGCATATATCCTAAGCTCATCCCAGGCGCTGGAGGTGTACCCACCGTCTTCAGCTGCAGTAATGTGTGATGACGCAAAGCTTCATGCATAGGCGTATCACCGTCTTTATCCGGTATGTTTGGGTCGGCGCCGTGACGGACGAGGAGCTGTTTTTGACACGAATACGATTTTATAGTATAATAATTAAATTATAAACACACATTATGTCGAGATTACTGCAAAAATATATAGTAAAATTAACTATAAATATACTGAACCTTAACGATGTCAGCGTGTTGGCGTTCCACGGCCAGATGTAGAGCCGTCTGTTTGTTGACGTTACGTTTGTTAGGATCGGCCCGGCCGCGAACTAGAAGTAATAATGCCACGCGATCGTGGTTATTTAAGGCAGCTAAATGGAGCGCAGTGTATCCGTCGTCTTTGGGCTCATCCACGATCCAATATCGGTGGCCAGCGGCATTGTTACCACGACCACCGTTGCTGGCGATCCAATCTAGTATGATGGCAGTAGCTCTGTAACAAAATGAAATAATAATAAGCGGTGATTAGCTGTAGTGATAATAAGTATTAATAAAACAAAATGTAGCATTACAATAATATCGTTGTTAATATGCAAATCACATGGTGGTCATCATTAGACGAATTTTAACTATATATAGATAAAACACAGTTCATGATAGTACCATAATACGTGAAAACCGCGAAAGAGTAAATTTTGAAAATAAAACTTCCAGATTAACATGATGTACATTTACATTTCATCCTTTATTTATTACAAAACCGGAAAATATAATACATCTCGCTGTGATTTAAATTTAAATAATTTACGCTTTAAATAATTAACTAATTTTTTTTTTTTTTTTTTTAATGAAACAGCAAGCTAATTATTTAAAAAAAAATTAAAAACCTTTAATCAGTGTAAATGGATTAATGTATAAATTTAAGATAGTTATAAATTAGACAAAATAATATTTTACATATATACGTTTATATGATTATATATTTTATATTTTATTTTTATATTATATTTATGTCATTCATGTCATTATACAATTACAGATTAAAACAATATAAATTAATCAATTTATATTTAAGACAACCTAATTCTTAATTTTTTATCTAATTTTTAGTTTAAAATTATACATGTGTATTAGTTGTTTTTTTTAACGTTTTGGTTCTTAAATATATAAAACTATTTTCAGAAATACTGTGCACAGACTCCATAGCATTGTTATCATGTTTTTTGTATGTAACTTGTCTTTTTTATAAAAATTTAACTTTTCATTAATTTAAAATAAAAAATTATTGTTCTGTTCAGTTATTAAAATATATCAAAAATAATTTTTAAATATTACCTAGTAACTAATTCAAGCTTACATAAATTACACAAATTATTGAAAACAAAAACATGTTTGAGTAACAATAAGTAATTGGTACAAATAAGTTATAAAATTAAACCCTTAGAAATGTTATTAACATTATTATTCTGAATAGTATTTATAAAATTAATATATAAATATAAATAAGACTAAACCAAAACAATGGCTTGAAATAACTTATATGTTATAAGTTTATGACTATAACACCAAATAATATAGACAGGACTTCTAGAAATCGCATATTATTAAATTTAAAATTAATTTTATTTTGTGTAAATAAAAACAAATAAGAGCAACACACACATGTATGTAGCTAAACTAAATTTGTAATTTCATTATACATATTACAGTTCATTTTTTAACATGATCAGAAAGTATTTGACAAAAGTATTACATTTGTTAAATTTAATCTTATTTTAGCAATAATATTTAAATATATAATGCTAGAAATTAATATAATAATACATACTTCATAAAAAAACTTTTATTCATTTATTGCTACACTTAACTATAAATAATAAGATATATTTTACTGATACTCGTTAAGTATATAAATAATTAATTAAATCGATACATTAAAATGTATGAAATCGCATATTATCAATTAATTCATATTATGAAATAGAAAAAGAAGTTAAATTATTTTAGAAAAGACACATACTCAGTAACCTATTAGATTAAACACAATTGCGTATGATGTTCACATTATACGGAGTATTTCAGAATGTAATACAAATATTTTAAAAACATATTTTTTTTATCGAAATAAATCAAAATTATAGAATTTTTTTTTTTACAGCATCTAATATACGGATGCTATTTTATCACATTTTTAACTTCATATACGATTTTTCCGCTTCAGAAATTATATATTTTTTAACGTTCATAATAAGTAGTTTTTAAATTTTATCATTACATTATTATATTAGTCGTTGATACCACCATCTACTACAGTATAGTGTGATATCGCGATCGAATATACCCCGCGAAAATGAAAATTTTCAATTTACGTGGAAGTGGTTTGATGAAAAGGGATGGTAGCGGTCAAAACGCCTTAGCGATCGTCACTGCATTTGGAACACCGAAGTGTACAAACTATAATTATAATTATTTTTTTTAATCAAAATGTTTATTGAATTGGGATAATAGTATCCTGCTCCATCAGAGTTTTATTTTTAATCAGTACACAAGCATGTATATCTATGTGTAATAAAAAATGTATTGAAATTCTGTCTGTATCTAGCACCTGCAAACTTTTTCCATCTATAAATACACACGACTCATGTGGCTTTCATGTACATAAAATAAATAATATAAACACAACTGGACTTTATTATTTAGTATTTTGAGGAGAACGAAACAACTACTAATTAATATATATACTTCGTATGTACAGTATTCGACGGGCGTAGAACAACAGCTGTAGTAGTTGAATGTATACAGTGTATAACAAACAGGATAAAAGATACGCCACCGTATCTCACGTCATGCAGGAACTTTATAAATATAAGCCGGCGTAGTGGGTAAGCGGGAGCAAGGGGAATGACCCCGCGACGGATTTGGCAGCAGTATCAAGTTACCTCTTAACCTGAGACCCTATTCTTAAAAGATGAAAAATCATTGTGGAAAATATGTGCCTTAAAGTAAAATCTTATCATTAACCCAAAGTCAATGTATAATATAGAATATAATAATAACAATACAATAATATAAACAAAGTATCCCACGATGATTTACTAATTGCGTAATCTTCAGACAAATAAATGTCATAAAATTCCATCTTTTTTTAAAATTACTTTTATGAGCTTATAAAACTAATTTTTAATAATTTGGAAAAACAAATATAAAAGATAGACCATCTAATAGTGATTATTTTTCTAAATATTTTAATTGTCTAATACTCAAATTCATAAAATTCATAATTTGTAATACATTTTTTAATTAACAGGAAAGTATAATGATTTATTAACATTTCTATATATATAAATATATATAATGACAGAAATGCTAAACATACTGAATCTGTTTTTCTACAAATACATACGGACCAGAAATATTTTTGCACATCAAATAAAATTACTTAAAATCAATAATATTATGAAATTAAAAAATTACTGTCAACAGTTTTAGAAAAATAAACCATTAACATTTTAAAATTGTACTAAAATATTTATATTTATTTTTAAATATAACAAATGTGGCTATTATTATAAATTTAATTATGTGAGCAGTTAAAAGAACCCACTTTTTTGTAAACGAGAAATGTGTAAGAAGCGGTCTTCATTATATTTTATACTTCTTCATTATCTTCGGGTTCGCTTGTAATATATTTACAAACAATTCTACTAGCTTTTTATTGTTTACAAACAATATTTTTGAAGTTTTAATTAAACAACTAAGAACCACAGCATCTATACACATTACCGACGGCGCGGTCACACATTTACCGTATTAATCGTGTGTCTAATTTGTGGGTTAATCAACTAACCAGCAATCAATTATCCGTGATTATAACGGTTGAAAACATTTTGACTAAATTAAAACAGAGGTTGGAAAAAGATGACATCAGTTATAGGGAGGAAAGTCATGGAACGGGGTGAGCCTACAGTGGTGATGGTGACGGCGTTTATACTATTGAATAATACTATTAACGAATCTCGATTTTACAGGACCGTCACCCGAATCGGCACAAGTTTTTTTTTTTGTTAAAACTCTATCATTTTTGATGAAAGTTAACCTAACCATAGAATTGTATCAAAAAAAATTCAAACTATAAACTCAAATGTGATTCTTTTCACGAACTGCAGTAATTAATATTTACGACGATTATAGCATTGTAACTTTGTGTAATAATATTCTTCGTAATCATTCAAATAACAAATTGAAATAGTATATAAAGTAATACAAAATTAGATATTTTGATATTAGTATATTACCCCCAACATCATTGATTAAAATTAAATAATAATAAATTATACTACATAATCCAATGTGACAGGAAATATATAAACACTAGACATATTTTTTACAACGTGGTCTGCACGTGTATCATGTGCACGAAATTTTACAGTATTAAGTAAGTACTCTATAACAGTTAGAATATTTTTATTTTAAAATTTAATTAAATTCAAAATATTTTAAATGCATCATTATTGTATTCTGAATACAAATTGAAAATATAAAATTCGAATTATTGCCTATATTTATAGCTTACATTTACATCTAACTTATATTGATCATCAACTTAAACATTTAACTTACAATATAATTAAGATAAATCTATCTTCATTAGAAATCATGAATATTTCTTTAATACATAAAAAGTTTATTTTTAAAGTGTACCTATTCTAAATTCGAATATGATTTTATTACATAATTTAAGCTGTAAAAGTAATTCGAGTGATGTTTTAAATATTTTATGAATACTCAGGGGGTTACGTTTATTCTGGAATATTTTTATATTAACAATTTATCAAACAAAAGCCACACCGGTGGTATCAAATACGTTACAACAGCTATAACGTGATGTACTTAAAGAGAAGTATGCGAATGTCATATCCTTTCCCGTAACTGTTTTTTTATAGCCAGTGTATTAAATTTTTTTATTTTATAATGCAAGTAAAATGATTTACATACCATCGTATAAAAAAAAAATTGAGTATGTCTCTAGTGGTATCAGTTGGAAAATAAAATATTAGTGACATTGGTAGAGTTTATTTTCAAAACTGAAAAATATAATTTCTCATTAATCATTAGTCCAAATATTTTTTGAATGTTATAATTTTTATTCTTCATTTTTTTGTATAACAAATAAATTTTTTAATAACAATAATGTGTGTGTAATTTGAATTTGTAATTTGTAATATTTTGATTGTATAGTAATTATTATTATGAGTTATACAGATGCAATACTGGTATAACGCCGATTTTGTGTCATTATTTTTACAATGTCGGAAATAAATAAAAAAATATTACAATCTTAACTTTTAATTTAAATACAAGCGTTTCAAGCAAAAATATTAACATTTTCAAAAACTCTTAATAAAGTATAGATATTTAAAAAAATAAACGGTGTTATATATAATGAGTGTTCGAACTTATCTAGATAAATAGTTACAAGTTGTAACATACAACATATCTTAATATTAATCTTAGATGAATATTTTAATTATCTAGATAAATACATATGCTTATTGTTTATAAATAAAAATTGCAAATATACTATACTAAGAATGGACGCTTGCCGTTTATTGGTTTATTAATTAAATTTGTCTTATAAGTTATAGATAATCATAAATTGAATGTCACACAATAAATATTTAATTTATAATTTAACTATTAATAGATTACTTTCATTCAATTTCATTAATTTCTCTTGCTTCCTTATTTAAATTTATATTTATTGCGTGATAGTTAAAACTGCTTAAATTTTAATACGTATTGTTAATCTAATCGCATTGCTGAAATGTTCAAAGACATTATTATATAGTATTAAATAAAAAATAAGAAAAATAATTAATAAGTATGACGAAATTGCTAAATAATAATTGTTATTATTATTATAACATTATTAATATTAATATTTTATAAAAAAAATACTACTTATTTTTACCTGTTCTTTATTCATTGTTTCATTAACAAATAATAATTAAGAAATCCTAAAAAAAATGATAGTTTTTGTTTGATAAATATAAATTTGCTATTATACTATAAAGCACCAACAAAATAACAATAAAAATAATAAGTATAATGTTAGGTTCGCACTTATTCAAAAACTATATCTTTTTTTATCTAATTACATATGAGTTGAATTATCTTTATCTAGGTAAAAAATTATTATCTAATCCGAATACTGTATGTAATACGGCTATATTGTTCTCGTTGTAATTAATAGTATTAAATCTAGAGATTAATTTTTGTGACATAACCGTAATCCATGACGGATTATAAATAATTGCAAGATAATAATAATTTTACTCTGTATTGATATAAGAGCTAATACAGTGTACCGTATAGTATTTATGGACAACCGCAAAGCCTTTAACGTATACACGATTTATTGGTGGTATGATGTATATAAAATACATAGAAAGCAATAACAACAATATTTATATGAACATTTATATTTTGAGATGAATACGAATTTTAGATTAAACAAACATTTTATGATGCATACTTCAAATTTTGATGCGGAGCTAAAAATTTTAACGATTTAAAAGTATAATATGTTCATGCATTTTCAAATGCATGCGCAACGCACGATAACTGTTTCAGAAGCTTATAGATTAAGTTTTTAAATCAGCTTTTCAACGAACGAAATGGTCGTGAATAACGTTGCGAGCATAAAATATTATAACGATTGCGGAAACTGTACATCGGAACCGGCAAATGGACGCCATGTCGCGCAGCCGAGCGTGTGCACGAGTGCGCGCGCGCGTTTGTGTACATTATATTGTGCCGCTGGACGGGGGTGACAATAATATTATACTCGTTTCGGATCGTGTGACGTTTATGGAGTAGCTGGCTACCGGGCTGCGAAGCGTTTTCAATATTTCGTTCGATACGAGGAAACAAATCATACTCGTTCGGCTATGATATTCAAGCGATCCCGGCCATGCATGTGCGGCGGCGCGAGCGTAACTACGACGAGGTGCACGCGCGGGTTGCTGCCGATGCTCCTACGACGAGACGACAGCGGCGGCGGTGTTGTATTTCACCGGGACGTCGCGAACACACGTGTCCCTCCTGCCCCCGCCGTACCCACTCGCCGCGTCTACTCGCGTTTTAAATATACCCGGGGGACAACGGGATCGGTTAACGGTGCAACGGTACACGTGAAACGGGTACGGCAGCTTATGTATACGCGCAGAAGTCTTGCGGAGATCTAATGGACGACGGCGACGTCGAACGGGCGGTTATTAATAGACGCGATGGCGGGGTAGCGGTGTTGCACGGGCACGGTCGAACCGCCCGACTCCGAAAAGATTACCGTAAATGGTGAGCAGTAGCGGCGGGAGGGACTCGTGGTGATCATGGATGCTGCTGCTGCAGCTGTTGTTGCTACTGCTGCTGCTGCTGCTATCGCTGCCCAAGAAGGACCAACACGACGGATAATTCTTGGCGCTCGCTTGTGGCGGCGGGTAGAAGGGGGGGGACCGGTGCGGAGATTTTATTATAGAACGGGACTGGTGGCTGCTGCTGCAGGAGCAATGCCACCACCGGCGGTGGCCGGGTGATGGTGGGACTTCGCGTAAAACACAATCGTAGACACGTGTGCCATGTGTGCTGCGCTTATTATAAACACACATGAGGTAGTGGCGGCGACGGCATCGCATTCTTACCGTACCCACTCCCAAATATGCATATATATATATGGCGGTAGAAGCCGCAACGAAGGCGGTCTAATTCTGTCGTAGTGGGAGAGGATGAGGGTCGATGGTTGTTACCGGTGCTGTATAACAGAACCTGATGGCTGTGCCAAGATTGATGGACCGCTCGTATAAGTGCTGTGGTTGTCGAGCTTTTGGCGTCAGTCGAGCATCGGCAGTGGCCAGCGGTCCAACCAGCGAAACGACACAGGCGACAGTAATGACAAGAACGAACGACGGAATTTTGGTAAAGAATACAACAGCATTAACATTATAAACTACAGGAAAACAGCGTGGTGACAAGATCAACGGTAGCAGTAACATGTCAAGAACCGGTAGCGACGGGAACTGGTAACGATTGATACGATTACAGTGACGGAAAAAATATAAGTAATATATTGTTGAACAATAATATCACTACTTCCTTATAATAGCGCTATCTTGTATACCGCGAGTATATTATATTTTAAAATAATCATCAAATGTGTTTCTATTCAAATTTCGACTGTTAATTTCAACGACTAAAGTCAAATTACCAACGATATTAACGTTTTATTATTTTATTTTTATTTTAAAACATTGTTGTTCGGTCGTAATACGTGTAATACGTGGCGCGCTGTGGTATAGACTCACCGGAATCATATTTATACTATCGTCATAACTCAGACACTTGCAAACATCTACACAAACAACACAACACACAAACGCATAAAACACATATAGACACATGTCATAAGTTACAACGCAATTTTGAATCGTAATTATACGCACCGTTGCTGTATATAACACGGCGACAACGGTGCGTATTCGATTTGATTAATCGGTACACGGAACACACTACAAAAAACACACGCACGAGGAGTTTAGCCCGGTGACTATACATGCGGCGGTGGCGTACATTTACAAGCCTCCCCTGCACTACCACTCCAAGACGACGATTGTTGTAGATAATGTTTTACAGTGATTATAATTAATAATGCGTTTCCAGTAATCGCGTCCTGTATAGTGTATTATTATAATGTACACACGAAGTTAATATAACAATGTAATTAAACGTATTACACATTGCGACGGCTACGGGGGCAGTGATACGTTATAAATAGATAATAGGCGACGGTAGCCGCCGGCAGCACAAATTTGGCAAGCTACACGCTGAGCGAATGATGTAGGGGAGGAGAAGGCGAAGACGGAAAAACGGATGGCTCGCATCTCCTACGGTAGGTCTAATAATAGTTTATACGCGAGCTGTTTTATTTTTAGAGACGATCAATCGCCGTCTCTGCCGCCGGGCACGGACGTGCGTAAACCGCGAGAAGGTCAAAGACGTTGCTGCATAGCTGTTATTCGTTGCGTGTTTAGGCGGCGCAGAGACGGGACGGCATGTTGTGTACCAGTGATTGAAAAATGTCTTCGGGGACAACAGGAACCACAGTCCTGCAGAATCCAGAGACCAAATAATAATTACCCGGCACCAGAGTTCCGTACTTCTTGTATATTCGCATAGTGTACGCGTGCCATTTGGCCGAATTTGACGACGTATGGAATGTAAAGAAGTATGGAGCGACGGGCCGGGCGACACTTCTCGGCGCCGGATAAGCCCAAACATATTTGTATCCAATAATAATAATAATACGAGTATACACAATCATAATTATAATATTACTTGTTAATTAGTAGATGTTTAATAACATAATGTCAACAGTGTTCTATAATATATGCCTACTATTTTAATTTTATGTTGTATTAGTAATTAGCGCGATCATTTGTCAACACATCACCATAATAATATACGCAATGATTCCACTGTCATTTCTAAGTGGTCTGTCAAAGCGCCCGGTGGACGAGGTATTGCAATATTAATTATCAGATCTATCGGGCTTATGAATCGGGTACTCGGGTAATCGCATGTGTCTATAATATAATATTAATAGGCTTCAATAAACGTTTAATGACTTGTTAAAATATATAACACTACTTTTGATTTTATACCCAAGCTATACTGTTTAATATATAAATTACATATATTTTGTAATACCAGTTCTCATTATCGATTTTAGAAAACATAGATACACCATCCTATTATAAAAATTGGTAGTACCATTGATTATAAGTAGTATTTATAATCAATGGTAGTACCTACGAGGATGCTACAATTGAAACGTTACAACTATAACAATAAGTTAACATATATATTGCTGAACAGTGACGTGGTGAACGTGGTCCCAAAACGGATAATTGCCTATGTCAATTATTAAAGGGGTGGTGGGTATTCCCTAATACCAATATTTGTTACAGAACATTCCGGTATTTTTTTGTTATAAATTATTATTAGGTATAGTTAACTAGGTTAAGTACCAGTTTTCCAGTTATTACTTAATGGTAGAAATGAAGACGTTACATTAAATATAAAAACATAATACATTTTTAAAGGGTGGGCATGAACCAAAAATGCATGGTTGCCTCTTGTAAATAACCCTGTCGCAAATCCACTGCAGCTGAAGAGTGCTTTTATTTAGTTAAGTGCAAACAGTTATAGCAATATCTAGAGGTTTCGTCCACGTAGGCACTATTCATTTTTTACAAAGGGATGGCGTTTCTAAATATAGTAATATCATTAGTTATCACTATTAAATTGTATTATAAAAAACATTTTATATATAGGACAATTACTTTGAAGTAATAACCATTTTCAATGGGGTCGTGGATAATATGAGGCCTATGGCACTTAAAACGTTAGAATTATAATTATAAACTGGTGTCACCACCACTGATACACATAGAAGAGTGCGATATTATCAAAGTTTACACTATAGTTACCACATATGTTTAATATACATACAATTGGTGTATAAATAAAGTCGTAAGTAAAAAATCGTAAGCGAAATCGTATACAATATTTACATAGAATATATCAATTAACTTGTTCGCCAACCGAAAACATCATGGCGAACGAGCTAAGTCTACATTTTCAATATGTATACGTATAACATTCCCGGGTCTAGTACATCAAGTATATAGTTTAGAAAAGTTTATATGGATACGAGTGCTCAGTGCGGCAACGATACGGATACGGCGTGACAAAACAGACGAGGTCGGTGGAAGACGTTAGCGGAAGTATTTATAATCACGCGCGTTGTCGTCGATGAGGAGACGAGGAGAAGAATAAGAAAGAGGATGGGCGTGGAGGAGTAAGAAGTTATGGCGGAGGTGGAGTAGTAGGAGTTGGAGGAACAGGACGACAACGAGCAGCGGAATTTCGTTTCGTCCGCGAAAATCGACCGTGGCGGTGGCGCGTCGTTAACGCCGCAGAGTTTATATCCCCCTTGCCTTCTGCTGCCGCCTAATCCGACGTCGAAAGCGGCATTTGGATCAAGGGGTGAAGGGTAGGGAACGGTTCACGGTGGCGTTACGCGCGCGCACGAGGGCCCATCCCATAAAGCGGCAGCGACGACAACGCCGGCGGCGGTATCGATTGCACCAGCGGTGGTGGTAGTAAACAGCCGCCAACGCGGTATGATTGGGTTTGGCGGGCGGACAAAGCTACAGTGGTGGGCGAGCGAGAGAGGGCGATGGCGGCCCGGGTCCGTAGAACGGAAAGCTGCTCGGCGACGGCGGGGGAAGCTTGTAAGCTACAGCGAATAACCGTTGTATTGTTTCAACGCCGCCGCTGTACGACGACGGCAAACACGAAAAGAGTAGTGGCGACGGCCGTTTTTATCGTCATCGTTTTCCACACCGACACATCGATAAACATACATATTACTTCTGATTAGCCCATGTTTAAATTATACTAATGTCGCTAAGAGGCTCACTAACTTAAAAAAATGCACATTTAAAATATTCAACACTATTTCACGATTACCATCCTTAATTGTACATTATTTGGATATTATGTGTATACTGCATTTCATTTTTAGTTTACTAACATATTTAAACAACGTACAAATCCTCAACATCCCCAGCGAACAATAAATAAATAAATACATAAGTGCGTGATATCCTATGTGATCATACCGCATTAACTTAAATTTTATACTTATTTTTATTTTTAAATCCTAATTTTAATTAATTTTAATTTAATCCAGAAATTATCTCATTTAAATAACATTAAAAAGTCACATTTTCACACAATTTATTAAAATAATTATTAATTCATTATTTTATAGGAAACCCTATACTCAAAATAATATGTTTTGTACACCTATAAATATTTTATTGTCTAATGGGAATTCAGTGAATAATTTAGATTTTTTTTACTCTATCGCTTAATATCCTAATACTTATTATTATAGACTTTTATAGTCATCTTTATTTTTTTTTTTTATTGTTTGAAATAATTTATCATGTTATCTTGTATGTATGTATCACTAATATTCATTTTTATCTTTTATACTTTATATATATATGAAAATTGGACTAACGTCCATTAAATAAATTAATTTAAAAGTGTGTAATAGATAAAACAATAAATATTTTTATATAAGATGACTGTTACATAACTGTAAATAGTTTTGAAAAATAATACTTGTAAATTAGTTAAAATGTGTATTAATAGAATTTTTTTTGGAAAGAACAATACGAAAAAACAATGTGTACATGATGAATTGAAAGGTTACGAAATAATTATGTTCATGTAGTAACCACAATTTTAAGGCTGTAAAAAGAAAATTAAACATCTATATTGCTCACGAATAGAGGTTAATTAGTTATATAATATAACATATAACAATATGGCAAGAATGAAAATTTATTAATAAATTATAATATACTAATATTACGAATAATTTTAATATTTCATGTAAAAAAATTATTATAAAATATTAACATTATTCTTTTTTGATATAAAGAAGTTTACCAATCTACCACAGTACAATTATGTATATCAATACATTTTTGTGAAATACAGTTTTTATTGTTTACTTTTTCTTCAATCTTTGAACTTGGTCGGATATTTATTGATTTAGTAATCACATATGCACTGTAGGTACAGTTCATATTATTCAAAAACCAACAGTATAGTTTTTCAAAAGAATATGTACAAGACATATTAATTGTAAAACTCCTTTTTTTTCAGTATATTGACACAAAATTCAGTTGATATTAAAGCCGTCAAAATACCTGGAGGAAAAACATTATTTTACGTCTCTACACGAAAAAGTTTATTATTGCCAATAACAATTGAATACTAACGGATTATTAACCTCAATTATTTAAATAATAATGTAAAATTTTAATATATAGTTTACGTCAAATTTGTCTTAGTATGAAGTAACATATTTTTGTCACCGTAAACTACGACTCTAAACAATAAGAGATTTTTGATTGCTATTTTACGATTATTTCAAAACTATAAAAAAATGTAGGGTTGAAACGTATAATACGGTATAGTATAAAACACGTATTATACGTCTTATGTTTTATACTGTATAAAAATAAAATCCCTTATAAACAAGATAGCATTTATAATTTAAATACAATAAAATAAGGAAATATAAATTATAAATAAACAATTGTGGTGCTATTAATTTATTGTTAATAATTATCATTATTTTATCACGGACGTATTTATAGTAAATGCATTGTACTTGGGATATTTGTAACACTTAATATTTTATATTAATAGATTATAAACGAAAAACTAAAGTAGATATTAAAATTTAAAAACTTTATTTAATATCTGAAATAGGAATTGTGTTTAATTTTTAAGAATGAACTTCAAAAACAAACCGTATTATACGTTTTAGACATTTTATACATTTTATACGTAGGATATTATACGTGTAATGTATAAAACGTTCTATATACGTATATTACCAACCTGAGAAAATGTATTACTTTTTTGCAATAAATGGCTTTTGTCACGTAGAATCAAAATATTAGTAAACATAAGTCTTTTTATTTTATAGTTTATTTATTTCAGTTAAGTTCAGTAACTCGTAAAAAATATTTGCGATGTACTTATTTTAGTTTGTTAATAACTTATAGGAAAATATATATATATAAAAAATATAAGATTAAAGTACATTTATGTCAAAATTTAAGTTTTCACTCAATTACTGTACAAAAAAGATACAATAAATGTAAAAAAAGAGCGTAAACATTATTTTTATAAATTATTTTTAAATTGAATAATTGTAAATATTAACTGTAATTGTTAAAATCAGATATTACAAAAAGTTTTTTTGTCTATTCAAAAGGCAATTTTATGTTAAACAGTTATACAATGAATTATGCTTTAATCAAACCTTAAAAGCCATTACCAATAAAAATTATGTAATAAGAGAATATACAAAAATACAATACAAATGTAGCATTATATATTTTGAAATATTGGGTATCAATTAATATTAAATTAAAAGTACAATTATTAACAAAAATAATAAATACTGTTCAATATTTTAAAACTGAAATATTTGTCTAAAAACTATAGCGGTAATTTATTAAATATGACTGTAGAGAAAATGTAATATAGTAGTTAAATATTAATTTGTAACAATAAGTTAATACAGATAAAAATGGAGGGTGATAAATTGAAATAAATAAATTTTATTTTTTGAAATATAATTTAAAAACCCATAATACAAATGGCGTTTTTTTTTTGTTTTTTTTTTTTTTTGTCATTCATAGTGATTGTATGTATCAGACAAAAATTTGGAAATAATGATTTTATTGTGAAAAAATACTTATTTTTGGTTTCATAAAAATATTATAAGTATTAAATAGTAATTATATAACAAAATAAATGTAACAATTTTAATCAATCACGAAAGTTGGAAACAATAAGATACAACCTTATTTGTTTCGGGTCTCAATTGAATTACTATTATTAAATTTATACTTATACAAGATAATGTATTATATGAACATTTTTCTGACACCAACCATTATATAATAGAGTTAAATTATTATTATTTTAGTAGCCCCATATGTGACATTATTACAGTGAGATAAAAATTAAATTAAGATTATAAGAATTAAAAATTAAATACAACCGATAATTTAATACAAAAATAAATTATATTCTGAACAAGCAACATAAAAATATAAATAATTATTATAATGATTATAGAATAAACGTTTATTCTATAATTAATGATATTAATAAACCAATACAAAAAAAATTATAGTGAACCAAGTAATAATTAAATTTTATATTACTACTAAACCTACATAATACATTCTAAATTTATTTTATGAAAATTTTTTTGAACATACCTACATTTTGTACTTTAAACAATCTAATAACTAAGCAAATAGGTAACTAAATCTCTTTAAATCGTTTTAAATTAATTTAATACACCTTCAAATATGTTTTTTTAAACTTCTGAATCAAAACGTGTATCAATCTCTCTTCATAATATATTAACAATCTATTAAGGAGAGCTGATGGGTAGAAAAAATGGTTCAGCATTATTTAGAACACAACTTTATCCTGAGTATAGAGTAATTAAGTAAATATTAACAAATAACAATAGTCTAGGGAAAGAAAGTTTTAGAAAAGAAAATTAACAATTTATTATACAAATTTGTTATATTATTATTATTTATTATATAAATTAAACTAGGTACGCTTTTTTCTCTATATTTCGTACTAATTGAACTCAATACACGTTGCTTCGTTGCTGTTGCACAACAGAATACTGTAATATGTAGTGGATGACGGCTGTATAGGCGAATGAAAATAGCGTTTATAAAGGAAAAACGAGGTTTAAAGTTCAATGTCCAATTATAATAACAATAATAATAACATTTTATTTATGTGGCACGCGGTAATTAGTGGACACGCAATTAATATGCATAATATTAATTGGTATAAGCGCTGTGGTAGTGGCGATATAACGACGATAATAATACAATACTTAACGATAACAATAATAACGTCATGTATTATATCGGGAAAATCTCTGTGGTGGCGGGGCAACGTGGTCGTTTGCAATGCAGAAAACGAGTTATATTAACAGCGGCGGCAAAGGCAAAGGCCATCGCAGGGAAGCGGGTATCGCGCGATTTATTATTATTATTCGCGCCTCGTCTCGCCCGTTCATCCGACGGTCGGTTGTCTGCCGCCGAAAGCCGCCGGTGATGCGCAAAACACCCTCCCGAGTCTATGGGCGGCTGCGACGGCATAGGAGGAGAAATGAAGTGGGACGAGATTGCAAACTATATATCCTCGACGTGTTCAGTATAAACGTATATAACCGTATAAATACGCACACACACACACATATATATAGCAGCCTTGCTGCAGACAAAAAGCAGTGGCGGAGTGATCAGAGGATGAGAAGACTTTGCCACGCTGGAGGGATGGCTGCGTGTGTGTGGAGGCTACGAAGGGTACGTATCGGCTAGGGTGGTAGCTGGTCTAGACGAAGGGAGTGGTAGTAGCCGCCGCTATTATCACCCCCCTTGCATCGTCGAGCTAGTGGCACGGCGCTTAAATACCACCACTATCTCTACCGCTGACGTCGCTCGCCCGGCCAAACACACCCCCCGCTGGCCGTCGATCGGCTGGCTGGCCGGGCACCACACACACACGCACACACACTAACTGGTGCGCGGGCGCAAAAAATGAACTTGCAGAAGTGGTGGCGGCGACAATTGTTGTTGTCGTTGTGTGTGGAAGAGAGACACCGTGCATACAGAGGGGAAACAACAGCGGCTTACGGCGGGTTGCAACCACGCGGGGGCCACACCCTCGCCCCGCACCGACACCACTTCGGCGTCACACTACGAGACGAGAGGTAGACGACACGGCTCGCACGCAGGCTGCTAGCTCCGAGGCGGCGGCGGCGGTGGTGGTCGACCGATTGGCCCGGGGGCCCGGGCTCGGGCCGCAGCCAAGTAGCCGCCGCCGCTGCAGCCTCGCGTCCCGCGAACGTATATTGCTAGCCGACCGATCGGGTCCCGGGGATATTTTCGGCGGCACGAGTACTGTCGTCGCTATGCGCAGACGCCACCGATGCTCCTCCTAGTATACGTCGACGGTATTTTATACAGTGGCAGCGGTACGCTGCACCAGTTACCCACCCCCGACCTTCACCATCCGAACACGTAGACGCTAGCTGGTTAGCGTACCGTCGCTGCCGCTGCCGCCACCACCGAGCTGCTGCTCCCGTTTCTACCAGAGGTCTTGCCGCCGCGGCCTCAGTCGTCCGTTCAGTCCGCGGCCGGCTATCGCGACGACGACGCACTAGTGGCGCGTACATTAATAAATAGTTGTCTCTCAAATATATATAGAACTCGGTCTCTGTTGCAATATCATATTTTTCCTTTTGCTCAGTAATAAACGCGCGCATAAATTCGACATGGCCCATCAAACTTAACAAAATACCGGCGATTCAATTTATTTTTATTTTTTTCACTCTCTTTCTCAATCTTCCGCAAACGCCAGCGACACCCGTGATGATGGAACACCGCCACTAAAAACGAGGGGGCAACAGATATTTATACACGTCGATCCTGCACTACGGTCTGAATATAATATTGTTGTAATCGTCGTAATGTCCGTAGTATACAATATAATAAAATAATATTACTTATAAGTCTCATATAATTATAATAGTTCTAAATACGAATTGTACGCGAGTATACGGCGATGGCTTATTATTAAAAATATTTATTGTAAATCAAGTGGTGTCTACTATATTATAATACGTAAATAAATTGTTGGCACGGATATTACGACGACAGTAATAGTATAGCCGGTAGGTAACTTTGTTGTTGTATAAATAGATCGCCTACGATCACAACGACAGTGATTATTACTATGAATCAAAAATATTGTACGTTATTATTATTCCTTCGTTAATAATACTATATTATAGTTTTAATTATTATTATTATTATTATTATTTTACTAGTCCTATATGTTTGTCTCCCATATAACATTAGTTTAGAATAATTTTAATATAGTTATTATTTCGGTATGATATTCACTACAATACATGGTGGTAAATGCAGCTAATGGTGAGAGACTACCATTTTCTACTGAGATGCGTGTAGCTGTAGCTGGTTGGATCCGGGCCAAATACACATGATAATTGAATCGCATGCGGTGACGGTGGCACACGTAAAATGGAAAAAACAAATTTGTTAATTTTCAAATTTAAATCCATTTGACCTCTCCCCGGTTATCATAATGTGTATTATCACACATTGCCGGGGTGGCGGCGGCGTTGTTGTTTCCGCTACCGTGCGCGAACACATTTGGTCCCCTTCAACCAGCTGTAGCCGGCACGCAAAAAGCTTCAATTTCAACAACGATCAAAATATATTCATCGACCAAATCATATTTTTAACATGCACAATAGGATTAAGTATAATATTAAGATTGTTTGTAAATTTCGTACTTTAGATAATACATAATTTTAAGACTATATACATTTACGCATGTAAAAAAAAAATTTTCAGATTTTTTCTAGCAATTAAATCAGTCCTACAAATAAGATATTTATGTACATCGATCAAGTTATTTATTATGTATTTAAGTAGGTACGTATAGACTTTAAAATATATTTATTTATGAATAGGACTATTAATATGTATAGTAATTCACTGATTTTTCAACCCGTATAGAACATTTTTTATTACTTGGTGATGATGCTAATAACTACCCCTTTAAGTTGATGCTCGAAGGATCCTCAAGCTTAAATAACGACAGAGAAATTTCATATTCCACTTCGATGATCTCCTTACCATCACATGTCATTTTTCGAATAGCAAAAGGAGTTGATTTTTTTCGTTACACATCGCTCGACAAAAAAAATGAATTAAATATTCATCAAAAACATCTTTATTTTATTCCATACATGGGATTAAATCAACCAAGTAAAATAGATGGTAGGTATATAATAAAAACCATAGGCCTCTAAAATATATGAAATCTTTAACTATTATCGTGCAGTCTTAATAATAATAATAATAATAATAATCAATGGTAGTAAAATAAAAACTTTTTTGGAATTTAAATAAAAATCTGTTAAACAATATACTTGTATAATTATTTTGTAATTAACGATTTAAAATAAGCAACATCATAGATAATCATGACACAAATTTTTAAAATATTAAAAAAAATATATTGTCATAATCAGGACATATCCAAATGATAATACTATATTTTAAACGCGCATACAACAACCACAAATGTGTCATAGATTATTGCCTTAAAACACTGACCCTCACATATGGTCTCGAATGTAATGCCACAGATAATGATTATTATCATTACCGCTTATCGCGTTCATATAAAGTTAGGTACTAAGTTGATAACTAATTATATATATGCTTCAAGTTTATAATACACAGTGGCAAAATTATAGTTTCCCATCAGCATATGACCAGTACAGCCAAACGACACTACCGCTGCTTTATTAGGATGACAACGACCAACGTGCAGGACCAACTTCTGGAAAGCGAGCCAATTCAGCGTTAGTCCATACACTACTCGAATTGTGGTGAAAGTCCAGAACTCCCATTGCTGGTGCAATGCAGAAGCGACTTTAAAAAAAATAGTGTACGATATTCATGTACCTCCCTCTCTTCCCTCTTTTTCCTCGATGACTGTTTCTTCTCCACCACAAGCAAGTTTCCCTAGTCACGCGTCTGCCCCCGACTTCAATAACTCATAACCAAAGCCACTATCTATTACGCATGGTGGCGGTGTTCCCTCTTTGTTTTCCATCCCAGACTTTGTGACTGCCACCGCCGCCACCACCGATCGAACAAGCTGCTATTAATCACGCTTACGCTGATATAACGTATAGCCTGCGATGGATAACGCTAAATGGGGAATTTCGGATAACTAGACCGTTATCTTTTTTTATTAACTTTTTGAGCTCTTTACACTCACTTGAAACCGGCATATTTAATTCCGAGTACATGCATATATGCAACACCAACGAAAATCGCACAAGGCAGGTTAGGAGAACCTACAGAAGCAGTGGCGTATATAGGAGGGTGCCTAGTGACCTACAACCCCCCTACCCGAAATGTTTTAAAAAACTTAAAAATTATTTTAAACATATGTTATATTTTAATGGTACTTTATGCTTATTTAGAATTTGCGTCCAACGTCAAGCCGTTTTGAGACATTCTATAAATGAAATGCAAATAAGTACCTACTGTGTCTTGTCAGTAATTCTTAGATAGCAGTGATAATTTAACTCTGTCCATAGTAGCCCCTTCCGAAAATATTTTCTGTATACGCCACTGTATAGAAGCGTTTATTTTTCTACGAAAAACATATCAACACGATTCTTGGCTAATACCATTTTATCTATTAATAATAAATATGAAATTATAAACGTACTGCTATTAAGGTACGGCCCCACTGGGAGCGATTCTGCGATTCTGCGTTTCGAGCGTTTCTGCGATTTTACACGCGCGATGTCCTCTAGCGATTTTGATAGGGACACTTTAACGATTTTACATGCGTTTCTGCATTTTTAGTTGCGCGTGTTCGTGTATTTTTCATTTGTTTATTCAATCCTCGACTAAGATGACGTCCAGAAAAATGTTGCTGGCTGAAAGTGCTGCTTTACTTGATATTTAAAAGATTATTATTATTATTTTATTGTTTATAATTCTTTGGACATTCTGACAATTAATGAAGGTATCCACTCTCCCATCAGTATAATATTATAATTTATAACACTTTTCAGTTTTATAACATTCGATCTGAGAAATACTGTTTTTTTAATAAAAAGTACTTACAGTAGATGCATAACAGTAATTATTGTCATTTGTTGTCAATATTTATCTAATTTTGCAGCTCTAATTTCTTTAAAATTATATGTCACCCCAAAGTAATGCAATACTTGTACTCTAGTTAAGAGCTTCAGTATATTTATTAGTTATTAGCTAATATACTATATTATACTATGATACTATATTAGCTAATATATCAAAATATATAATATTAATTAATTAAATTACCATTCATGTCAAGATCCTTTCTAATGTTGGACCAACATTTTTGAATCTTAGTCCTATTACTGTGGTCCGGGTGTCTAGGATTCCAAATAGCTTCCTGTACGAAGACAGCGGCAGCTATTTGTTCGGACACAACCGACGCGGAAGACATTTTGACAGCGATTAATTGCTGAATATCAAACTATTTTGTTCTTTCAGCGATTACCGAGCGTGTAAAGCTACACGCGACACGCGGCACGCGCTTAGTGGGGCCACTACATATGAGTTACATACTTTTGTTAAAATCGCTAAAACGCAAAATCGCTACACACTATCGTAAAAACGCAAATCGCTCCCAGTGGGGCAATTGCTACCGATTGTGTTTGTAAGAAATTCAAACAATTTAAGGGCGACATTTTAAATTTTTCCTACGTGGCTATATTAACTACATATATATTTTATTAAAAATGAATGTTTCGTCAGTTTTTTTAATGAAAATTAATTTTTTCATTTAAACAAGAAAGTTCATATATGAACTAACATAAATAATTAAAAATAATTGAAAAGTTGAACATAAATGTACATAATTGTAATAATAATTAATCATCTCCAAAAAGTAACCCTTCCGAAATAAATGTTATTATATGAAAGAGACAAATGACCAACACATTTTTAAACTGATCTATTTGCTTCTCTATTTCATAGCAAATCGATCAAAATCAACGACCGATGACTTAGACACTTTAAGCATTTTTCTAATTCTTACTATACCTGAAGGCTGTAATACCTTAAACGTACAATAGAAAATGAAATAAAAGGTCATACGTATTAAATAATATCCAAATACTAAAATCCTCCTTAAAATTGCCACATTTTAGGAAAATATCCTACATATCTTATTTATCAGATCCACGTAAGAAGCATAGTATTTTGTCAATTTTCAAAATGTTTGCATACTTCGACAGCGATAATATATTGCTATAATTCTACTTGATAAAATTAATATTTATCACTCACCCGGGATTACCACGCAGTGCGGCGTGCTGCAACGGATTAAACCCATTTGTATTGACTACCATGAGGTCAGCCGGTGGCGACCCTATAGCAGGATATCCCAGCTCGGCGTTCATATTAGTGGCACATTCTGCTGGTGTACTAGCTTTGCAGTGATCACTCAAGTTCATTTCCATGGCCATAGAAGGCACTGCAGAAGAACACGATACAGAGGCAGAACACCCGGTAGCATCTTCATTCTGACCACTAGCTATTGATACTCCTCTTTTAATGTCCGATGTAACCGTTGTCGATGTAGCATTTTCGTCTCGATTCACAGATGCAGTATTACTTATTGTTGCAGCCACAGTATTCGTTGCAGCAGGAGCCACGGTCACTTCAACGTGATTTGGCATTGGCTGTCCACGATCGAAAGCGCGTTCACTTCCATTTAGAACAGCGGCGGTCACAGTACTTGATGGTATATTATTGGTCACAATGCATCCTCCTCCACCCTCCATCAACATAGCTACCAAATCGTCACGTTTTCTGGATATGGCATCATGAAGCGGGGTGTCACCTTCGTTGTCCTTTTGTAAAACAGAAAAAAAATTACTATTTGTTAAAATTTTGTTGAACACAAGAAAAATATATTTTTTTTCAATATTTTTTTAAGAAAAATAATTTAAAAATGAGTGCTTAATTTAAATTAAGAATTGTAATTAATTACTTAAAATATCAGTCTAAATATCGAATTATTCAATAAATGTCAATAACAACTAACAACAATAATTAATAAAAAAATGAATGTCATATAATATATAGAATAGATAAACTGACTATATAGTGATTAATCATAAAAACAACTAATATAAAATATCAATTCTAATAAAAAGAATACTTTTAATACATACTTCTATACATTTAATAATTAATACTAATTATTTTTATTTTTTATAGGTAGGTATTGGTTTAAAAAATACAAAATAAAACCATTGAGTAGGTATTAAAAAACATTCGATGTTATCCAGAAAAAATAGATCAATTTAATTGACATAAAATTAAGATATTTCTTCCAATTAAAATTATATCATTTAACAAAATATAACTTTTTTAACACATTTCAATTTGAAGCTAAATAAAAAACTATTAATATGCATTTCTTTTTTTTTTTATATATATTAAACTAAATATTGTAAATTTGAACTTAAATACTATGTATTTCTCTTGAAAAGGAGTTCTATAAATGTTTTATAATTTAAATTAAAAAATAATGCTATATACTGAACTCAACAAAGGCACTATAAAATATTATGTTACAAGACTGTTTATTGTATTTTATTTGTAAAAAAACTATTAAAAATTATTTAAAAAATAAACTTAATTCGTAATATTTCAACTTAAATCATGTTATCATTTCCAACAACTGCCTGGTTTTAAAATATAAAAATATTAAGGAGATAATAAAGAAAATTATATACAACGAAAATACATAACACAATCGTATCAATTTTAATTTTTTATTTGTCTGTAATATGATATTAAATTTCAAAGGCATCAGAGTAGATTAACATTAAAATATTAATATTATAAATTTCTTCATATAGGAGTGATCTATACAATTTATGTATGTAAACTAGAATGTAATTTAAAATCTAATTTTTAATTGAAAAAATGACAAATCAGCTTGTGAATATCCAAAAACAAAATTTAGAAATATTTTCAACAATGTACATTTTTACACAATTATGTCACCAACACATAATCAGAATAGCAAATATCACCAATAATTTAACCAACATCACTAACCTGTAGATTTGGCAAGCAATTTAAACGTAACAACATACGGCAAACATAAGCATATCCACGATTCACAGCTATGTGTAGTGGAGTCTGACCACGTTTATTCCGTGCATTTATGTCCGCATCAAAAACAACACACAATACATGAATTACATGTGGTTGGTTGCCAAATGCAGCATGGTGAATAGCTCGGTCACCATCTTTATCCTAAAAAGAAAAAAAACAATGATAATAGTAGCGTTATAAGAATAATGTGACTTTGTTACATTTTAAATTGTACCAATATGTTGAGTTATCCATCAATTTACACACAAATTAACAATAATTAATTTTTCATATAAAAAAAAAAAAAAAATACCAATGTGTTAACTTCAATATAATAGATAATATAGTCAATAAACAAATAATAATATTATTTACAACATATCACTGAGTTTTTCATGATATCACAATTTAAATTTACAACTTAAAAAATGTTTTTTTGTTAAACCATAGAAAGCATTAATTATATATAAGTTAACTTTAATATTTATCCTCATTGAAATTTATATTTGAAAAATATAATAGACAATAATTATAAATTATTATGAAATACTTAGAGAATAATATTTTTATTAAATAAATGTATTACTCTATACCTGGAATTCGACATCAGTATTAAACTCCCTGATCAACATCCGACAAACATCAGCATGTCCATTTTGTGCGGCTGCTTGAAGAGCAGTGTGTCCGCCACTTACAAAGTTGGTCAGTATCAGTTCTTCAGTGGATTCTTGATTTACTTGATTTGCTTCAAAATTTTGTTCATTTTCCAGAATCTTACGACAGTTTTCAACATCACCATTAGCTGCCAACCTCACTAATTCACTTCCTATAACTTGTCTTTCATTTGCTGATCTGATACGTGTATCATTTTGAGATTCTTCCTGACTTCCTAGAATAACAAATAACATTTAGGAATTAATTAAAATAAGAAATATAATTATATTTAAAATATATTTTTAAAAATAATTAAGTATGTTGCATACAGTATTCATCATTTTAATATTATAATAGATTTTTGATCAATTATATACTATATTGTACACGTTTCAAATAATTATTATTTAAAATGAGATTTATTTTAAAGTTAAGATGATATTTGAACAATTTATATTAATATAATTCAAGTAATCTATAATAATTTACCTATTGATATTTGTACCAAGTAATAAGAGTGCTAATACAAACCATATTTAAAATTTAAATTCATTAATTTCATATATTTTTCTCAAAAATTAAAATTCCTAAGTACATTGTTTTAAATATTATCTATATTCTAAATTTAACCTAATTAACCTTAAATTCTAACCTTACAGACAATAATAATAATAATAAAATGTATAACTCAACCTGCTTAAGTAAGTCAAGATTAAATAAAAATAAAAATAAACAGTACATAAATCTAACAAACTTTTTTATGTGCAAGGGTGTAAATTTAAAATCATTTCCGTATTTTCATTCATTACACATACATTGTTATTATATTATGCCATATCAGAGAAATTATAAAAATATAAATATAAAATATTTAAATTAAGTAATAAGAAAATTATCGATTATCAAAACATAATCATGACATTTCTAAAATAATATTAAATAAAAATTTTATTTTCTTAATTTAAGGAATTTAAAATTTAAATTATAATTTTACATTATAAACATAGGCGGTACTATGGGAGGGGCATGGTAGGCGGCTGCCCCCCTGTGAGTTCTTACTCTCCCTATACATTTCAAATAGTGGTTGGTAACCCCTCATATTGCACGCTTATTTAGAGTCTGCATGATTGTAAGTAATAACATTATTATCTACAACCGTTGGAACCATTTATGTAAATATACCGATAACATTTTTTGCGTCAACATTTTCAATATTATTATAATTTATTTTTATCATTGACAAATCATGAACCAATATTATTACTTTATTATTATCTGTATCACAAACGTTTTGTATGATTTTTTACTTTGATTTGAAGTATGTATTTTATTTAATATTCTTGGGTTTTTTGGATAATATAAATTATAATAAAAATTATAAACACAAATCAAAGAAAAAAATAAAAACTTTATATGACTTTTTCATACAAGAACCATCATAGACGACTCTATGGGGTGTGCTGGGTGTGCCTTGCCTTGGCACACTATAATGTGAATAATGCGAATAAAAAAAATTGAATAATTACAATTGAAAATATATGTGAATACATATTAATTAAATTTTAGTTTTTTGTAAATAATATTGCAAGTGTTCAGAATAAGTCTGAAATAATAATTACGTATATATTTTACCAATCGTTATTTTACATCATTAACAATGGCTTTATTTTTAGAATTTAAATCATAACATGGTCTACACGTACATGTTTATAGCCTCCCCTTTATATTTTGAAAAAATAACCAAAAAATGACAGGGCACACTCAAATATATCACTCTGGGTCCGCCTATGAGAACCATCACAGATAAATTGTGGTAAGTTATTATTTTATAATTTTATAAGATAAAATAATATAAATGTAGGTATTTGTAAGTATATTATTCATTTAACAAAATAATCTTATTTGAAATAAGTTAAAATAGTTATCAATAAAATACTTTTTTTATATTATTGCTAGTCTAAAGATTTAGAAAAAATAGGACAAAATAGTGTTGATATTTAACTTAAAGTATTTCCTACCCCCCCCCCTGCCAAGAGGGTCTAGTACCGCCTATGATTATAAATAAGTTACTGAAAATATATATAAGCTTCTATTATAGTCAATTTTTAATAAATTAAGAAGCTCATAATTTTGTTATCTGTACAGAAAAAATTTGAAAAAAAGTTTTGTTATTAAACTGGAAATAAATTAAAAATTGTTCTGTTTATTGAAAAATTCTAAATAAATTAAATATGATTTAAACTGTTCACATTCACATATTCTTAATAAAAAAAAATTAATCTTATTATATAAATACATAATTCAATCAGTTTAAAAATATAAAAATATGTTCTTTGCAAACATTTTGTTAATATTAATTAATTACTAATTATTATTATTACTATTACAGTATATTACATAACACACACCTTCAATATTTGAAACTGTCGCTCTACTAGCACTAGTAGAATTAGATGCAGCAATTGAATTGTTTCTGTTGAATTCACTAATTAAAGTGACAGCTCTTGGATTATATGTCCATGATGTATTGCATACAACTATCTTAAGATCGCCATCATCGTACACCTGTTGTATGTATCCTATTTCACCCAAAGTCTAGGAAATATACCAATTATAAAATTATGATACATATTAATTTCTATCTGATTTAAGCTGATTGACAAAATCATAAAATAAACTAAATCATACCATCGCCATACCATCAGCCCATTCACCATGACCTTTTTGCAATTGACGTACATAGTCCAAATCCTCTGAAATTTTCACTGTGGAACCCACACTAAAGGAATATTCTTGTGGTGAAGATGGTAAACTTGCAGAAGGATTAGCAATGCTTGCCACAGTTGTTGTCGGAGTAATAATATTATTATTAACTTTAGTAAGTGCAGCCGCATTAAATGTCCATCGATTGCCACTTGGATACATCACCACAACGTCGTGATCTTCATCAAAACCAATTATAGATCCGATGGTGGCACTTTGCCTCATTCCTTTCAAACACTCTTCATTCATACATTCTACCCAACCACCATGATCTCGTTGTAAAGCTCGAACCACATCATATTCTAAATCGATTCTTACCTAAAGTGACAAAAGTATTTAATTGTTTAATTTTAATAACTTTTTAAGTGCTTAAGAAACTTCAACTCTTATATTAGTAAATAGTACATGTAGTAGATAAATGTCTTACCCGATCTCCTATTTCCAAATTTTGGAACTGTTGTTGGTTAGGATTCAAACCACGTGGAACTCGTCTTAGTAATTCATAAAGCTGTAGAGCCTCATGACAGTGTTGTCCTAATAATGGTAAGTGATCCCTGTATGCAGTCGTTGGTGCTTTGGCCGAAGTTAAACACTTCAAATCCGACTAATTTTAAAAGTAAAAAAAATTTTAAAAAAAATATAAATTTAAAAACTAGGATAACATACCATCCCTTCAAATCCAAGGCGATACAAGTTTTTGCCACCAGTATTACTAATAGGGTTATCCCATTGGACTAAGGCTGCTGAGCGGACACTACCCGACACCAGAGACCAGTCTTGAATTTCACATACTTTTCCACGTCTAATGGCTGCTTGTGAAATATCATTATTCAATCCTTTTTGTGTAATACATCCTCCATCTTGGTCATCCCATTGCCAATCAACACCACGGGCAACTCGAGCCCCAGTAAATATACCACGAATTGTAACTTTCTTGGATTTTTTCCTTTGCTCTAATTCTGTGACACTTTCTCCATTGATATTTATGATAGGTGATGGGGGTGTTGAATCCAGTAAATCAGGTGGTAAAGGTTGTTCAATCAATATAAACTTATGCCGAACATTATGTTTGTCTCCATGATAACATGTAGAACATAGATCTACAGAATAATTGACTGTAATCTCCTGGTCAGTTCCACTCAAGGGCCTAGGTGGACAACTCACACATTTCCAACGATGCCCAATAATGGGTGTTGTTTTACAAGCATAGCATGATGTACCAATATGCTTTGAGTGTCCTATATAAACAATTATATACAATTTAGTATGTAATATTTTTTAATTCTGTACCGAAATTATTATTGATAACCACAGTCATTTAAAATCCTTTCCAGTAAAATGATCTCACTATAATAGAAAAAAAAATAAAATATTAACATGTGAAATAGTCTACCAAAAAAATGTACGAAATATTTAAAGAAAAATATCCTAATCACAAGGTTCTTATAAATTTTTCTAGTCATATTTTAAAGAAAATTTCGACCTGATATTTGGACTTCCACAAAAAGATACTTGTCCCACTTGTGAAGAGATGAGTATTTAAATAAAATATCAATGTCTTAACGAAAATACAAAGAAAGTGGTTCTTAAGGAATTGTTAGTTCACAAGGGTTAATGTAAAATATTTTATACAGCTTTAAGTTCAATAAAAAAAAATATGCCAAGACGATAAAAAAAATATGGGAATTTGTATTATTGTTAATGTTTATTATCTTATCATCACCTCACTGTTTTGTGTTCCAATAACCATGAAATAATTTGTTGAGAATTTATAAATGTGTTGGTTAAACATACATTTTATCTTTGAAATTCTACAACAGACTTCTTATTTTTTCCAATCAATAAAAGGCATACAACAGAAAATTTTCAATTAACGAAAAAAAATTGGAAGATATCAAATTACATTGAAATTTATCCCAGAAGGATATTATAGATTTTGGTAAACAATAAGTGAATGGCCTTCAAAATAAATATTTAAAACATAAAAAATTATTTTTGTTTATATTTTATATTCACATAAGTTATATTTAGTAAGAATTGATGAATAAAAAAATATTTTGAAATATTTGATATTTCTCCTTCTATATTAAAAAATAAGATATGATAACAATTTATTTGAAGAAATGTGACATGTCCATTACTTTTATTACTTAAAAAAATAAAAAAACTATAAAACTTTCAT
Organism: Sipha flava; assembly: GCF_003268045.1. Classification (NCBI taxonomy): domain Eukaryota; kingdom Metazoa; phylum Arthropoda; class Insecta; order Hemiptera; family Aphididae; genus Sipha; species Sipha flava. The sequence continues at coordinate 1,275,014 of NW_020273144.1, read as the reverse complement.
TTTAAAAATTAAATTAAATTTTCAAGTGATTCAATTAAATATAGAAACCAAAATTTCAAAGTTTTTAAGTTAAAATTTCATATGTTATTTAGTTTTTTACCTTTCCTGAACAATTAGGAATTGTGGATTTATCACTTTTCCGTAGTTAGCAATTTACATATATTATTGCTTATTATTTTAGGAAATGAAATGATTATCATTAAAACAGAAATTATGAAACATATTATATTTCTTTGTTTGGAGATTGTAATTATGTTGATTTATTATTATTTAATTTAAGAACAACAAAATTAATTAAATGGTATAATTTGTAATATGTATACCTTGTACACACATACATGATGAAGGATTGTCCCTCTCATCCACTCATATGTGCATTTTAACCACTTCAAACTTAAAACCATATAAATTATAAATACTTTTTACATTAATTATTCCCAAAGAAATTTATTATTTAATGTAATTTGGAAAAAAAAAACTTTTTTGTTGTTAAGAAAGTCACAACAATTAAAAAGTGTTAATATTAAAACCAAAACCATGACTTGTATCACAAACACAGATAAAATTAATTTTCCTTTACATGATATATAGATTATCAATTAATATAATTTTGATTATTTATAATGAAAAAGTATTAATAATGATATTAACTTCAGCAGTATTTAAGAAATAAATTCTAAAATAAATTGACAGTTAATATTGTTAAAATAAATATTTACTATTTAATATTTAATACTATAATAAGTTACAAAATATTGTAAAAATAATTATTTTTACTGTTGTCATAAATTTATTATAAACATAAGGAGAAAATTTCTATAATATTGTGTATTTAAAATGTATAGTTTGCTTCCTCTCTTCCATTTTATCTAATTTGTCCATGCTTATAATTATAATTATTAAATTAATTAGTTAAATAACATGTGATATACTAATACATTTTTACAAGATTATTTGTTTTTTGTAATTAAAAAATGTTTTAATCTACTAGTAACTTGTACTGTCATTCAATTAAATAACTAAATTTTGTTTTAAGTTTATGATGGTAACAAAATCTATCCATACATTTAGAATATTTTAGAAATAAATTATTTTTTGATCTTCTACTAATACTATGCAAATTTTTCTATAAGTTTTTTAATATACTCTTTGGTAAGCTAATTAAAGTATTTAAAAGAAAGAAAAAGAAATGGTGTAAGAAGTAATATACATTTTTAAGGTTAATAAATCTGAAAACTTGTATATTTTTCTAAAAAAAAATTTTTCAATTAAAAGTAGTTATTTAATAATAATAATTTTTAATACATTGTTTTTACCTGTTGGTCCACTATCATAAATGCGTAAATCATATTGACCAGAACATCTATAATTGGCTGCAATTCCATTATCCCATACTACAACCACTTCTTCGTGCGACTCAAAACTACGCACAGTTCCGACATTACCTTCTCCGCCATCCTAATCCAAGTACCATTTTAAGGTTAAGTTAAGCATTGAATTCTATGTGAACACATTATAATCCATATTACCTGTTTGTTCCATTTCCAGCTAGGACCTCGAATAACCCGAGCTCCAACATAATTTAGCAATGTGGAACACACCTGCGACATCTTGTTTAAGTCTAAAGCAGACTACAAATATTACTGGCAGTATAGCTCGAATAGCTAAATTATGTGTTGCTGTTCCGTCTATGATCACCAATCATATTACGCACAGTAGAATCTAAAATTGCAAACGTGAAACGTTAAGTGATGGACGTCCGGTTGTTATTTTCAACTACCCCGTGTAGTGTGTACGAGACACGCAAACGCTCGTCAACGCGTTATGCTACCGCAAATACGGCGTCTGAACAAAACGTCGCCTTCGAATGTCTAACTGATGTACCACATTGACAGAAAAATTAGTAACTCTTAATTCGACTCGAACGCGCAAGATTACTAGACGGTAGCTGTTAACCACCACAAACAACAACCACTACAACGAAGGAAACACTGTTGCTGTTTAATCGTACTGTTGCCAATGTTTACCTATTTACCATTACGGTTATCACTAACACAGATAATTGTCGAGAATTTGGTCGCGATTACAGATGAGTTATTGGTATGTGTTTTTTTGGTATCATCTCCATTATGTGAGCCACCATGGATTTTTCAAAGAGATTCAACACTAACGCCTATCGAACCGAACCACTGCTCCCCTACTATTCACCCCACGAATGGTAATCGTCGATATCATACGTTCTCTAAGCCGTTGACCGTCACAAACTTTTCGAATCCACCGTCGTGTTATCGTATTGTGCTCTGTAACATTATGATAATTAATTATTTCTTTACCCGTGCCAATCACGGACATATTTTAATGCTGCTACGCACTGACAAGCGTTATCAGTGGCGTAAATAGGAGGGGCCCTAGACCCGGGCCATAGTGAAATTTTAGATTCAATTAAAACATTTTATGCATATTGCTATACTTTGGCTATCCATGGAGGGTTTGGGGGGGTCAGAACCCCCCCCCATGAACTTAAAATGGTAAATTAACTTTTACATGAAACATGGTTTTAACATTTTTATATTTTAGAATTTTGACTTGAAAATCATATTAATAGTTAGTATAAACACTATAAACGTATTATACACACGCTGCACACACACACACATACACACACACACAAAAGTCATAATATTATGATCATATTTAGATACTTTAATACTACTTTGATAATTTTTTCTTGGGAACATACTATTTAGGTTTTCTACAACGGTTGATTCTAAATCGATCTTCTGGTCCTGATATCTGAGATAAAAGCGATATCATTATCTGTATTCAAAGTTTATTTTGGGTATACCTATTGCATTCGAGGCTTGCCGATTATTAAACACAAGCACCTTATTGTATAAAACTAATAGTTATTAGTTAATAGTTGGTCGTTGCCCGTTGGTGTCTCACTGTCTTACTTACTACTCGTTTACAGAGATGGATAGGAAGTTTTTTTATTACAAGGAAATATTTTAATGGGGCCACCAAGATAAAAAAAAAATTGCTTTTAAAAAGATTATTATATTTACACATCCTAATATAATTTAAATAATTTAACTATAAAAAAAAATAATAAATTTCTATGAAAAAATTAATGGTATCGAAGGGGCCACCGACATAATATAGGGCGAGGGCCCACAGGGAAAATCCCTTTTTCCCTATAGGAAATCCCTATCCACCCTTGCTCGTTTATTTGTTTATATTTGAAATTTGTATTCCATTATATTTGTTTTATTTTAATTTGACATCATTCTAAGACGTATAAACATTCCATTATGGTAAGATATTTTTCAAATCTAATTTTTAGTACACCAAAGTGATTGGTCAAAAAATATTCTAATATCTAATATTTATGTTCCTATATTAGTTCCTAGTTCTTAAATCGTTATTATTATTATTATTTATTATAATAGGCAAATTCTCTAACAAATAAGTAGACTAGAAAAGTTATTTATTTTTTCTTACCCGAGTCAAAAAAACTAATGTATAAAATGGTTTTTAATTTAATTTTTATATTTATATTAATATTAGGTACAGGATATTATACATTACTACATTAAATGCATAAATAAGTGTTTATTCAGTAAAAAAAAAAATAAGAAAAATGTTAATCGAATTTAATTTTTCTATATGTACTATATTTTAATAATTATTTTGTTAAAATAATAAAAAAAAACTTTAATATAATTATTTTCGGGTACCTAATTTAGTCTTAAGAATTTGATTAAAATTAAAATTAACTAAAAAAGGAAAAAGATGACCTATAAATGAACAAAAATGACTTAAAATTTAAAAACATGAAAAATTGCAAAAAATTGTAAAATAAAAGTTGCATAAATGGATTCGTAGTTACATAATTCAAATTATGTACTTACAAAGCTACGTTTTACAATCACAAAAAAAAAATGCACTTTCCTACAAATTCTCAGCCTTAGGGAAATCTAAAATAAGAAATACACTAAAATTACTAAAATTTTATAGTTACGGAAAATGTAGTAAGAATCACTATTTTATAGGTGGAATGACTAAAACGGTTTAGTTATTAAGACTATATAAAAATAGTTGGTTTCAATAATGAATATTACTATATTTTATAGTTTATTTTTTTCATATGTTTAAATCAACTATATTTTATAGCCCAAATAATTGAATACTATAGCAATAGATCAAATTGCTATAAACTATTATAAGTCGAACTGTCGAAATATAATTCGGCGAAAACTAAACACGCGCAAGTCGCAAACACAAAGGTAAAATAAGGCACGAGGCAACACGCGCGGCATGAAATAAAAATTCTTAAGAATTTTGTCTCTTGTAAAACATATTATCAGCTAATGGATGGTGGTCACCATTACCCTTATGTCAGTTTATCATACTTTTCGACACTTCTACAAGAAAGTCTGACGCTCTACGGCTCTCTAAATTTCAACGGATTCAAGTCAAAAAAGTAAGTTTTTTACACTATATACTGAATATGAAGTATATTATTAATGTATATAGTTATTTTCCAGTTTTGTTTAAATTATTTAAATAAATATCGACTTATAGTTATATAGTTTATTAAATATAAATTAATTACCGAATTGTATAGGTCTATAATATCTTAGATACCTACCTACTTAAATCAGGAAACAATTTTTTAAAAGCAGTTAAATTTAAATTTTTAAATGTTTATGCTAAGTAGATATAAAGTATACAATTTATTTCATGTTTATCGTTGAAATCATACATGAAAAAATATTACTTTAAGGTTCTGAGTGGAGCGAAATATAAATATAGTTTTACTATATATGATGTTTATTTATTTAGGTATTATTATTAATATTTTTTGTTAACTTTCGTATAGAAATGCTTGCCTGAGAGTTTACATAAGCAACTTTTTGAATCAGAATTTGCCCCTATATGGTACTTTTTGAAGGTAATTTTCGAAATTCTCAATAGTTTTTCCAAAATTTTCCAAAAAAGCCCTATAAGACTTTTTTTTTGTATCCAAACTTTATGTAAATTTAAATATAGATTGATAACAATATAAAAAATATTTTTGTGAAAGGAAATTTTGAATATTTTAAATTTTCTCTAACACTTATTTCTCATCAAAAATAAATTTTTTTGGTCTCGGATAATAGTAGAATATAAAACTGATTGAACAAAAATTTAATTTTTTTTTTTAATTAATGGCATTAAATTGTAATTTGTGTAATAATTAATCTCTAAAAAACTACATTCAAAAATATTGATATACCGCCCAGATATTATAAGATATTATAAGGGTAGCACGGGACTTCTGAGACATACTATATATAGATATTATTTATAAATTATAAGTTACTACCTATAAAAATAAATTTATTTAATATAATTTATTGAATAATTGTTATATTAGATACCTACTTAAATATGGACGAATTTACTAAAAACTAGTTAAATGATATTGGATTTCAACATTTAGTGAATAAATTTGAAGGTAAAGTAAAAAAATAATAAAAAAAGAACAGTTTAAAAAAATATATATAAATATAAAACCATTATACTCGGTAAATTGTCTTCGCAATTAATATAAGGCCATTTTATGACTGAATGCTGCTGTAATGAGCGAACAAAAGCAAATTAAAATAAAAATAAAAAAAATGACTGAATACAGATTAAAAATAACCATTTATTTGATTGATTCAGACTTTCAAATGTTTTAATCACTTTTGATGATATTATAATTTGATATATTTAACTTAGAAATTTCTGGGCAACGTGCGTTTTTTTTTTTTATGAAACTTTATTTTTCCAAAATATTTAAATACCGGAATTATGATGAATCGATTTTTTAAAGACAATTTTTGTCAAACAAATATTTTTCAAAACTCAAGATCAATTTTGATATAAATGAATTGAATATTAAAAAAAATATTATTAAAATTTATTAAACGTAGGTAGTTAAATTTCATCATCAATGAAAAAACATTTTAGTAATTTTTTTCAAATAAACTTAGAAGGTATAACTTATGATAACATTAGATGAATATGCTTTAGAGTATATATTATGAGTATATCCCCCAAAACATTTTTTTTTAGATTTTATCTCTATTTATTTAATTATTTTCTATTTTTCAAATTCAAGTTTTAACTAAATAAATAAATATTTGTTACATTATTATTTTTATTTATTCAAAATCGATTTTATTTATTATACATTTATTTTTAGTGATAAATAAACTATTTTTGGAGAAAAACCTATGTATTATTTTATGTTTTTAGAGGAAGAAATTAATAAAACAGTTTTGATGATATTAACTGAGTTAATGTTGAAAGATTTAATTCCCAAAATTGGTCGAAGAGCCAAGTTTATTAATGAGTTGGAAAAACTAAAAATACTAAGTTCAGTAAGTGTAAACCTTAATGTATATTATATTTATTCAATTTGATCTCAATTATTAAATGTTTTTTTTTTTACTTGCAATACTCAAAACAATTTTTTTTTTTTTTTAATTATTTCCCCAAAATTGTATTTTGACGTAATTAGGAAGTTCAGTTAAAAAATGAAAAATTATTGACATTTGAGTCAATGATGAACATGACTGTGACAGATGAAAAAGGTAATTAAAAAAAAAAATTAACATAAGTTTAGGTCAGTGTTGGTTTGGCTTGCGATAGAGCTCACTATTTAAATATACTATAATAAAGAACTACAACAAACATAATTAATTAAAATGAATTATACCTACTTGAAAATAAATTCAGAGTAACTAATATTAATATTTTAAAAACTTCTTAAATTTATCATTGCAATTACAGCCTGTGTTATCTACATTACTATTTACCAATTTTATTAATTAATTAAATAGTTTATATTCTTAAAGATACAATTTAATTAAAATAGTTAGTCAATTTTCTTAATTAATTCATAAGTTAATACATTATTAGTGATCTTTTAATTTAAACACTTGGCTACGTCTTTTGCTAGTTACAGTAAAAATTTTAAAATGTATTAATTTAAAGAAAACTTAGGTATATTAATTGTTCAAATCAATCAGTTTTTTTATTTAATTTTGAATATTACTTTAAATTTTAGAATTTAACTGAGTACAAAAAAAAGAGTATAAATTTAATGCAAATAACCAATACAAAATATATTATATTAGTATGTAGGTGAATAATTTCAATTTAATATTTATTTATGTCAAGAAAAGGACCAATTTTTTGTGGTATGTTCAATGTTTAAATTTGGTGTTAGGCTCCTTAATTATCAAAACAATTAGTATCTATAAAAAACCCTGGATAGCCAGGTGAGCCAGACTGACAATAAAATTATAGTAGGTACCTAATTAAAATATATCTTGTATATTATAACACAATTAAAATTAAATTATATAGATGTATCATATTACAATGTAACTGCAGAGACATTTCAAAATAATGCAATTGATACTTTAAATATTATTCAACAAGATTCTTATCAGTCAGGTACAACATAATTTATTAACAATCACTTATTTGATAAACACTTGGTTTTATAGAAATAAAATCGTACATAATTGTATATTAATTATATCATAATATACAGATAAGCCGCAACCTAAGAAATTTATTTCAGACATTTTTGAAAATTTTTCAACGACTAGAGCAGAGTCTGAAGTTTCTAATGTTGATAATCCACCAATCATCGATATGAATTCGAGTAATAGTAAAAGTTATTTGCAAAATATTCAAAAATTCTATATGATAAAGAAAATAAATTAAATTATAGATCATTTTATTAAAAAAAAAACATTGGAGCAATACCAAGATGGTCTCCTTATACTACAACACTTCAAGTCATATGGGTCATTAAATGAAAAAATGAGAAACCGACTTTGTGGAATATTAATAAAAGATGAACTTTTTAAAACTTAAGGTGCAAATAAAATTTAGAAGACACAATTTTCGAAAATTTCAAATGGTAGATATTCGTAACATTACATATAGGTATTTTGACATTTAAAGAATGATGCATGTGGGTTATAACATATATATCATTAACAATTAATCATTATAAACAAAATATATTAGGCACTGTAAAAACATTTAAAATTATTTTATATCTAAAATGTTTTTTAATTTATTTTATTTTCAACTCTACAACTATAACTCTATAAAGCAACTTATTTTTAATAATGTAGTAGGTAAATTTTGTATAAGTTTTATACTATGTATAAAGTTTGTTAATAACTATAATAAATAAAGAGGGGTTTTCATACTCGATAGGTATAGAAGAATTCTTTCCTTCAGAAAACAAATATGTCTATTTCAACCCTTATTATAAAGAAGGTAATAAAGTGAGTCCTAATCGAGGAAAATTGTATGTCAAATATTGTAATTTAAAAAAAAAGATAAAGAAAATACATTTTCAAAGTAATAAAAACATAATAAGGACAATGAAGAAGGTATCTATTAATTATTTCTAATTTTTTATTTTTAATAAAATATGATTCTTATAATGTGAAATTGACATTAGAATTAGATATTTATTATAATATTAATTTGTAATTCTTATTTATTAATACTTATTGCATACTTATATTAAATAGATATTTTAGATTCAATAAATTGGCTAAAGTATAATATAGAACCAGAAATTATTTTACACCAGTTATGGGCTGAAACTGCTCATTATAGAAATACTAAGCTAATCAACTAAAATGCTATTCACAAATATCCAGCTTTAAAAAAGGCAACAGGTCACATACTTGTAAGTTTAGTCACACAAACAACAAAAAGTGTCCTTATGCCATAATAGATTTAAAAAATGTTTGAATTGCAGTATATTTAATTAATATTAAAATAAAAATAAATAAATTTATTGCTTTCAAATATATATTTTTTAAATCTTAATAATATAATAAAATTTTTTTTTCAGATAAATAATTAGAAATATATACAATGATTTTTCTTAGATTGATATGGATTTTTCTCACTTATTTCCATCAAAAGACCAATATCTTTTACAAAAATTTGATGTATTCAAAAATAAGTTAAAAACATATTTTAAAAGACAATTAAATTTAAATGTGTTTGAACAAAACATAATTAAAAAAATTATATCACCTGCTAAATTAGTCAAGTTGTTTAACTGTTAACATAGCATTACTAATAAAAATAAAATTGGAGTTGGTAAACAGAAAGGTTGGTACTTATCTGTAATTTGTTTTAGGTGATGATGATTTAGCAACTATTCAAATACTTCCTTACCTATTTGAACCAGTGAATATTAAAATTCCAAAGAAGATTGCCAATGAGGACAATCAAAAAACAGTTAAATATTGTATGCGAAAACCATCAAAAATAGAACAAGCTAGTGCTGTGATAGTCAATAACACAGTAAGTTTTAAATATTTTATTTTGTATTTATCTAATATTTTGTCTCAAAATTAAAATATTTCTTATAGGTACACAAGTATTTATAGGTAGTTTTAATAAAACAACAGGAAACATAAAATCCCAATACCTAATGCTTAACATTTAAAACATAAAATAACACTAGAATATAAATTAAGTAGATACACTTACACTATACACTCAAAGTCATAACTAGTATATGCCATCATTTCTTAGACTATTTACCGACATTGTTAAATTAATAATTATTTAGTTTGTAATCTACTAGCTTGTTGTAAACATTTTATTAAATGATACCAATACCACAGAATAGATACCTTATCTAAATGATATCTATGATGAGCTTTCTTATCATTAATAAATTCTAAAATTCAAATATCTAATTCAGTTTAGTGACGGGAATAATCAAGTAAGAACACTCAAAATACTCCATTGTTAGATTTAATCAATTATCTCGATTGCTTTGAAAGCAATTGTGTGATTATCTCGGTATTGAAATAAATTAACAGAGAGGTAATTTTTCGAGTGAATCACTCGATTGTAACAACATCTTGATATTCTTAATCTTTCGTTTATCAAAAATCTCTCTGATGTTCCCATCACTATAATATAGTATAATATATATATATATATATATATACCTAATATTATTAGGTCTATTTTATTAACACTTTATGGTGTAACTATATTATTAAAGTACTAAATACGGTATTAATGTAAAATTGCTTATTTCACTGAATAGTAATGACATCAAGACAATCCATGAACAAAAAGTAAATAGAGCATTTATTAATAATTTAACTGTTCATCCATATATCGCCATTGTGGGGAATATTGAAGATGCTAGTCGTGTATTGAATTACTATTCTGTAATTTACAATATTTATTACATAACTATATATATATATATATATATTAATATACTCGAAACACCAATTAAGACGTTAGATATTTGTTTTAAATCATTCCATGCATTAAATTTAAACTATCCTCCAGAAGCTGAGCAGGTTTGGTGGTTTATTCAGGATTATTTTTTTGAAATAGCAAATGTTCATAAAAAAAAATTTGTGGCTGTTCAAACTTTAATTAAAGATTTTCAATAGCAGTTTCCAATTTCAATTAAATATAGGTAGGTACTTTTGCTAATAGCAATCCTGTATAAATAAATAGTTTGAATAATTTGTAATACTATTAGTAATTATTATTATAAGTAATATTTAAGTTCTTGTGCCCTTAGGTACCTATCTACAATATTTCTTTATTATGTAAATATTTTTAAATTTTGTCATCTATATTATATACCAAATTTGAAAATTTGTACTAAACTTTTTGGTAAAATTAAGTAAAACAGTTTTTTTTTTTTTATATTATTTATTGTAAAAAATCTATACTATTTGTTTAATGAGAATGCACCACATCGCTTATGGCAAGGCACCATGATGAAACTTGGAACAATTAAATACTCCACCACTTACAATTAATTATTATTAAATTTGTTATATGACATGCACGAGCTTGACCAGATTTGTGTCCACCGCCCACGGTGAATTCTCATTTGAAAAAAAGTATATATGTCCATATAATATAATATATATATTGTATATTTAATCTATGATATGTCCTATTGTTATTTGTTTTTGAAATAATAACTATATACAAAATATTTGATATGTTATTATTTTAATTAGTCACCAAATAGCCAGTAAATTTGTTACACAAATGAAAATAAAAAAATAAATAAATATTGTATTTACAAAAACGAAATTATATTTGGTTACTATATTTAACAACGTTCTTTTAAATTTTATAGGTAAAATCATGTACTAGTCAAAAAAATAGCAACTATATTAGGTACAATTTGAATGAATATAATATTGTAATTTTATAGTAAAAATTACTATATATGACAGCAGGTACTGCTAAGTAAATAAAATAATTAAGTATAAAATTTGGTAACGAATACTTAATTTTATAGTAGTGTTTATTACAAGTTATAGCTCAATAAACTGTTTATTATAGTAAATTAAATTTCTACTGCAATAATATGAACTAAACCTTCCAGTTCTAACTATTAGAAATTTTAGTATGTACTACTATAAATACTGTTTGGACAACCAAATAAAAATATACAGTGAACTATAAAATTTTAGTAAAAATTACTTTATTTTCTAGTAACAATGACTATAATAACTTAACTAAAACATTAAAGTAAATCTCACTAATATTATAGCTATCCCTATAGCAATTATAAAATACTGTTAAATCTACTATTTTAATAGTGGGTTGAACTGTTTAGTTTTTTCCGTGTAGATAATCAAAACAATAATGACCACATTCTTGCGTCATTAATTTTGAGCTGACCGGAAAATAGCACACACACTTGCGTCCATCAGATATATAAGATGGTCCCGAACAGGCCCTAGGAGAGACGTGTTTTAGTCCGACTTAAGCAAGCACCTTCACGCCAGTTTAATTGTCAATTTAATTAAATACTTGTACTTAGAAATATTTCAATAAAAAGTTTAACTTAATTTGAGTACTTTTATTGGAATTATCCTAACATCCTCAAATGAACTATTGAATTTACTGCACGCAACACCATAGTGAAAATAATTTCTATATACGCCACTGAGTGTTATGCATTATATTAGTTGGTTTAGAAGTCAAGTAGCTAAAAAATATATTGATGACACATAATATAAAGAGGAGTTTTTATAAGTTATTATAGTACAGTAAATGAATTGTATGATTTATTGTGTTTGCGTACGACCGAAGTCTAAAATTATTGTCAGTAGACAAAACAATTTAACTAAAACGTCTCAAACACTAAAATATTTTCCAATATAATGATTGACACAAGGTACTATAGTGGTTTTACCATGGCTGTAGAAATTTGAACCATCTACAACCGTGTATTTTACCAAGGCGGCAATATCGAGTTATTTATTTAATTTTCTGTTGTCGCTCAGTGAATGGTTACGGGTAATTGTAAATAATTTATGTGCTCTTGTAAACGATGTTGCCGTGCATTTAGTCAACATATATGTTATATGCCAATGTTGTGTTAATTACAGAGACTTAAATACAATTAAATTCTGATACCGTTAGAATTCAATATTTTTTTTTCATTTACGGTGAATTTTAAATATAATTACTAGGTAATAATTATTAACAATAAAAGTTCCATTTTCTAAATAAATTTGTATACAATTTATTATTTCAAAGCATGAATTGACGAAAAATCAATACAGAATATAACCTACTATTACAGTACGTAGGTAACTATATATGTAATTTATATTACATTTCTATTCATGTATTTTATATCTTGTATGTATAAATCAGTTTAGATAATTCAGAACTTATGAGAATCGCAGTGATTTAATTACTAAAATTAAATGATATTGCTATATTAATCACTGGAAATAGAGAATTTTGTTTTATTGTGAAAATACTTTGATGTTGTAGAGTAAGGTTGAGATGACATTAATTAAAAATGCAGACTATTACAATAGTATAAATTATAAAATACTAAGTCTATTCCATAATTTATAGGTTTTATTTAAAATTGGAATATATCAGTTAATGTAAATAATATTTTTAATAATTCAAAAACACTTATGTTGTTTTGAAGCATATCATTTATTATTTCTCTCGTTTAATATTCATTGCACACATGTACAAAGCAAAACGTCATCCATGTTAGGTTTTATCATCAGAAACTGCAGACTTAAAAAATGCAGTTATTTTGAAATTATTGTACTATGCATTTGTACGCCCAATTCTAGACTTCTGACTTTTAGAATGGTAATTTGGTCACTATACATGATAAGTTTAGAATAAGCTATAGAATTAATACAAAATCGGTTTTTAAGAATAGTATAATTTAAATGTAATGTCATACAACTATCTCACTCCTCTAATCAGCCATTATTGACTTTTTTAAACAATTAGAAACAAGACGAATAAGGTTAAATCTCTGCTTCATTTTTAATAAAATACTTATAATATAAATTATATTACATTAAATGCATACATTTTCAAACATAAATTTTACTACTTAAAAATAATGAGATAGTTTTAATTATTTCAACAAATTTTTAATGTCACTTGTAAGAAACCAAATCTTAATCAATTTCAAAAAGAGCAACATCATGTTCTATTAAACGATTTATATATTGTGATTTACAAAATGCAACAACTGATGTTAAAACACTCCTGAAACAACAAAATATTTTAGTGTTTAAAGTTTAAAATTTAGAATAAGTTTACCCTTTTGGAATGTTATCTTGATTCTTTAATATGGTTATTGCAACTAACTACAGACCATAACCTGAATTTTTCGTGTTAACCTATAAATAAATAAAAATACATAATACATAAATAGTTACAAATAATTTTTAGAATAAACATTACCTTTATACTAGTTTTTCATGTACAATTATCTTTATTCTTTGTTTGCTTCAAATTTGTAGCACTTTGTTTAGCAATAGATCTATAGCTAATCACAGTTAATGTTAGTCTTGAGTTATTCATTATCATTTAATTTGGACTAGTTTTGATAGCAACACCCAATGAAAATTTTTTTTGGATACTATAAATAATAATATCTGAAGTTTAAATTAGTTATTTTTAAATTTATCTAAGAAAAAATTATATTCATATAATTGTTTCATGAATTATCAATAGTAATAATTTGTATATGTGCCTGAACCAGAAGAATTCTAATTGGTTCAAATTTGGCCATGGTTAACAGTATTATAAAAACAAAAAAAACTACATAGTTCCTGACATTAAAATTGTAAGGTAATTGGTCAGCTGTCTTGGCCTGATGGACAGACCTTGTAATGACAGCTTGATTTGGTTCTGTAAACACATTGGTTTATCATCATTCAGAGCTCTGATTTGTTGTCTATGCAAAACTCTACAATTTTAAAATGTTAAAATGTATTGTAATATACATCTATCTTGGATAAATAATGTATAACTAGTGCCTTTAAGGAATATGGGTGTTCATAAATAGTGTTTTAAATAAATTCAATTATTAATTGATATATTCGAGATAAAATATTTAGTTGTGTTATTGCATTATTCATAATTTCATTATTTATTGAGTATAGAAAAAAATGAATTATTAAAAATTTCTAAATTATTAAAAACAATATCCAACTCGTAAAATTTGGTTTATTTCTAGTTAATCCTATTAACTCATAGGCGTGCGCACGGGGTATGCAGGGTATGCCGCTGCATAGTCTGCGGCTTCATGTGAGGGGCCCATATTTATTATTAAGTTAAGAAACTTTAAATTTAATTACCGCCACAGGAAATTTAAATTAATTAAAGCTTGATAGTATTGATATTTCAATGTTGAAGGAAAAATTTAATTTGAATACTACATTTGAGTCTGAAATTAAGCTCATTACAAATATGTCTGATAGAACTTCTCTTAGAGGGTCATGAACTAAAACAATTGTAGTATGGCTGAATTGATTATCAGAAAACGACCGGAAAACAATAGTTTCAAACTTCAATAAAGCTTTAACACAATTTGCAACAATATCTGTGACAAGCTGCTCGTGTGAGAGGGACATTTCCAAATTGTCTATTGTAAAGTCTAAACTTAGAAACACTATGTTACAAGAACGTCTTGATTCACTGATGTTAATATTTATCGAGCAAAATATGGCATCAGAAATCAATATTGAAGATGTAATAGATGAATTCAAAGCATGTGTGCCGATAAAAAGAAGACTTGAACTTTAGATTTTAAGTATTCTCCATAAAATAACAACATTATAAATATGTTAAAATTATTCAAAAGCATTCAATATAGTACATACTTGATCTTAAATAATAAATTTTTTTTTAATAAATATAAATCAAATTTCAAACTACTTATTTCTACAGTGCATTGTTTAATATTCTACTGTAAAACTATGTGTGATTTTAGATTCTAAGAGAAGTAAAGAAGCTAAGTAGTATATATGCAAAAACTTAGATTGTGACTTGAATCTTATATGCGTTAAAAAAAAAATGCAAATACATTAAGGGAAGATTAGAAAATTTATTTGTGGGGGCCTTATATTTCTTATTGCATAACCTGCGAATAAAGTCTGCGCACGCCTATGTATTAACTCATCTAATAAGGCTCGGTAATACCTATGTTACAATCGTTTTTTGTAGTACCCAATTACAGTATATCACTTATTCAAGTACCATCATGTATATAAGCACTCTTTAACATAATATAAATATAATATAATATAATATAGGTATATTATGTTTATGAACATTTACTATAAAACATAAATTTAAATTTAATAGGTATTAATGAAGGTAAGAAATGAGGCGCTATAAAGTTTCATACAAACATCTATATATTCTGCAATTCCCCTTTATATTAAACATAAATAATAATCAATGGCACTATTTATCATTTATGTTATATATGTATCTACTATATATTATATAGTAAATATATATTCTTTCTTGCACAGTTTGATTTTTCCAGTGCAACCATGTTTTTTTTTTCCAATTTTTAAGTCATATTTAACAATTTTTTTAAGACAAATATTTCATAGTAAAAAATCTATCAAATTGACACTAATACTTCACTTGACTAAACTACGAATAATCAATTCCTAGCTCGGAAATTCTGAGATTTGAGGCCTATATTATTATTCTGAATAAGTAAATGTGAAATGTTATTTGAATACATTTTATTTTATTATGCTATTATATTATTTACTTCATATTGTGTATAAAGTTATTATAGTTAATATTTATAATAAAAATAATAAAAAAAATAATGATGAATTAAAAAAAAAAAGAAAGGAAGTCAATGGCCAAACTTTAGTAATGACGAGAATTAAATTTTTAGTATCTTTGGTTGAACAGAAACGTGTTATATTACAATTTTTTGGTATAGTAAGAGTAATTAGATAATTATAATAAGTACTAACAAAAATCTATATAAAAATTATGATAATTTAAGTGATAACAAAGAGCATGATTGGTCAACTTGGTCACCAGCTTTATTAAGAAAACCACCACATCTAAGCTTAAGAATAGATAGTATAAATACATACATTTGCTGCATCTACTTTTGGTGACACATCTAATAAAGTAATATTAAAATAATAACTCGAAATACATATACGAATTTATATTTAACAATTTTTTCAAATTTAATTTACATATCTTACCTTCAAATCGAAATCAATAATGTGAAAAGTACCCTTTTTAGTTATGAAATCTGTACACTTATTTTTTAAAAACATTCATACTACTGTTTTCATGAAATAGATAGGTATATTGATATAGCTACATACAGTGCTAGAAGTGGGGGAATACGAAGGGATAGCATCCCTCCTAATATTTGTATTTTAAAATGATATACTTATTATCATTTTTATATTTATATATAAGAAATTATTTTTTATTTGGTGAAAATAATTGTTTTTAACATTAAGGTGTACGGCTTATCGTGTTGTTTAGTATAAGCTGTTTTGCAACCTGTATTTAGAGCCACGGACTAAGATAATATACGAACTATAACAAAAAAATATATTATAGGTACAAAAGGTGTAAAGAATGTTATATCTTGTATATCAGCATAAATAATGTCAATTACTTTATATTCATTACCATATATGTAATATTTGGATAAAATCTTATTTAAAATTGTTTTACCTATCTATTGTACAAAAATATTAGCAAATTTACTTTTTGTTGGATTAAGAGGCCTCAAATTCAATAAAAATAAAAATTTATAGACCATAAATCAGTAATAAAATTA
Organism: Sipha flava; assembly: GCF_003268045.1. Lineage (NCBI taxonomy): Eukaryota > Metazoa > Arthropoda > Insecta > Hemiptera > Aphididae > Sipha > Sipha flava. The sequence continues at coordinate 1,257,814 of NW_020273144.1, read as the reverse complement.
AAATTTCATTTGAAACTGATATTTGTTAAATAATTTCTAAAATTGTACACATTTAAATATCTCAACTGTTGATTGTAGGGAACACCTTGGAAGATGATCATATAGAGAATATGTCAACTATAACTTAGTTAAAATAAACTTTCAATACTTTAATAATAATAAAACAAAGAAAAATAATCCAAGGGTTTAAATGCTAGATTATTAAAGATTCATATAACACTAAGGGCCAGTACACGCGAACGATTATTTATCTGGCGAAATTTTTATCTTATTAAAATGTTATCATACGATATTTAAAATTACATGGATATAAATAGTTGTTCATATAATAATGATAAAAAAATTGTAAGATAAAAATATTGTACGATAAAAATATGTCAATAAAAATGTACAAAAATAAACTGATTAGAATACACAAACGATAATTATTATTCTAAAACATTAAGTTTATACATAGTATCCACTTTTTCGGAGGATGATAGCGACAGCTCTACTGGATCCAAATCACCATCAAAATCAATAAAATTGGCGGATGAGATTTACAAATCAATATTGATATTTTCACTAGTGAAGTCCAAGCAAGAACCCACATTTTTCGACTTTTCTTTTTTTTTTCTTTAATAATAGATCATATCCCATATATAAAATTATAATATCATTCATTATTATTAGTTTATGTTAAAAATATACATTAATGTAATGATATATATATATATATATATATATATATATATTAATGTGCATAAGAAACTGTACACACACAACATGCAACAAAACATACATACAATACATAGTCAATAATGACTTTATAATCTATAAATTAATTTATTAACTTTTAGGTTGTCCAATAAAAAGTCGGTTGTATGTCATAAACATACCTCCTGTCGTATGATAAAATTTTAATACAGTAAAAATGTCGTCCTATAAATAATCGTTCGTGTGTACCGGCACTAAAATAAATCAATCTCTCATGCTGTGTCTATACTACAGTAAATACTCCATAAATAGAGCTAACAAATATATGCAATATATTTAAAAAAAAAAATGTATTTAATAATACTACAGACATGCATTCAACAATTTAATAAATAAATACTTTGGCATAACAAAACTTAAAAATTAATACATCAAATAAAAAGAAAATATATAATTTTAACATAGACATGAAACACTATAAAGAAATAAAAAATTTTGTAATATAAATACTAAGATAGTACATAACATATTTAAATCAGGATACAAGATATAATTCATGAAAAACTAAGAAAATCACATCATCGCTGCAGAAGACTATGCTTAACATCATTTAGAGAAACGAAAAACACCATTGTTGTTTTAAAGATTTAAACATACACAATGGTTTTTAACGTTCCTTAAAGAATGAAAGCCATTGGCGCTGGAGGATACAATAAAATTAATCAAACTATTTTATAAGATACTATAATATCTCACCTTGTGTTTTGTAAAAATCATCAAACACGTTTTGTAATTTTTTTATACCACGTCCAGCAACAGCCCAAGACACACCGTAAATCCTATTCTCGTATTTAGATGTTTTTGTGATACCCAATGACAATTTTACTTCAGCTAACTGTCCCATTAGATGAATCAACAGTTTCGTTTTTGAAAATTTGACTATCCGTTATTGTGGCAACGGCGATAACAGTTTGAAATACCTATAGCAGAACAATAAGTCAAGCGATTTAACTCTGAGAAAAAAAAAACTGAATTTTTAATATAAACATGTGTGGACGCAGGTCAACACATGTATTCTCCACAAGCGACAATAATATAATACAAGGGGAACAAACGTACTTGCCGGTGTGCCGATCAAAATAACGGACGCGGTTATGCGTCGAAAAGACTTATTAATATTTCTGACACTTGACTAGTGCTAGTTAATGATTTCCTACAATCGGCGGGAATGTTCTATTGTCTTCAAAAGAGTCGAAGCGGGAAAAACGTGGCAAGCACACGCGAAACGGACGCACGTCGTGAATACAGTGAGGCCGAGCGGTTCGTGGACCATGTTAAGGCGCGAAAAATAGAGACTACAAGATCCGTTGTCGCGATCACGGATCAACTGCGTACTTGTGGATCGTCCACGGTGCATACACTGGTGATAATAAATGTCCGTTTATCAAACATCACTAAACGCGCGCAAGCGTTAGGCCGCGCGCACATTGTGTACGAATTTGTTTCGTACGAAAACGTACGAATACTGGTCGTACGAATTGATTGCGCACATTGAATACGTTTTTTTCCGTAAATTTTATTTAATTTATTCATTTATCCATTGCCGGCGTACGAACGTTAATGAAATCCGGACAAGTTCGGATTGTTTTCGTACGTCAAAGTTACACGTACGTATACGTACGAACAAATCGCACCAAGTCTGCGCGCTCACATAGTATTTGGTAGATCGGGATCGTTCGTGCGTGTACGTACAAGTTCGCACGAATCAAATTCGTACGAAAACGCATTCAATGTGCGCGCGACTTTATCCAACACGGAACGCCACAGTCGTTAATCATTTATTAATAATAATAATAATTATAATAATTAGTTTACATGATTAGTTAATATGATCGAAGGTCGTGGCATTCCAGCGTTTCTTAACCTGTGGTCCGTGGCTCCCTTAAACTGCGGTACTCATGTCGGGAGTCCGCGGCACCCTTAACACATGACATAGGTATGTCAGTACGTGACATGAGTGCATTATTACAATATTGATGGATTATTACTATTATTTTTTCATATAATATATTTTATTATATAAGAAATTGATCTTATCTTTATTATGATGTTCAAAAACTTATGTCTCAAATGAAATACCAACCACTGCATTTAGTAAATAAAAATCAAATTTTAAGGATATATAAAAAAAAATAGGAACTAAAATAATTAAATTTAAATTAAGTGAATAATTAGTGTAATAAAAATAATTATTAATACGTATGTTTTGTTATGTCTACTTAAGTAATTTATTGTATAAAATAATTATTATAATGTTGGTTTTGATAACTTAAGATGTTTTATAAAAAAAAATGTATTCGAAAAAAAATTGGTAAGGGGGTCCGAGATTTCTAAAAATCTATCATCAAGGGTCCGTATTAGCGCATATGCACTATAAGCACTGCGTCTAGGCCCTACAAACATTTTTGGGCCTACGAAAATGTGTGGCTACGATTTTTTTGTAGTATGTAAATTTGTATAAAAAAATTTTTTTATGGTTTTTGACTATTTATATTACCTATATATGTTGTAGATTAAAATGAATTTTTTTTTAACATTTTTTAAAACGTTTATCGTATAAAAATGTATAATAGTTATAATATTAAAGTTTAGATTTGATTTTTATGTTGTAAATATTATTGCTTTTAAAAGCTTATTACTGCATGAGAATCTACACTTCCTCTCACAAAGAGAAAGTTCCTTAACCATTTAAATACTGGACAACGACCCTGCAAGGACTAAGAGCCTACTATAGTATTAATCCGGGCTTGTCTACATGAAATTAAGAACCGCTGCTATATACGATCGTAATAGTATTTGGTCGTGTCCAATGTTCGGATATTCGCGCTATAGCGCTATAGCCGCGTCCGACATTAGGATAACCGACCGAATGTTCGTGTCTGAGGTCCAGGTGTTTCCCATAGAGCTCTATATGAGTTAAAAGGTGTTTCCGTGTTAATTGGTGATGTTACATGAAATTGTCGTCCTAAATTTTGTCGGAACAGATGTGATCAGGATAATTTTGATTTAATTTCTCGAACGTTTGGTGTTATCATCGCAGAATGAATTAAATTTATCATCGTCGTCGTTGTGATAACGTTGCATCGTCTATATTTTGACGATCAACAATAACGTTATACTGAACAATATTTTCGTTTTGGTTATTTTTTTTAATTACCATTTCCTTAGCGTACGTCGTACATTAAATTTAGAAATATGTTTCAGCAATCGAACGTATGTATACGCTGTGATATTTGTCATCGATAATTTCTTTTGTCGACGAATTAAATGGTATATTTTCATTGACTGCATTCATTCCACTGAGTAATTGATTTGTCTTCGAATTCCAGTCCTCTATTATGTTTTGTTCTTAATTAAGCTATTTTTTCGTTGGCTAATATTAAAATGTGGCAACAGCAAGCTTTTGTCTTAGATTCCAAATTCAATGCGTATAGAGCTTCGAACCATCCAAATTTCAGTAAGTTATACCGTTATAAATAAGTAAACAAATTTATTAACACCCTTTGAACAGCAATTCATTATAAGTACACTGTACATATTTTGGTTGACAAAATCTAGTTTGACATTAACCAATAGATTTTCACTTGCACTAAATTCTGTGTCTATCGTCCTAACAAACTCAATTTGTTAAATTTTTATTTATTAATTTAAAAAAAATAAGAAAATTAATTGTCCACCTAATCCTGCAAGGTATTTTAAACAACTGTAAAAGTTATTAGAGTTTTTTTTTCTTAGTAAAAAGTGTATTAAAATACAACTATATAAATACTTTTATTTACCTGTTGCATGTTAATAATTCTACAATTTCTTCTATAATTATTTTTACATAGAATATTTAAACTTTATTTAAATACAATGTATATTAACATTTATATTAATATTGTTTATAATATTTAAATAACTATGTTATTACAAAAGTATGTTAGTTATTATCACTTGAAGTTTTTATTTTTATATAAAAATAGTTGGGCATATTTAATCAATTTAATACCATTATTTATATATTTCATTAGGTATAATAATCCAAAATCATAGTAATATTTTAGGAACAAAAATATGTACATAACATTGAATAAAAGGTTTATTTAAATACATTATATAAAATAATAAATTACTGCATGTTGGGTATTTATACAAACTATCAAACAATAAAAAAAATGTATTTAATAATGTATTTATTAATTATGAGTATATACCTACATGTTATTGAAAAATAATTCTATTTAATAAAGAAATTGATTTTTTTCATAAAAATTTTAAATTATTATTTTTATAATAGGAACACTATACATTAGAAGAAGAAGTCAGCTTCTCCGAGAAAAGTCTAAGCAAGATGTTAGTTATAATACTGTTTTATTTTTGTTATTATCTATAAATTGTATTTTATATTTTAGGATATGATTCCAAGTAATACAATTAGAAGAAAATATTTACGTATTAGATCATCAATTTTACAAAACAGATATAATATACATTTTGATATGCAGTCTAACAGTGCCTGTAGTCAAAGTACTAGTTTGGTAAATATTTTTATTTAAAAAAATAATAATAACCGAGTTGTAAGTTACATCCTGAAAGTAAGATTACAACACTTATGTAAAATTAAAAAATGTTAAATTTTAATAAAACTTACAGAATGTATCACAAATATAACAAATTATTTTTCTTCATAACCACTTTCATTTTCGCAGTCAGGGAACCAGATAGGGGAGGCCAGTTTGTTTACTTGTGTCATAGACTTTTTCTGGGGCGGACTGATACAATTGATGGGAGGGCGATTACATTCTGGGCCATTAAGATTTTTTGGGTCCTTGAAAATATAATGGACTCTTGTGTCAGTACATCACACATTTGAAATATTAATAATAATCTTAATTTAGCTACCTATATGCTATTCATTTTACTTAATATATAAATTTACTCAACATAATATATAATATATACAGCTAACTATATTTCACGACACTCTCCCCACTTGTAATGGGTTTTCACAATGGTTAAGCATTGTTCAATAGTGAATCTCTCCATGACGATAAATGCAAAAATGCAAATGCTTTGAGGTAGAAAATGAAGGATGTTATAAGAAAAACATTGAAACAGTGCTTTTAACCCAAAAATAAAAAAATTACGGCGTTTTTAAAATGTACGCTTCTGTTTGGATACCCTTTTAATGAAGTCTATGCAAGTACCTATTATTATTAGTAATATACATGTATTATTTTATAAAATCATTGGTAGGTGTTTATAGTGGTTTAATTATTTATTCATATGGCTTGACAGCAAATCAACATTATAACAAATTAGATAAGATAAAATTATGAAGATATATCACATGAATAGTTTATAGTGATTATTGACAGTATTTCAATAATTTACGAAACATTTTCAATGATATTAATAAAACATGAATGAACACCAGTTTTGAATATATTTTATAAATTTTAATATTAAATGATTCATTCTTTTACAAGAAAAAGGATAATACTAATGCTGATGTTATTTTTGACTTAAATATTTTCTGATACTTATATACTGTGTAATACATTTTTAAAATATAAATAAAAAAAATTACCCTCCCCCACCCCCTCTTAATACGCCTAGCTCCTTTTATTATATCTAGGGCTAGTATCGGTCTAATAAAGGGCCTTTATTTATGATCGCCCGAGCCCATCTTTTACTCCAGTCCGTCTCTGGACTTCCCTTGCCAATTCCTTAAACCATCTTCTCATCGTTTGCTTAACTTCGTTGTCGATGGAATGAAATTTTCATCCAGAATTTTTTTCGATTTAGTGAACAGATGATAATCTGTGAGTGCTAGATATAAAGGGAAGGTTGAATAAGGGGAGTGGTTGATGATGTCCCACACAAATTAAGTAAGCAGCTCTTGAGAAATTCACGTTATGTGGTGCCTGGCGTTATCGTTAAGAAGACAGACTCTTATGCTCAATATTCTTCTTCAACGGTTTTGAATGTATCTCCTTAACTTTTTTAGAGTGTTACAATACGATTCAGCATTAATGATATGATCTGTAGTTATTAAGTCAACCAGAAGGACTTCCTTACGATACCATATTACTTGCCATTTCGCACTTTTTTTCGATTTTTCGCATAAGTTCGTACGAAATGACTGACGGTCTCCTGTTTCTTTCTTCACCGTGAGTGTCAGTATGACCTTCCTCGAAGAACCTAATCCATTTTGTAATATACTATTAACTCATTACCATAAACTTCCATAAGTTCCCAACTGATACTCTAGGTGCTATTGTTTTGAAAAATCAAAAAACAAATGATCTTGCACGACCGGTAAGTGACGGGGCGCACGTCATCCTATCGATCTTAAAATTTTACCATGAAAACACGAAAATTACAACAGAGACGTGTAGCCTTTCAATCAAATCGTTACCATCAACGATATAAGTAATAAACGTTTGTTATATATGTCTCTGTTACAATCATGTACATCATAAATTGACATTCATGCCAATTTTGAAAAAATGTACTCGGGTCTACGGAACTTTTGTCTTCTTTGAATTTAATGAAGACCTTTGTAGTTTTTCTACCGAAAAATAAAACTTTAAATCAATAAGTTTCATAAAAATTTTAGTTTACTTTGACTTTATTGAATGTTTTTAAGTTATAACATTATCATTACTTTCATACATTTTATAATTCTTAAAAATATTATACATATTTTAGACGATTTCAATTTTAAATAATTTGATTTTTTGATTTTTAACAGATGAGTTTAAATAAAGAAAAACAATTAGAAGTGGATTTATTACCTCGAAACTATGATTTTTTATCATCACCTATTCCAACCACTCAAGCTCAAGCTTCTAGAGCTATTGTTGGAAATAATACAATTGAAGAAAACTATGCATTCAATAATGTTCACCATATTTATGATCAGGTACTTTTTATATTCCATGATTATTTTTTTTTTGATAATTAACAGAAATCATTTGATTAATTTATTGTTGTGTGAATTAGCATTCAGATGCAGTAACAGTATTGAAGTTTGCAAATAATGATAAATCAAAATTATGCTGTGCATCAAACGATGGAACACTCAGTATTTGCGATGTTTTGACTTCACCACCTTGTGTTAAAGCTATACTAAGGTATCATACTGGTCCAGTTACTGGTAAGATAATATTATTTATCACTGATGTATTTTTATAAAATTTGAATTATTTATCGAGGGACAAATTAATTTTTTGAAGGTTGTGATTGGTCAGCTTCAGATGAATTGATTGCTAGTTGTTCTACTGACTCAACAATTTGTTTTTGGGATGCGATTCGTCATTGTTGTTTAAGATGTGTTAGTGACCCTTTTTATTCATCGGTATTGGTGTGTGTATTTAATCCTATCAACAACAATATTCTTATAGTATGTTATTTTTATTATTATTATAACTTATTATTATTTAGAATTCATAATTGAATTGAATTGATATCTGTAGACTGGAAACAAAGCTGGATTTGTGTGTGTATTAAATGTGTCAACGGGTATGTACCCTAAAGGTGGAAAGTACAAAATCGGTGGTCAAATTTTATCTTTAGCTGTTAATAGCAGTGGAAAAATAATATGGGTTGGAAATGATAAAGTAACTATTATCTTATCAATCTAATAATGTAAATGATAATATTCAGTATTACATTTTTTTTTATAAATTGATAGAGCGAAATATTATCACTCAAACTAAACAACAATGATAGCATTGTTCTAACTAAGTGTCATCGGATTTTAACATCTCCAAATCGTGGCGCAATAACTTGTCTGAGTTGGAAATCATGGATAAGTCGAGAAGCCAGAGATCCAATGTTATTGGCAAATTGCGCAAATAATATATTATGTCTTTACAAGTTAGCAAAATTAAATTGCTTTGAAATAATTAATAAATTGTAATGTTATTGTTAAATAATTTAGAGTTTGTGAAAATGATGGTGGTTCATTGTGTTTAAAAAAAAAGTTTTTGGTTCCTCACGCACACAGTAATCATTTGTTGCGATCAACATTTTGTCCTATCATGTCATTCAGGCAAGGTGCTTGTGTTGGTATGTGTTGTACTGTTTTATTACCTTTAATTTATCATATTAAAATATTAAATAATTTTGCAGTCACAAGCAGTGAAGATTCTTCTGTTTATTTTGTGGATGTAGAAAGAGATTCAAACTATGCTGTGAACAGATTACAAGGACATGCTTGTGTTACTTTGGGTGTTACATTTAACTATGATGAGACTATATTAGCAACAAGTGATATTCAAGGGATAATTATTATTTGGTCTCGACAATGTCAAAAGCAACAAATTTTATAATAATTTATTAGATGTAAAACAAATTGTTATCAACATTAATAAAATTCTAAACAATTTTAATATTAAGATAGTATAAAAATTTAATACTTCTAATGAAATAAAAAATATAGATAGCAATTTTGTTAAAATTTTTTAATTGTTATAAACAATTGCATAAACACTATTGTCAGTGGTAGTTATATGAGAAGCACCAATGGGTAGATTACCCTTATCCTTTTTGAGCTGTTATATTTTATTTAAATTTGAATTAAACAATTGAACTTCCTTAATTAATTTATATTTAATAATAAGGAATACAGATTGTCTAAATATTTAGCTTCAATTATCCCTTCTATTATTCTATATGATAGTTCATTTTCATGTCTCAATATATGAACCATCATGTTCCGTCTTGTTCAGATGGATTTTGAGTATCTTTGTTCATCTATTTCACTGAGTATGTTTTCATTGGACCAGTGTTCTATCCAACTCACTCTCTGCATCCTTCTTTAACACCACATTTCGAAGCTTTTGAGCGTTCCCTATGATTTCCAATGTTCCCTATTGTTCCCTATAATATTATAATATACTTCCATGCATATAATTTGATCAATATTGCAATAAGTTATAGCTGTATATTATACCATTAAATGTATAGGAAAATATGAATTCTGTTAAATTGAAGTTATTTTATCAATTTAACAGAATAAATGGTGTGATTAATGATTTTTCTACTGTATATAAATAAAATAACATTTAGTTTCAGTACAAACAAATGTATCGTAATTTTTTTAGAATTAAATTAACAACATACTTAAATGCTATAGGTTTTTACAACTCATAAGCAAAAAATACTTTTATTAATAATCTATAATTAATTAAATAATACATAGGTTTGAAACATTTTTGAGTTTTTGAATCGATACCAATATAATAATTCATTAATAATTCAAATTTAATACTGTTGCATTTACATGACATGTAATAACTTAAAACAAAAATGAACAACCTTTTCCAAAATTGACACTATAAATAAGTTTACATATGTATAAGCTGTATCCATTTAATGTTATTTTATTAGAAGTTAAAATAGATTATAAAATTAAAATAAATAATTTAAAACAATTTTTAATATACCAATTTTACAAACATTTACACTATTTTAAATAGTCTAACCATAATATTAACAATCTATTACATAGAAATATTGTATAAGATGATATATTTATTGAATTATTTAAATACCTTAGTTTTGAATAATTTTTTAATTATGTAAGCAGTTTGTATAAAGATAGCTATAGAAATTGAAAATGAATTAACAACAAATGTGAAACTTTAGCCTCCCCTCCCCCATATAACCATTAATTGCATTTGTAAGCTTAAAACCAATCTAATAATATATTACAACATGGAATATACTATAATTCTAAGTAATGTATCATTGATAATTTGTATTTTTTGAAGTATAAATCTTATAAATAATATTATCTATAAAATCATCTATTTCCAGATAATTTATTCAATAAATATGTAATTGATTAAGTGTATTTATATTTATATTTTTAAATATTAAAATCTTAAGTTTAAGACAATATTAACTACATTAAATGGATGCAACATATATTTTTTAAAGCATAAAGACAAAATTACAAGTAGGTATTTAAAATATAATATTTACTTATAAATTATTTAAAATGCAATAAGCTATTAAAATTTTACAATATAAATTATTTTTAATGTTAATTATTATATATATATATTATAAATAATTAATACATATTAGTTATTTTTAACGATATATTTTTATATACACGAAATAAAAAATTATGAAACTAATATGAATCAAGCATTATTCTTTTAAATTGACGTGTTTAGCACTGCAAATTATTTTTAAATAAATTGTGAGCTAATTCAATAATTGGTAGTAAAAAAATTGGCATAAAATTTAAGCACCAATATTTTAATAAAATAATTAAGTATCAGCTTTTATTAAAATGTATAAATATATTAATTTAATAAAATTCAATATTTAAATATGATTTAACAAGTATATCATTTAAACAAATTATGAAATCAATTTATTTATATTACTATGTATTACTCATAAAAATTAAAAAGTAAAATGTATTGTTAATTATTTTAAAACGGTATATTGAAGAAAAAATGTATATTACTCTATAATACTATTATTATAAATAAATTATTAGATAGTACAGAGTATCTCAGAAAATATTAGTATAAAAGATTTTACAGTGATTTCAGAGCTTAATAAAAATCTAGAACTTTTAATAATAATTAAATCTTATAAATTGATAAAGTATTTGAAATATACATTTTATAAAAGGAAATACAAAAAGAAAAATACATATAAATAAATAATTTCTATTGCACATTTTAAATACTTAGGTAAATTAAATATAAGTTGAATTTTAAAAACAAGAAATACAATTAATAAACTATAGAAGACATAAGTTAAAAGGATGCCACACAATGTATTTTGATGTCTTGCAAACGAAAAACGTAAATGAAACATTTTCATGAACATTTAATGATCAAACCTAGGTCAGAGATATGGATTAGGAACAAACTATTAAAAATTGAAAGAAACATATTAAATAGCACTTCAGTCTTTTTTCTAAAATACTAATAAATAGTTAGGTACATTACTCTAAATAATTTCGAAAATGTGAAATCAAGCAATATGTTAATTATAGCTAATATATAAAAAATTGTAAGATTGCTTATACAATTATTTTTGTACTAAAGGCAAAAAATAATATTCAATAATTTATATATGATCAATTTATGCAAAAGTTTTCACAAGATTACAAGTATGAAGTACAGTATAGTATGACATCCTTTTAAGTGTCACTTACAATTATAGAAACCTGGAATGCCTTTGATATGTTTCCCAGCGTGCATCATCAGATTCGTGAGTTAAAAACCGAACACCATTTCCAGTAGACTTTTCAAGTTCTCTTAAATCACACCACGTTTGATAATCCTAAACATTTCATTAATTATGAAGATAACATAATAAATACATTTAAACAATTAATTACGCTTTTAAGCAGAATTTAGTATCCAATACATTTTCTTCTAATGGACTTGTACAATTTTTTTGTTACAAAATTCTTCTGATACCGTAATATAAAAATGAATACATTTTAGATAAAATATAGATAAAAAATTTAACTGAATATTATTATATTTTTGTTATCATGTACAAATTCATTTTTATTTTGTTATTTTAGTTGATATATATTAATAAATAAAAGAAAAAACAATTGCAATACATCTAGGTCAGGAGTGAATCCATAGTCGCGCGATGTATAGAATGATCTAATTGTATTGGCTTTTTATACTTTAAATCAATGTACCATTGCTCTCGGAAAAAAAACTTTTCTGAGTAAAAGAGGTTTACTTGATTATTATTAATTTAATATAATTTAATAATAATTTAATAATTATTAATATTATGATATTAATTATTTGTTATTGATATTAAATAATGATTGGATAGATTAGTTTATATTTCTAAAGTTTGTTAATATAGTAGAAGAAATAATTTTCTTAATAATTTTTAATGTTCTAACTTTTGTTAAAAAAGGGTACATGAATTTGAGAAAACAAAAAATTTCAAGTGCCTATAACAACCCAAACTTCATTACAATACTTGGAAACTCTTTAAACTAACTAAATAACGAATATAATTTAATTTAAATTCGTTAAAGTTTCCGATTTCGTCATCATTGCATTTTATAACGCTTTTAAATATTTTTTGCAAAAAAAAAAAAAAAAAATTATATGAAAAATCTTATTTTTAATCTTAAGTATAAAAATTTAAAAAAAATATAAAATTTTAAATACAAAACAGGGGATTTTCATAAATTTTTATTCTTTTGTTAAAATTTAATACTCAAACATTATTATTATTCTTTTTTAATCAGTAATAAATACAGAAGAGGAATTTTGTAGAAATATTTTAAGACCAATTTCAAGTCATTTTTCAAAAAAAAGCTAAAAACTTGAAAATTTCAATTCCTAATAAATAAAAAATAAAATTTTATTTGAAATTATACTATATATAGCAAATGATGATATGTCATATCTCTACGATTATTAGTTTTTGAGTTATATTGGAAACAAAAAATCATTTTAATAAATGCTGCTTTTTTTCACAATTATTAAGAAAACTTTTGGGAAATTTATCCTTCTCCAAAATAATAATAAGATAAAATTTCCTGTTAGAAATTTCTTATAATTGTCTTGATTAGAGTAATCATTCTGGTCAAAATTGGGTACACAGACAAAAAAAAACATAATTTTAAAACTTATATTCCTCATTTCATACAGAATGTAAAATACAAATATAAGACCTTTAATAAAATTTTTTATTTTTAACCTTTGGGTAATTAAAAACATTTGCTACTATATTTACCTGTAACCATACATGTGCTAATGATTTGTCAACTGTAAATCGTTTTCTTTGTTTCACTTGTAATAAATTTGTTATAAGATCAATAGCTGAAAACAAATAAATAAAAAAATTAAACGATTTATTGAGTAAATTAATTTAAATATTTTTTAGTACCATCATGTGATATTTCTTTCCACGGATTTCTAGGATACATAAAAGCAGCATTTTGTATCTGATCGTTGATATCTTCATCTTCATTAAATGGAAAAGTTCCACTGAGACTCACATAAACTATAACTCCAACACTCCACATATCCAAGGATCTATTATACCCTTTATTCCGTAAAACTTCAGGTGCTAAAATTATATTATGAATTCAAAATAAACATTTTAAAATTAAGTTTGAAAAACATTTTATATAGACTAACCAAGGTAAGCTGGAGTTCCAACTACTGACCGTCTAAAAGATTTTTCACCAATTATTCGAGCGAATCCAAAATCACATAGTTTAACTTGTGGAAAATCAGAATTTGAACTAAGAAGTACATTCTCTGGTTTTAGATCACAATGAACTATATTTTTGCTATGTAAATGTTTTAGCGCTATTAATATCTAAAAATAATAATAAAATAAATAAATTTTCAAACAACCTAAATTATTTTATGTAAATAATATAATGTTAAAACATAACACTAAATTTATTTAACAATTTAATTGATCTAATATTTTGCATAGTATTGAAATTTGAAATTTAATTAATGACAAAATAAAATAAAACTCCCAGTTGTTTCACAAAAACATTATATGTTATATGAAATTAGAAGATTAAAACGACCAAAGGTATAACATTTTAATAAGTTTTGTAGTTTACTGTATTATTTTTTTCAAAACAGTATGAATTAAAAATAATATTATTGTTAATCCATAGCTATAAAATAAATTTCCATAGCTAATGTTTAATATGTAGTCAATAATATTCACAAAACACATATTGATGACACTTGATGTACATATATAATTATCATATTATGTTCAAAAATAGTAATCTAGCAATCTAAAAAAAATGCTAGGAAATAAAATACCTGACTTTAGATATAAATCAGTGGCGACTAGTGAGTTTTTAATGAGGTAGTGCACATTTAAAAATTAATTATATATATATGCATGTGTGTGTGTGTACATCAAATTAAAATAATTTTTGAATTTAAATTTAAATTTTTATTAAGTCTTAAATAATGAGAATATTATGAGTTAATAGAAAAAACTAAATAAAAATAGAAAATTTATTTATTTAATTACATTTATTATTTCTATTTTCTTCAACAACAGTGTTGAAAAATGTTACTCTGTTGAAATAACAAATTGAATAATAATTTACCAAAGATTACATGAAACATTACATTTAATTTAATCTGTACTTCTACCTACTTTGCTCAGAAAATATACTCGTGGGGCTGTTTGGCTCCTAAAATAATCCAATTCAAATATATTTTTACACCTAATTTTAAAATCTCAATTAAAATTTCTTAAATTTTGAAACATAACCTTCATACTACTCAGACCCGTATTTAAAAATTTTGCGCTTCAGGGCATATAATTTATGCCCCCCCCCCAAAAAAAAAAATAAATAATAATAATATAATACTTATTATTTCGTCTATAATCGAAATTTTTTAATATTAAAATCAAACTCATAAACGAAAATCGTTTAATACTTTTTTTAATTAACAAATTAAACAAATTATGACATAATAAAACATATAATTTTATTTTTTTTATTGTCTTATTTTGTTTTTTCATTAAGTACATCATTTTTAAAAATTATTTTGCTAAAATATTTTGCCACCCCTGTGACTTGATGCCCTCGGGCCTGTGCCTAACCATACCCTCCCCCTAAATATGGACCTGATATTACTACTTGCTATTATTATGAATTAATATTTTTAATTTTCAATTTTTTCTGAGTTCGGGTAGGTAGAGCACATGCATACGAGCCGCCACTGATATTAATATATAAATAATCAACTTATAGGTTGTTAGTGGAATATTGATCAACACCCAATAATTATCTTAATAAACTTATTTTTATATTCTGATATTAAATAAAAATAAATAATGAGGATAATAATGTGTAATAAAAATATGAGATAGGGAACACACATTAGGTTACGGGTACAAAACAATAACACGGCAACAATCGCGCGCGGCATAGATAAGATTGAGTAACGACGACGACTGGTCTACTGGTAGATATAGGAAGACGATAACGTTCACTAGTATACTCGATCATTCTTGATAATTTTAAACGATTAAGTTTATGAAATTTTAAACGACCAAGTGTAGGTGATTACTTTAATATTGATTCTCGAATGTCCTCGATAACTTATTAATTCATAAACTTATTAATTATAGGAGAAGATTCGAGAATGCCTATCTCATGTTATTGGTCGTCGCTACAAACTGGTATATTTAATAAAAATATACTAAAGATATTATACGACTTACTTGAGTTATTAAAAATTTGGTAATACGCTCTGATAATCGCCTACGTTCACTGGATAATATCATTTCCAACATGTCGCCTCTTAGTTTTTCCATAACAACGAAAATACGTTCTGCTGTCTCAAACATACAATCTAAATTCACTACACCAGGATGCTCTAATTTTCCAAGAATGGCAACTTCATTTTTTAAAGCTGCTTCTTGTTTTGTAGGAAATCGTAGTTTATCAATGACTTTGATAGCAACTGTTTTACCTGATTTTCTATGTTTACCTAAAATAATAATAATAATAATTTAAATAAAATTATAAAAATTCATAAGATTAAATTATAAGGATAAATTTTATTTATATTTGAAATACATACCACCGTAAACAATACCAAATTGGCCAGAACCCAATACTTCATCAGGAAATATTTGATATAGTTGACTCATGTCTGTTACATTTTGTTGTTGTTCATTTGTTTCCATACCTGAGTGAGATACTAAATATACAGATATTTTAATTTTTGATTTGATTAATAATTCAACATGTATTTAATGTTAGCATAGTCATACTAAGAATTTACTATAGTAAAATCTTTGAATAATAAACATTGTTTATAAATATATCTAATTTCAATTAAAAAATTGAGAATGAGTTGATGTTATGTTTGTGTGAGTGTGTTTTTTAAATTGTTTGCTATAAATATTATGAGTAACCATAAAAAAATTTAAATATTTATGTATTTAATTATATAAAACATATATTGATATTGGCTTTATTTATTTAACAACTTTAATACCTATAACAACACTTTCATTAATCACTAGTATAACTTACAAATCCAAAATATATTTTCATCAAGCAGCACAGAACTTTGAAAATGTTGTGTTCTATTTGAAATGCTATATATATTTTTTTTGCTAGAAAAAAAGTATAATACATTTTAGTTTTGATTTACAATTTAAAATATGAAATATACAATACTTCTAATTTTATATTAGTTGTATAAATTGTATGCACACAGTTAATGTAAAAAAAGGCATAATTATAGTTTTATGGAACTTGTTTTATAAACCAATATAAAAGCTACTACAGATATAAAATATACATGTATATCACAAAATAGAAAACTAATACATATTTATTTCAATTTAAATGAAGGTTAAGCTTTATGACTATAATTAAAAACAATCAAACGAACTTCATATGACAAACTGAAACAGATATTATTATTTTATCAAAGAATATTAAAATCATACTTGAGAGTCTTCATAAAATACCTACACATTAAAATAAATGAATAGTATTAGGAATAATTAGATAATTACCAAGAAAACACTAATCATAAATTATTTTAGATTCCGAATGAAATTAAGAAAATATTGGTATTACTATATATTATTTTATTTCATGCCTCTGTACACGATTTAGACCTGGAGTGTTTCGATCAACTCAATCATAAAAAAGTTCTCTGATAAGAAATGTTATTCACTTTATACTTTAAGGAAGATAATTTTACGAATTTTCCAACCGTTTTATTAATAATCGACGAAAAGCTATGAAAATATATTAATTCAAAAGATAATAAAGTAAAGACATGACATTTTTAACGAATACCTTATGCTATAGATTAGGTGTCTCCAACCTACGGCTCATGGCCAGTTCCGGTTCGTTAAGCTTTTCAAACCGACCTGTCAAATTTACTGATATTTGATCTATACTATTTTAAATCTGAAAATATGTGCACATAAATTGATTTCAATATTAAGCTCCACTTACTTATATGAACAGACGTTTTCAAAAATTAAATACGTCAAATCTAAGTATAAAACTAACTTAAGCAATAAACAGACGTAATCAAAAAACGTACAAACAAGCGACGCTGTTGATTAGAACTACAAAGTTTGATGCAAACTATCAAGAAATTTTAAAATATAAGCAATTTCAATATTTTCATTAAGTTACTTACTCGTACCTCAAAAAAAAAAAACAAATTTTGATTTATAAAATTAAAAAATTAATTTTTTTAATTTTTTTTCTAAAATCTAAATAAATCTTATCTTTTCTTAAAATGTATTACCTCTCTATTTTTCTAAACAATTTTGATCCGTGAATCCAAAGCGTATTTCAGATTTGGTGCGCCATAAAAAAAGGTTGAAGACCCATGTTATGGATAATATGATTTTCAAAAGATTTTTTTTTGAGTTATTAATTGAAAATTTAATTATTAATTCTGTCGATAAAATAATTTTAAGTTAGGCAAAAAGTCTTAAAAATTTAATTCAAAGTTCCTCGTATTAATCTATAACTAATTAAAGAAAAAAAATGAATTTAATTTAAAAAAAAAACAATACTAATGTTGGAATATTACATTTTAACAAACTGATAAAAATCATGAAAATCCACATTTTTACAGTAAAAAATTAATATATTTTCATATAATTTTGTTTTGTAACCAAAAATAAGAGAATGGAAATTCACAAAAATGGTTTATAAGAGATACTTAATGAAATTTTGAAGAACTGGGTATTTTTTAGTTAACAGCCTCTTCACACGTAACCACTCGGCAGCGCTTTTTAGCAGCTCGTCAGTGGAGTTGAATATTTTTTCAGAACCGTGTCTGTCTGTCTGTCTGTCTGTCTGTAGCGCTGCTCGTGTTTTTGGAAGCGTGTCTCTAGCGCTGCTCGTGTTTTTAGAAGCGTATCTGTAGCGCTGTTAGTGTTTTTAAAAGCGCGTCAGTGGCGCTGCTCATGTTTATAGAAGCGCGTCAGACTGTAATTGTCATGCTTTATTTCCCTAGTAGCGAACCAGTTTTCTATTTCACTAATGAAATCTTCATTATTAATATTTGCACAATCGGATGCCATTATTTCAAAATATAAGAGCTAATAACATTGATAAGACATAGCACTCAAGCTGACAAATAAAGACTTAAATTAAAATGATAATAATTGAAATCGTTTGATCAAACACGGATTAATCGTGCTACTAACGCGCTGCCGACGAACTACAAGAATAGACGCGCGATTGCGATCACGTGTGAAAGCCCAATCTAAAAACACGTTCTGTCACGAGAAGCGCGACTTTTAGATTGCTAGAACAAGGGTAGTAAACCTTTTTTGGTTCAAGTGCCAAATTTTTCCAATTAAGTTTTTAAAAATCGTTTGAAAAACGAGCCAAAAAAAAAAAAAAAATGAAATTTTCTAAGAATAAAAATAAAATTACAGGTTTATTACATTATTTGTACTAAATTATAGTCAATATTAGTAAAACACAAGCAACAATTGTTTCATCGGTCAAAACATTTCTTTCCTTCGATTTTATTAAATTCGGTATGGCGAATAAGCTTTCACAAACTTAAGTTGACAAAAAATATGAAAATATAAGGAATAACAAAACATATGTTATATACAGGGACGGCACGAGGGAGGGGGCAACAGGGGCAGTAGCCTAGAGCTTCACGCCTTAAATTATAATTAAGGCCCCGCGGTTCTTATTTAACTGAACTTAAAATATTTTATTAATAGAAATTATAAGACCCAACATTTATTATGCCCAGGGCCTCGCAAACTCTAACACCGTCACTGGTTATATGTATAACTTACTTTACATAATCTATTTATTTAAGTTTACATTTTGAATTATTAATTATATTTTTTAATTTTATAGTTATATTAATAAAATATTGCTTAGTTATGTTTTCTTCCACATTTTGTATAACTATACATTTTTACTAATTAATTATTAACTAAAAATTAATTTTAACATTTTTGTATAATTTTGTTTTTTCCATATACATAATGCTAAATTTAAATAATATTGTTAAAAATCTTAAGTTGAAAATGTAAACACAATTACTATGTTATTTTTATAAAGGGTTAAAATACCTGTTTAATATAATATAATAAAAATATATAATTTGTTTTTTTTTAATTTCATATAAACAAAATTTTATAAATATTATATTTTTTGTGTACAATTTTAATAAATTCAATTTTTGCGCATGTAATTAAAATTTCGTCAACGTGTGCCATAGGTTAATTAGTATAGTATATACTATATATATAGGGCCAAATTGCGGCCCTCGTCATAGTCGTATGCGGCTCGCGGTCTTATTTACAAAAACCAAAATATTTTAATTTTTTTGTATACATTTATAAAAAAAAATTTTATTGCAAAAATACGAGGCTATAGTGTACGGATTAATAAACAAAAAAAAATTTATTTATATGAATAATAAATTAAAAAATTAAACATCAAGTTAAATTTGTTTGCGTGGTATTTTTTTCATGTCCAATTTTTTAGTAAGCTTCTTAAGATCTGGTTGAATTGATGTAAGAATAGTTCTTAGTAATTCTGTGAGATGATCATTAGTCAAATTTAACGATATTTTGACTTAATTATATATTTATATATATGTTTATCAACTGTTAGCTTTCTTAATTACTTTTGTAGTATAGAAGTACCGATTAGATAATTTGACTCTTAATATAATCTTATTAATACATGTGGCTCATGTACATAGACATGTTGGCTACCCCTGGTATATAGTATAGTTCAGTATACTGAATTTTAATATCACACGCAATGTTTCAAAGAATGAAAGTCGAAACGTAACTAACTATACATTTATAAACGGTAATTGGTGGATACAATGGTTTACCGATAGTTTAGTCTAGTAAAGATGCCTCATAGGGTTATTATACCTGTCATAAAATCCTTATATTAGTATATATGAAAATATTGATAAGCAACCGAAAATTGTGATATATATACAGGGACGCCCACAGAAATGTAGCTCAGGGGGGGCAAAAAAATTGTAAGTACCTTAATACTTATAGGAAGATTTACTGCTACATATTTCATCTACTCATATTTTGTATTACTATTATTAAAAATTTTTTAAAAATCAAAACTCATTTAAGTTTATATAAAATTACATTATTAGTTATTAGTTTTAATATTTATAAGAAAAAATATAATTAAGTTTAAACAAAAAACAACTTTATTTGATTGAATTCGCATCATATTTTATTATTTTATTCAAAAAGTAATGACAATCTCCTTTTGTTTGAAGCAAATAAATTAATTGAATCATCATTTGTTGATTAAAAAAAATGTTAGATACTTGTTAGATACAAGGATTGTCGAATAGTCACTGAATACCCAAGATCAGCTTTATGTAAAACAACTTCCAATTTTGTAAGGGACCCGAAAATCTCAGGGGGGGCAATGGCCCCCTCTGGCCCCCCCCATCCGGGCGTCCCTGTATATATATAGATAAAATATACGTCCCTATTATATCAGATATATATATGTGGTCTTCTTTTTGTAGTGTACGACTTTAAAATGTCAATAATAATAATATTGATATGTGTGCGGTAATGAACTAATGAGTATTTCAAAATCTGTGTGGATTATTGTCCATGCATTTTTGCGAATTCGTGCACATAAAACAAAGTTATAAATATAATTTAATGCCAACATTTGCAAACCGATTAATTTTATATGATTTTTAATACTAGCTTTTATAAATAGGTAACACCATCATCAACAAATATTGTATATAATTATTGATTAACCGAGTAAGAATTAGTTAGTCAATTAGTTTAATACTAATTAACAATAACTAGTATTAAATATAGTTAAAAAATATAAATTTGAAAAGGTCATTTTAAAAATTAAAAAGGGCAAGACTCTTAAAACGAGTGAAATACAGGCATGGGTAAATTATATTATTACATTGGTCTTTTAAAATTGAAACAAATGCACAATTGCTCTTGAAAACCCGATTCTGAGTAAAAGAGCGGATCAATTTTTCTTATATATATATAACATAAACTAAATTTCTTAATAAGATGAGCTGAACTTAATGTACAAAAATAATTATCTAAAATTTGGGAAAATCGAAAATTTCAAGTACTTATAAATAGTA
Source organism: Sipha flava (assembly GCF_003268045.1). NCBI lineage: Eukaryota > Metazoa > Arthropoda > Insecta > Hemiptera > Aphididae > Sipha > Sipha flava. The sequence goes on along the minus strand of NW_020273144.1, from coordinate 1,235,915 downwards.
CATATAAAACTAAATAAATTAAACTGTTTAATGCAGCGGTTCCCAAACTTTTTTTTTCGTGGTACCTTTTATTGGACTCAATTTAGCCATGTTGCCCTGTAGTGACATGAACATAAAAGACAGAATGAAAAAAAAATACTCATTGATAACTAATTTTATTAATTTCATTAAAATTAAACTTAATTATAAATTAATATATTTTTAAACTTAAAAATTAAATAAATAAAAATTATTGCTATCATTATTAAAATTATTACATAAAAATATTATAAGGTTAAAATGAGAATGTCCGAATATACAATAAAAAATATTTCATTATTTGCTATAAAGTTTTTACGAAAACAATAAGGAAAAAAAATCTAAATATTTTAAACCATTTGTTATGAACCGTAGACCACGGTGCCCTTAGAAAGTGCTCGAGGCACCCCTAGGGCACCACGGTGCACAGTTTGGGAACCACTGGTTTAATGGATATATTATTATCTGATTTCGTCAAAACTTCATTTTGTAATGCTTAAAAAGCTTATTTGTACATTTCGTGAAATTGGATAAAAGATTACCTTACAACTTTCTTTGTATACAAAAAACAATATTACAGGAAAGTTTCAAAAATTTTTTTAAAACTTAAAAAATTAAATGTTGATGTAATCGGATATTTCAACGAATTTCCGTTAAACGAAATATTATTTAGTGGTTATTCTGCACATATTAATTATAGTGACTCGAAAAATTTACTGAGTACTAAGTTAGCATATAAAAAACATTTTATTGCTTGGAAATATTTTAATGAATTTTGTACTGTTTATAGGCACTTGAAATAATTGATTTTTTCCAAATTTTAGGTGTCTTTATTTTTCACAATAAGTAAAAGATTAAAAGTTCAACTTACCTTATTAAGAAATTTGGTTCTTCTACTACATCAACCATCTTTAGAAATACACTGGTATACAATGTATAAACTGATCCACTCCACCTTTTTCATTCAAAATAATTATTCCGATAGCAATAGTACATAGATAATAAGTTTTAAAAAACAATTCAGTAATACTATAGGTACCTATAGTATCTTACCCGATCAAAGAGTTTTACCTTATACATATATATATTACTGAAAATAAGTTAATAACATTATTAACATTATTATAAGATATTATTCTCTAGTATTTGGTTTAAAATAAATTCTTAATTTTACAAATTTGAAAATTTAGAAAAGTTTATAGTCATTTTTAATTTCTGAACATTTCATTTTAATGCATGAATTTATAAGTAATAATTAGGGAACGGATTTGAATGCAATTTGCATTCTTTTCTGAATGTCCGAAAACATTGCTTTCCAAGCACGAAGTTCATTTTATATATCAAGGAATTAAAAAATTTAAATTTTATTTTGCATTATTTTGCATTTTTTGATATTTTTAGTGCATTTTTATATATATTTGTTGCTTGGAAATATAAAATGTTTAAAAAAATACACATTAAATTTAAATTTTTTAACATTTTTCGTTTTACTCATAAATTAGTTATTTTTACGAAGACCGGCTGATTGTACTATACGTAATTCTCAAAATTTGAAAATCCCCGTTCGTATCGTTAGCGTAAAACGACCTTAATTGTAAAGAACCAGTGCTCGACTTGAGGGTGGACGCAATAGAACGGAGTACCCCTTCTAATTTTTAGAAATGTTAGCGTTCCCCTACTATTATTACGTTATAATTATAATATATTATTACACTTAATATATTAAGTTTTGCGGATACAATTTTTTTTAAACAAACAGAATCTCCGTTCTTTAATCTTGCCAAGTCAAGCACTGTAAATAACTTAGATAATGTTACGATACGCGATAACGGTAAATAACTAATATAAAACTAAATAATAATTAATAATACATTTTTAATAATGATGTGTTTTTTATAAATTTTAAGTTATAATAACAATATTAATATATTATACTTACACAAATCTGTTTTAAATTGTGTTTTTAAAAGATTTTTAACATTTTTTAGTGCATTTTTTTGATATAGCATTTTTTTAAGGCATTAAGTCGTATTTTTTTAGAACTTTTTTCTTATTTTTTATGGCATTAAAGTCCGTTCCCTAGTAATAATATTTAAATTTCATTTCATTAAAATACCAAATCTATGGTGTGGAATTTAGATATTTCAAAATAATATACATAAAATTAAATGTGTAATAATAACACAAGTGCGGATCATAGTTATTATGGTTTTTCTATAAGACATAACACACAACACACAAACATAATGGTATGAAAGTATAAGCCAAAATAGTGTTATGAATAAGTGAAACTTTTAGGGCAATCACTAAACAATAAGCAAGTTAGGTACAACAAAAAAAAAAAAAAATGGAATAAAAATAATTAGGAAATACATCTATTTACACATTTTACCACTCTTTAAATTGTTAGTTGGGGAATAAATGTATAGCCAAAGATTAAAAATATCTTTATGATGTTTCAGAATGTTTATTTTATACAACTAACTTGTAGGGTTTGATGATGGAACAGGCATAAGTGCATGTTGTATTATACTTTCCCAGCTTTTCTCTCCTTTAGTCCCAGAACTATGACTTGTATTTTCTAAATTTATTTCCATTGATGAATTGAGTTCTTCATCACCAACATAATATTCAAGATTAGTAGTTCTTAGTTCAAAACTATGCATTGGGCCTACAAAACAAAGGTTATGGAAATTAAATATATTAGTTTTAAATTATAATTTGTTTGATTAATAAAAGTATGTACCAGAATCTCTAGGAACAGTTGCACTCTCAATAGCAAGTATCTCAGACAAAGGTATTTCTTTGTAATACTTTGATGTTTTATCATTAACATATAATGTAATTGCTTTTGAATCCAATCTCCAATAATGACATTTTCTCTTTATAATAAATGATTGATAAAAACAATAAATATTGTTTATATTTTTAAGTTATAGTTAATAGAAATATCATACTTGATTATCTTTGTTAGTAAAATGAACTAACCACCCCTCTTTAATAACTTTTGAAGCACATCTTCTTTTAGTATGTTTAATTGATTGAACTATTCGCATTAATGGAATGTTATTGCTGGATGTAGAACTAATGAAATAAAATAATTAATTTTTTATTATTATGAAACATACAAATTATTATCTGAACATAGTATAATATGATCTTAATTTATCATCAACATTTAAATCAATAAAAATATGTTAAATATTTACCCAGTACAGTTTAAATCATCTTGTGTAGTATGGTGAGCATTTTCTGTAAAATGTCCTACAGTCTCCTGTAAAAATTCAGAAAATTATATCCAAGTACATTTATATGAATTCTTTTGTTAAATTGACTGATTTATTTTGACTAAACCTTTTTTTTTTTCAATAATAAATTTAATGTAATGTGTAGTGGCATAGCATGCCAAAATGATAAATAATTAGATTGAGATGGTAACCTTATTCAATATTAATCACCAGAGCTGACCAATCGATGACAATCAGTTACTCTGTCATACAATGCTCTTAAATAATATATGAATATTTTTCTTACCATTGTATTACAAGAACTTTGTCCATTATGAGAATTGGTTAATGTTGTTACTATAGGGGGAACAGCATACGGAGGAGATGGTGTATTATTTTCACCATCACTATCATCTTCGCCTTTACTGCCAGATCCTTCATGCTCAGATTCACTGCCTACACCACTTTCTAAATAATTTATTGTAATTTATTAATTTTAAATTACCAACAGTTTTATGTTTAAATATTATAAATTTCTGAATTGTAAAATATTTATAAAATTATCAATAAAAAAGTAAAATAAATGTTTATAAAACAATAGTCGTCAACCTTTTTGGACCCTTGAGCCACATTGACAAATTAAAAAGAGTTCATGGACCATACAAAATTTTTATATGATTTTCAATAAAATGTCTTAGTTTTGGAATTTAATACGGACAGTATAAAAGAGACTTATGTATCAGATGCAGCCTATGGGTCGTCAGTTGTTGACCATTATTATAAATTAAACTTATCAGTAAATAAAACCATCAATGTTTATATATATGTTTTAAAATGCATGTTCTTAAATAAAAAAAATTGAATATACTTATGTTGAAAACATTAATGGTATAAATAACAGAAAAGCAAAAAAGTTAAATTAAATTATTAGTTATAAAATAAAATACAAACCATTTAAATCAATTGGATAATCGCTGACACAATCTTTTGGTACAAAATCCATGCACTTTTTATGTACATTATAATGACAATCTTTGCACTGCACTCCTTGTTTGTAAATTCCTTTAAGCAATTTCTTACAATATTGACATATTGTTGGTCTAGTGTATGTATGCACAACAAAAATGTGTGGTATTTTAACAGGAGAAGGTGACCGGCTTTTACTTTTTACTGGTACATTTAATAAATTTCCACTGATAACCTAAAAATGTAAATAATAGGAATATTATAATATTTATTTTATTTATAGAAAAAATGAAAAAATGAGTGTTTCATTAAAATGATTAAACAATATTGAAACCATAAATATTCAACATACGGATTCATCTGATACTGCAGATGCCAATGAAACATTTGATGGACTACGGGGTGAAAAACTCAAATTAGAATTACTCGATTTGGATTTATTTTTTTGTTTATTTCCACCACCACAATCGTTGAGCAGTTTAACAACACATCTCTTATGGTAATTTAAATTACAACCTAATAATAAATAAGACATACATATATATATTTTAATAACATAAATTAGAATATCAATTATTAATATGTTTCATTTTTCATTATAACAAATTTAAATATAGATTTTTATGATCTAATTATAATGCAATAAATAAACATTAAAATCGTCAATTACCTGAACATTTTAAACCTTGTCTTACAATTCCAAATAACATTTGACCGCAGTAATCACAGAATGTTGGAGTTTTATATGAATGTACTGCTAATGAATGTGGTTTAATAACAGAGCTCTCATATTCTTCTGATAATAGTTGACCTAAAAATGTACAATTATATAAAATACTAAAAGAGACTTTAAATAGACAGAGGACAAACAAGTACATAAAAACCAAATTTTTTTTTTTATTATTTACAAACTAATCATTTTAATCTAATTAATAAATGATATATATCATTGTTAAATATTATTTAAAGATAAAATGACAACAATACATACATATTAAATCAAATATTAATATTTTAGATTTATAGAATACAAATAATTATCCTGCCAGATATTTATAAATTAAATTAATTATTTAATTATGAGTTCACTTGTAGTATGGTGTTTTTCGTAATTCAAATATAACAGATATTTTTAAAAAACAAAGTAATTCATGAAAATATTGATAAAAGTATTTTATAATGATAATCATAAAAAGATATAGTTCAACCAAGCTGAAAATTGTATTAATGCATTACTCATTGGCTCATTGTATAATCATAATTTAATACAAAATATCAAAAATTTATGTTATTTTATTCAATTTTAGATTCTGAGTGAAAGAAAAATGTTCTGGTTTTACCATGTTTTTCTTTTTGTGCCTCTATACACAATTTTGATCAGAGTGTTCCGATCATCAAAATCATACAAGAGGTTTTTTATAGTAAATTTTGTTTGATACTTTGAGGATACTCATTTCATGAATTTCTCTACAGTTTTTTTAATAATTACAAAAAGAAACAGCAACATTTACAGACCACCAGTTTTTGAACTAATCAAATTTTGGTTTCATCTCATATCTAAATATAATCATCTTAGAAAAAAAAATGTTCACAAAATGTTTATATAATTATTTGCAATACATAATATAATTTTCAAAATCTTTTAAGCTATCTATAAGAAATTTAAATTTTTTTGTTTCTTAGCTTATTTTCGAATATGTAAAATAATTAAGGTTTGATGAAATGTCTTAATAATTTAATTCAAAGATCCTCATACATTTATATAACTAATGAATGAAATTTTTATAAGCTTTAAAATTATCAAATTTGTACTGCATATTTTTTAAAAAAAGATTTCAGCCTGCCAGTCCCTGTAAACTTAAATGTAATGTTTAAATATTAATTAATATATTGTCATTACACTTAATATTACCTGATAAAACAATTTCAATGATAGTTTCATCATTTATATCAATGACATTGTTCACAGGAATAAGAATTTGATCACAAGAATAGTTATGCCGAAACAGTAAAATTCTTTCTGCCAACCGAGTAAGGCCATGTTCAGGAGCCTAAAAATTAATATTTAAATTAATTAATTACAACAATTTCCCATAGTCTATGTACACAAAATTTGATTGCAATAAAAGGAAAAACTTTATATCTCTTAATTTCAAAAAAATTATAATAATAAGTATATGTGATATTAAACATCACAAAAAATATTAAGAAGTTATTTTAAAATTTTTTTTCTTGACACTATTAACCAAAAACTATTATTTTTAAACCATTTATTATTATAATATATAAATTGAGTGCTTTTAATAACTTTTAATGGTCTTAAATCAAGAGTATATTTTAATACATTGTTAACTTATAGAAATGAATAAATTAATATAAAACAATACAATTTCAGTTTACGTTGATGATAAACTATTGAAATAGTTGTATATTAGTAAACTTCACACTTAAAGAATTTGTTACTATATTTAAAAAAATAATCAAGTGTTTCCTTTTATATAAAAAAAAAAAAAATTTAACAGACCTATCCAATCTAAACATGATTGAAATTATTACAGGAAGTATGTTGTATTGTTTTGTTTTAGTTAAAAAAATTGGTAAAAGAATTTATTTTGTTTTTAAAATCTTGCTCTTTTATTATATATACGGCAAAAAAATAGTATTTGCTTTATTGTATAAAAAAAGAAAATGCAGATAAAAAAAAAATAAACAAATTTCATATCGATTTAACTAACAATAATAAACTAAAACAGTATTATCCTATTCTGTAGGTATACAAAATATATTAAATTTAATTAAAATAAAAACCTAAGTATTTTTCCATCTTTTTTTTTTTAAAATATACTAAAAATACTAAAAATAATTACTTTAAAATAAAATAATACATTTTTTAAAAAATTAAATGTTGCAATGTAATGAATCATATATATATTTCTGCAATTGACACTAATTTATAATTTATAATATACTTCTATATATTTGTAATATTAATACAAGTCTAAAAGTCTATATTTTTTTAATTTTATTTACAAATAAAAAAATTTTAATTTTTAAAAAAAAAGTTTATTAATATATACCTTAATTCAATATCCTTAAGACTAAATTACATTCTTAAAGAATTTCTTGAATGATTTTTACAAATTTCTTTTTTAATCAAAACACATTTAAGTATTATAATAAAAAATACTTACTTTTATGTTGACAAAGTCACATGCTGCTTCTTTTAAGGTTTTTAAAGTAAAAGCAGATGCATTTAATGTCACAGAGTCACGAATCAATCCAAGTTGCAATATAAATGTTACATCTTTATCTTCCATTTCCCTTGATGTCTATTAATGGTTGTATACATTAAAACTAGAAATAATAAAATATATTAATTGTTTTTTCTCTAAAAATGAATTAAATTTTTAAGTTGTAATTAATATTAAATGTGTTTTTTACTAATGAAAAATAACTTTATCAACAATTCCAGTTAAAAGACTAATGGCACACAATACTAAAATAAGAATAAAACTAAAGGACTTCCTATAGAATTAATTAATTAAAAATATCAAGAAAATAAATATAAATTCTAATAATTTCAAGCTATCTTATGTTATGTGAGCTTTTTATTTCATTTATTATATGAAAATATTTGTATGATAAGAGTACATATCATATTATACATCATAGTAAAATAAAAAAATAATCTAAAAATAATTCTTTAAAATACAGAAATAATAATTAATAAAATTGTTAAAAGTTTTTAAAAAATTTTTAAATTTACTGAATTAGTATTCAAATCATTGTATATAATTATTGGAAAATTAAAAAATACTAGGTAAATTTAAAAATAAACTTTTGATAATACCATTCAGTTTAATAATATAATAAATTATTCCATCAGTCTAAAATTAAAAGTATTCATTAATTATTTTATAGTCTAAATAAAACGCAATCAGGTATCAAATAGTTATGTTCTACATTTAAAAAATGTATTTTAATCAATATATTTTTATGCATTGAAACTTCTAATATTATAGAAAGGTAATCACACAACAACACAGCTATACTAAAGACGATAACATAAAATGATATACATTTTATTATGATTTATAATACAAATATTATTATAGTTATTAATTAATTATTTATTATTATTAATTATTTTCATGTGGTAAAACTTTAATTTATGTTCAATATATGATAATGGTTAGTTTTAAAATAACTATTATAGTTAAATACCATCTTAAAATTGCATGGTATTCATCAATATGTATCTTTTTAGGAAGAATTTATTCTTAAACTAAAAATCATCCCAAAATATTTAAATATTTAATATAAAAAGTTTGAAGTATTTCAGTCAATAATTTAATAGGATATGTGTGTTTGATTAAATTTTGTTTTTGGCAAATTTCAACAATTAAAATAATTATCAATTAAATACAAACATAGGCCTACATATAACCTACGTATGCTTGCAATTAATAAATTAAATAAACATATTAAATACAATAATATATACAAATTTACTGAATAGAAATTTAGAATGTAGTCACTAATCACTATATAATTTTGTTAGTAAAGTGATATATCTATTTGTGTATGAATAAAATAAAATAATTTATTTAAAAGTACTTTCAAAAAATTTAAATTATAATTTTTAATTGAAGTTATATTCTTTAATGTTAAACATTATCATTTGAGTGTTTAGTAGAAACTAAAATGAACAACAATGTCTATGAAAAAATATTTATAATGTATCTTTATAAATCAAATAGGCTACTAGTAAATCATGATATTAATTACTTTAACACATGAATTCAAATAATCATAATAATTTTACACAGAAATAATTATTCACTTAATGTTCAATAATTTAGTAAAATATTTTTATTGAAGCTTAAATTATACATGAACTGAATATTTTAGACGTATAAAGCATATAATTAAATGGTACTTCTCTGTTATCCCTACTACCACAACTACTCAATTCTGTTTTCTCAACTACCACGCTGAAGGTGTTTGGGGCTCGGCTCCGCTAAATGGAGAAATAAAAAGCATAGGGTAACCAGACCCCATCATTTGGAGTATTATCTGGTGGAGTTTATCTGGAGACATAACATTGAAGGAGAACCATTCGATAACATATTGTAAAATATTTCCAAAAAATTGGTCAACAAAAATAGAATTTTAAACTTATGCAACTGTAACTGTGATAATTTTAGGATTTGTAATTTGACGTTTTGTGATAATTTTAATGATTTTATGTTTTATACACGATTTAAGATACCTAGTATTATCTTAAATCGTGGTTTTATACTATAATCCTCCACTACTGTGATAATTTGTGGGATTACTGATAATCAACTTTATACTAATATACATTATAATATAAATAGCAATTCATGATGTGTATTATGTATTAAAATACGAAACTATCTATATACTAACTACTAACTATAGTAGTCGAGATAACAAAATTGAGAGTTGCGGTAGTCACGGCATCGAGCTATAGTAGGGATAACAGAAAAGTACCAATTAAATTAAGTAAAATAATAATATATGGATGATTCTGATTTATTTTATAAACCAACAACAGTATTAGAAATATATGGATAGTAAAAAATTTTAAAACGAAAATTTCATAAACATATTGATTTGAAGAAAAATCAAATTATTATTTACTTATCATATTATTACTTTGGTTGTATGAATTTATCATTCAGTATCGGTTAAAATATGAAGTCAATACAAATTTAAATTACAATTTATAATGTAGTGTATAATAAAATATCGTTTAAAGACCAAACGTAAAACTAAATTTTATAACTCTATTAAATTTAAAAAAAGCAATATACTTACGATTGTTATTTTTTTTCTTAGATGTTTGCAAATCTCAATAATAATAATCATACCGAATAATTCGGTTTAGAAAAATAATTCGCCATTATAAAAACTACAACGTAAAACGTAGTTCACTCGTTGAATCGTATTTTAAGTACATATTATAATAGAGGTAGGTAGTTACAAACCATTAAGGACAACTTTCACCGAAGTATGAATCAATTTCAATCTAAATAACAAGTGATAAGAACAAATGTCACGTTATCACCTCGGTTTTTTATTTTTTATCTTCCATATATATCTACAATATGTGAAATTGAAAATCTCCTCCTTTATTTAGCCTTATTTAGAAATATGGTGTGATTCTTGAAGACACATTAATTTATGTGAAACTGAGTAGGACACTTTTCATATAAGAATGACGTCTCATCAGATTCGTTATAATCATAAATTATCGGTTTTTAGCAATACCCAACCGACATTTTTCATCAGTGTTACATTATCTTTTAAAGAAGTTCATTACTCGGGATTAAAAGGTCTACACGATACTTGTATCCTCAAAAAATTATTGATACCTGAGAATTTTTAATATTACGGCAGGTTAGTTGCGTCCCAAATACCCGGGCGCAACTTGCCTACTATGGTAATTATTGACGATTTATTCCGCATCAATATAATTTTTATTATTTAGAATCTAATAAATGAAAATAAATATATATTTAACAAGAAAGAAATTAATAGTAAATTATTCATATCTCATGTTTTTCATACACCCAATATCATATTATATAATATTATCAAATAAAATTATATTATTATATTATATAATATTATATTTTATTGACTAATAAAAAATTCTGCTACTATACTAATTGTTAGTTCTTTTTTTAATGTTTTTCAAATTATTTAAATTAACAAAAATACCATATATATTTATATTTTCTTCTAATATACTTAACTGTAAAATATATTAATATGGTAATTTCTATGCAAAATTATTAATTTATCATTTAGAACGCAAATTACTAACCTATCAACAAATACCACGGACGACTTGCATCTAAAATATGCTTATGATTCAAACACAAGATAGGGATTATTAATCGGGGAAGTATATATAATGCAATTGATATTCACTGAAAAGAAGCAGTGGCGTATTTACGGGGGGGGGGGGATCCCGGGTCTCGACCTCCCCAGAAAAAAAATTAAAAATCAATAAAACTTGGTACGTAGGTACCGAGAAAGAGAATATTAATTTTATATTATGGATTTTTACTTTGGTTTAACTTTTGGTTATTTTTGTCGCGTCGTTTGATATTGAAATTAAAATTCCGAGATTAACAAAAAAACAAACTAATAGATGCAATATACCATTAAATACTCCGGAACAATATTATCGAGCATCAATTTTTATTCCTTATCTTGACAAATTTATTACAGAGTTAGAACAAAGGTTCAATGTTCATCGATCGATTTTATCAAGTTTCGATTCTTTATTTAGGGAAAATGGTCCCATCAAAGATATTATAATTCTATCAAATAAATATATTGAAGATTTGCAGAATGATGGATCTCAGAATCAAATTATTGAAGCAGAATACAAATTATGGCAGAGAAAACTCATACAAACAACAGAGAAACCAAATAATGCTCTAGAGGCTATGGCTACGTGTAACCAGTCAATTTATCCAAACATATTTAAACTTCTTCAAATCTTAATCACGCTACCTGTTTCCTCTGTAACAAATGAAAGAACATTTTCAAATTTAAAAATAATAAAAACGTATCTAAGGAATTCCATGCCAAATCAGACAATGATTTTATTTCAGGTAAAAAAAACTTACCGGTGGAATTTACATTATTTTTTCGAGTAAAAAAACTATATCGGGGGAATTTACATTTTTTTTCAGATAAAAAAAATGTACCGGTGGAATTTACATGAAAAAAGGTTTAAAAAGGTAACAATCGGTGAAATTTACATGCGCCCAAAATAGGAGGCCCCTGCGCGATAATTATATTAGGCCCCTTCCTAGGATTTATTTTTGTTGTACGTCTTATTTATAAGTATCAATTTTTTTAGGTTTTAAAACACGTTTTACATCAGTTAGTGTATGATATATGTGTACAGGGCCGTTCAGAAGGGGGGGGGGGCAACGGGTACATTGTGCCCCAGGCCCCTGGAATATTTTTTTTTATGTGGCCTCCTTAAAGTTTTAATGTATAATAATTAATAATGACGAGCTGTTATCGACCGGCTACCACTGTTATTGAGACAAAAATTATTTTCTTTGTGTCATCCACATAATAATATACAATTCTATTAGTGATATTACATTATATTGTAATACCATTACAAAATAATTGACACATTTTGTCATGTGTGTACTATACAGTATACATTGCCCAGCCAAGACAATTTAAAGTTGAAGTGTTTGTAACAGCTTTAGATAGACTTTTATCTGATATTTATGGTATTCAAGCAAGTATGAAGAAAATATCAAACACATTTTCTTCAATTATCAGCCCACCAGAAGAACCATGTGATGAATTTTTGAAAGCTCAAGCTGAAATAATTTCAAGTTTATAATCTAATGACGTGTGTGCTAGTATATTAAAAGAGGAATTACGCATTTATTGCAAAATACACAAAATATCAACAATTATTTTTAATGATAGCGAAATTGCATCAATTTCTATTCTTAATCAAATATATAAGAAAGGACTTCAAAATATACTACCTCAAATATGTATTTGTTTTCGAATACTTTCTACCATTCCCACGTTTGTGTCAACGGGAGAAAGATCTTTCAGTAAACTGAAATTAATAAAAAGCTATTTACATTCAACTACAGAAGAGAACCGCCTAAATCATTTAATACTTCTCTCCATTGAACACAAGTTAGCAAAGACTTTATATTACGATGATGTTATAGACAGCTTTGCTGAAAAAAAAGTTTTCTGATATACATTTTAATATTTTATATAAAATAATAAACTAATAAAATAATTTTTTTTTTAATTTTCTTAATTTACCTTATCTATTTATTTAATCCAATAAACATCCAAGTTCATATTTTCCTTGAATAAATATAACTATTTAGAAATAAATTGTACTTTTTAGTATAATATATGATGTATATATTGAAAATTAAGTGTGTAATGCAGCACATGCATTTAAATAAGCTTGATTGGTTAGGGTTTGGAAAAATACGTTTGCAAGAATTTTTTTTATTCTCATTGAGTATTTTGTTAATCATATCTTATTATTAAGGTCGCTGGAGGGCCCCCCAAATTAATTAGTCCCAGGCCCCGAAAAACCTTTGGACGGCCCTGTATGTGTATATATCAAATTAAATACCTACAACTGTTGTATATTATACTTCACTACATATTTATGTAGTAAATTTGTTTAAGTAGTTTAGGTAGGTATATAGTATGCCTATTCAAATACTCAATGGACTATTTGTAAAATAAATATTATATTACTCTAAAATATTATAACATCCTACTTAAATTTTTAAAAGAAGTTTCTTTTAATTATAAAATAATAATATAATATTATTAAATAATTGTGTATTTGTAAAGTATAGTTTATTTTAGGCTGGAACTAGGGGGGCCCCCCAAATGTATGTTAGTCTTGGGGCCCGTGTGCGCAGCACACTGCACACCCGGTTTTTACGGCACTGCTCAATAATATTGAAAACATTTTATATTCTACTATGAGTTGATTTAGCTGCATACTAGCTAGTATTTTGTCAAATGGCTTTACGCGACTGACTACTGGTTTATACGCGTGAATGATGAACGGTTTTAGTATTTTACTGAGTGATCGCCAAACACTGTAATGGTAGCGAGAAATGCGTTATTTGTCGAACGGCTTTTTATGCCGTCGTCGATGTAATATTATTCGTCCGTGCCGTTGTCGGGAAGTGGGGGGCATTAATAAAACCAAAACGTTTCCACGATATAAAATCGGTGTCTAAGATCATTGTGATTAAGAAAAATGAAAAAAATTCCACCGGTTTCATACGCGCTCGGACCGTAATATATTCACCGACTACTCAGCAAGACTGGGGACAAAGGATAACGTGGCGTGGAAATAAATACACGGTGGTGGGGAGAAAAAAAATAATAGGTTTAATTTAGCAAGGAATACAACGTGAATATAAAATTCATATTCTTTATAATGCCTATGAGATACTAATTGGTAGGTTGCATAAAATGTTCAAAAGTCAAAAATCCAATACAATTTCAGTTTCAGACAGTCCGTCTGGACACACTGTACAATATAACGCGTTTGTTACAGTTGTCGTAATTAAAAAGGTTCGATTCCGTGTCGTAATTTTTTGTGTGCCATCCGTACGGTATGAAAGACGACAAAAAAGAATTACCCACTTCCGAGATTACTCGAGCGTCATTATCAACGCGCGTGTGGGTGTGTATGTGTGTATAGCGTATGTGTGAGTGATGTGTACAAAACGGTCGACGGACGAAGTGGACATTGGGACAACTCGCGATCAGTTAAGTTTTTCCACCACTCGCGGACGTCGATCCTGGGTGGTACGCTCGTTATGATCCAGCGATACCAAACATTTATATTTTTCTTTTGCTCACCAACAACAATATTTTATTATACAAACTCCATTCTTTTTTGATACATTTTATGATAATTGTAAAAAAAATTTTTTTTTTTTTATCAATATCGTGGAAAAAATTTCGAAAATTTTTTTTCGTTCCTGCAGCTAACGCAGGACGGGCCTGTTAGTAATTATCAAAATCAAATTGCACTCGCAAATATGATAGCAAGAAAATTGCGGAGAAGTGTATTATAGCGAATAAATGTTATTTATACGGCACTAGCGTTTTGCGTTTTAAAGTTTAATGACCTTATTGATATCTATTTTCAATTTGTTTTTTTTTTTATGATTACTATGTACTATTATTTTTTTTTGTTTTTCTAATATTTACCGTGGTGTGCGTCAAGTTTTGAGTACAGAGTAGTCATTAATTTCTTATCCTCGCATTATTTTTATCGCTCAATTTATCATTTTAATAGGGGTTTTTTCTCAATTTTATGTTTCTTGCATTCGTTATCGTCACTATTTTGTGTTTGTTCGGCGTACACAACGAAGAAGAATCGAACTACTAAAAAACCGAAAAAAGCTGGTAAGCTACCTATCTGTTGTTAAAATGGATATTTTACTGACCAGAATTGTAAATTTGTAAACGACATTTTTCTCTTGGGAACTATTAAATTCGTGAATTATTTTGTTTAAACTTATTGATTTATTCTTGTTAACTATTCTATTTTATCAATATTTTTTCAATTTAAGGTCAGTTTCATATTTTATACTTGTATATGTAATAAACATACTCAAATATAAATTGAAAAATATATCAATACAATCTAGGTATTAATTTTGTTTTGTTTTGTTAATATTGACTTTTTAATGTAATTACCAATATATTCATTTACTATACCTGTGTACTATATTCTTGGCCTCTTCGACTTATCTAGTTATGCTAAACAATAACTAAATACTAGTTTACATACTAGATTATTGATGGTTATTAGTTATTTGTTTCATGTTCATTGTTGTTATAGTTTTATCATGAGAATACAATTAATAGTTTTATCATGAGAATACAATTAATAGTTTTAACTTATTATTATTGTATTCATAATAAGCACTACATTTTAAAACGTTGAAATCAATGAAAATGTACATATTTAATATTTTTTTTTCAATATGAATATGTAATTAATTGTAAAGTTTTTGATTTTGTTATTTAAAATGTAGTGTTTAAAATATTGATAATCAATTATGTATTTTTTATACAATTTCTATGAATGATAATCTATTGTTGATCATTAATTGTTTATTTTCATTTTACCCTTAAAACAGTATTATAAAGAATAATTTAAACATATTTTAAGTTCTGCTCAAATACTAAAGAAAAATAGTATTTAAATACTAGTATGGAATGTATTTTAATAGTATTTTCTAAAAAAAAAAAAAAGCTTCTGTCTTATATGCACCAATAGGTAATTACAATAGTTTAAATGTAGGTAACTTGTTATTTATATAATTACAATAATTACAGTAATCTAACCAACAAAGTTAATTTTATATATTTTTAATTTTTTTTATATGTTATTAATAGTGCCTTTATGCAAAGTTTTTTTTAAAAAAGTTTCATAATCCAAACAAAAATATTAATTGTCATAAAATTGTAATTAATAAAATACAGTATTAAATACTCAAAAACGTAAATATTTGTTCTATCAAAAGTATTTATATCCCTGTACTCAAATACTTTACAACACTGCTCTGCAGTTATTTTTAATATTTTTCTTGGTTTCTTTATTTTTATAAAAAGCATAATTATGTATAATACATCAATATATTCATTAAAAGTAAAAAAATTGATATTATACAGTAATAACTATGATTTATATATATATATATATATATGGATAAATATTATGTTTATACAATTTTAAATGAATTATGATTATCGTGGAATTAAATTGAAATTCTGAATAGTCCAATGAGTACTCCATATAAACCCGTTTATTTATCTAAAATATGGAATGAAAATTGGGTTTGGCAAAAAAAAAAAAGAAGATAATTAGGAAAAGAACATAACCATCCAAATTTCTGTTAGTCAGAATATATGGTAAAATAATCTAAAAATCAATATTTATAAGAAGAAAATTTCAGTGATTTTGCAGAATTTTGGCCACATACATAAATATTGCCATTTTGGATTATATCTAATAACTTTATATAATAATATGTATATAATATACATTTACAAACTATTTACCCAGTCCTCAGAGCAGCATAAGAAATGGAGGTTAGATAATCTATAATATTTTAAATTTCAAAAGTATATTATAAAAATGTGGTAAAAAAATTTAAGGTTTTTAGTATATAGTTGATTATTTTTTAGTCCTAATTATTTGATTGAAAAAATGCAACTTTAATAATATAATATAACCATTTTAAAATGTATTACAACGATAATTTGAATTTATTAGGACTAAAAACTACTCAAATTTAGGTTAAAAAACCATGAAGTTTTTACACTAATTGCATAATATGTTCTTCTAATTTAAAAATGTATTTTTTTTATTTATTTTTTTTTTAATTCTTAGAGGTTGAGGGTATAATCTTTGATACTCCTAGAATACTAACATTTGATCAACAGTCAAAATAATTATTTATGCTAGATGTAATTTAAATAATTCGTAAACTAATTTCTTCTTTGGTTGAAGTTTTTCGGTTTATCTTAAATATACATAATGAAATCAGTAGTTAATTGTTAAATAGGTGTTGATTTTTTTTACTTTAAGAAGTTACTATTAGTCTAATAAAATTTAAAAAATCAAAGAATATTATATTTTATAACATTTTATTTTTCAGGATGTACATGTGCTAATTTTAAAATATAATATTTTATTTACTTGCAAAGATTACCTACTGACCATAATTTATTATATTTATGAAATAAATAAATTTTATCATAAAATACATTGATTGTATAATTTAAGGTAGTAAAACAATTAAATTTAACTATATTTTGTATAATATTTGTATATGTTTATAAAAAATTAAAACTTGAAAACTTACTTTATTTATCAATTATTTTATATTTTCTATTTTTATAATAATTATACCTTATAAATCAAGTAGATTAAATCGATATACGCAGGTGATTTTATTTATTGTATTATTTTACATAAGAAGGCATTAAATTAATAATAAATGTTTATACAAAAATCCGAGCTTATGTTAGTTAAATAGATATATCTATTATATTATCTAATCTATTGAGTTTATTCCTCCTGACATATTTACTCTCTAGTAATATATAATATGAGTCTTAACTTCTTGTATTTTAATTAAAAGAATATATTTATATTATTTGGATAGTTTTTAATAAAAGCCAGAAAAAACTATAAAAATAAAAATACCTCTGGGGCTTATATTTCGGTCCGAGAAAATACTTATTATAAATATATAATAATAGATGGAATATTTATAATCCAATAACTTGGTTTTACTATCTGAAAAATGATTTACAGTAAAAAAAAAAAAAAATCAATATTGATAAATTAATACATTAATAACTTCTTTTAGAGTATAAAATCATTTATCATAACTTATAAAATTTAATAAAAAAAAAAAATTAATTTTGACTCCCAAGATAGATAAAAAAATGTTAAATAAATAAATAAGTTAATAATAAATAGGTCCAAAGACCTTAACTGTAGCACTTGATTCAAATAAAATTATCAGTATTTAGTTTGAAAAATTAGTATGAAATTTTTAAATACAACTGTTTGTAATTTGGCAATTCAATTTTGAATCAAATTTTTTCCATCTCTAAACAGTCTTGAAATTGAAAATATTTTTTATGTCATATGATACTGAAAAAAATATCTTAACAAACAAAATGTTTATGATTATAAAAATGTGTACCTATTGAAAATATTAAAAAAAAAAGATTAAAACATTACATTATATTAAATATAAAATAAATATTTAAACTAAAAGTTATTAGATTTATAATTTATACATTTTTATGTGTTATTATTTGTGTCTATTTTTAATGAAATGGAATATTTGTTATTAAATTTTAAAAGGTTCTTTCAATTATGTTTATTAGAAACTTAATTAATACTCGCAGTTAACTTGTATGCTCACTTAAAATATTAATTAACAAGATTATAGTTCATTATGATTTTTTTGTTACATTTTTAAGAAATGTTTTTTGTGGTTATTCTAAAGTTAAATATAATTCTTCTATTCTAATAATTGAAATTTTAAATTGAATATAATAATTTTAAATGGTTATAATTAGGGCTGGGATTTTAATGTCCTTAAAAATTGCGAAAAATGACCTTAAAAAAGTGCAAAAATGATTTAAAAAACTCAACAAATGCCTTTAAAGCTTATTTAAAATAGCTTTATAATTTAAAAAATTACATTATATGTACATAAATATTTTATTTTACTTCATATATTAATAAATAAAAAATTATTCTTTGTTGTTTTACTGAATCACAAGAGTGTGCCTCCTGTTGTTCCCCAATGAGTTTTTGTAGATATACATATTTTTTACTTATTCTTCAATTTGTTCTCTTCGTTGTACTCCATTTATATGTTTGTCTCTTGATATATTTTGTATTGTAAAACGTTTATCAACAGCAACTTTTACATTGCATACCTTACACAACAACACTAATCCGTTAGTAGAAAAAATCTATAGTCTATAATTTTAAATTCGAAAAACCCCAAAAATTACTTAAAAACCCCTAAAATTACCCAAACAATGAGAAAAATGACCTTAAAATCAAAAATTGTCAAAAAATGCAAAATAAAATTTCTTATTTTAATTTAAAAATATCTAAAACATATCTGTAATAAAACGAGCATCGTACAGAAAGCTTCAGAAAAAAGTGCAAAGTGCATCGAAAACCCAGCCCTAGTTATAATAAATAGAGGTCAAATTTATATTCTCTTAAAATTCTTAAAACATGATAATATGATATTTTTATGTCGTTTAAAAATGGCAATATATTCTCTAAATATTCTTTGAAAATATCAGATATATGATGTTTTACGTCCTTAAAAATACAAATAATTCTTCAATATTCTGTAAAAAAAAAAAAACTTATTAAATTTACTCTATTTAAATTTATCATTTACTAAATGTTATTATTAGATTTATAACAACTAATGGTTAATTTTTATAACAACCTTGATTGAAGGATATAAAAATAACTCATATAGTGAATATTGTATTTTTTGATCAATATTATCAAAACGCACTCAATATGTACTTAATATGTGCATGGAAGTGATGTGAAGACAAATAATAGACAATATAATTATTAATTATTTTCTTTGAAATAAATATTTATAAAATATTTTTTGTTGTATTAAATATTTACTGACCCCTAAAGTATGTTTTTTATGCAAAATACATTTTTTCTGTGAATTCTGTGTTTCATGAATTGTAAACATATCTCATTTCATTTAACTGCATAGACTATAAACTAGGCGTGTAGCCAGTGAGGTGTTACAGATTAACTCCCCCCTTGACTATGTTATATTTAAGTCTTATAAAGGTAAAAATTCATCATGAACCATGATGAACACATATTTATCATTACAAAATATATACATATTATGATAACAGTAATATAATGCCAGGACTCGGCTTCTCATTACACTGTTTCATTTAATAAATTAAACTCGTGAATTTGTATTGTTTCATCCATGATTTAAAATATATATAAGAGAAAAAATATCCATTTGAGATTTTAATAAAATATTTAAACACTTCTTCATACATTAATATAATACACATGGATAAATATTCATGTATAATATACTAAAGTACTTGTATGCTTGTACAATAAAATATACATAAAGTTATTATTTTGTTGTATATAATTTTGTCGATTAATTTTAAATAACACCCCCTTTAAAATTACATAGCTACTTGCCTGCTAGAAACAAATATGTAAAATCATAAAAATTCGACCTCTAGTAATAACTATTAAATAGTTTTTAATAATTAAATTGATAGCAAAATAATTCTTAGTTTTTTTTCGGAAATTATGAATCTTTATTAAATCATAGACCTGGAAAAATTAAAAACAAAAACAAAGCTATTTTTAAACTATTGTTCTATAATATAAAATATTATCCAAATAAATAACTATAACAAGCAAGATAAGGACTATGTTTGAGACAATATAGTACACTAAATATTTTCTCAAGTGAGGTATTCATTCTCATCATATTTTTTATGTTTCAAATAGCACTTAGCATTTATATTTCAAAGTAGTCTTTATAGTCGAGCTATTTATGAATCGTACATCCATGGTATATATTTTTTTTCAAATAGTAACTTCCATTTTAAATCATAAATTATTTTTGTATAACTTTAATAAATATGTTGATCCTTAGTTTGGCAAACTCCCTGGGGAAACTGTGTATGATTTATAAACTAAAAATGAATTTTAATAATTTATTCAATATAAGTAATTAATTTTCATTTTATTTACCTGACTAATATTTATAACATTCATAAGGATTTTTATTATTGAGTTGATTATCTTGATCTTTCAAAATTTAATAAATATAATGTATTGTTTCTAAATAAGTAAATAACTTCATTTTAAGTACTTTATTTAGTCATATTGAAAATGTTTAACAAAATTACATAGTCATAAAATTATAATGTAATTTCATAACAAAAGTTAATGTTTTTATTATATATTATATATAAACCAATTTGTACAAAAATTAAGTTTAAATTTTCATCAAAATCATCAAAATTATTTTGTGGAATAATTTTTACAAAAAAAAAAATAAAAGTTAAAAAATGCCTAAATTATTTATACTTCATAATTTACAAATTGAGATTAAAATTTAAAAGGGTTTGAAGACAAACAATTTAATAAAATTAAATAATTTTAAATTATTAAGTAATTTAATGTTTACTTATTATGTAAATACAATTATAAATATATTTTTAATAAAAGTTAAATTAATGTTCAAAATTTTAAATCAATCATCATTAATAAAACAAAATTAAATGCAAATTTTATAATTTTTACTTAAAGTACATAGTTTTTAAAGTTAATTTTGTTATCCTATTTAAATTTAATTTATTTTCTTAAAAAATGATAATTTTATTCGTCAATAGTTTATTTTCCTTTTGATAAAATATTAGTAAATTTTTTCAAGATTTTACATGATTTAATAATTTTTATATATATACTATACCTGAAATACATTCTTGAAATATTTAAACTTGGTGAATCAATCATTGAGTTAATAATATATGTTTTAACATTCCTATCATTTTTTTATTGATTTATATTCCCTATTTTATTATATTTAATTTTATTATTTATTAAATAATCATGATTTTAAAGTCGATCTTTATATATTTACAAAATAACTAATATTATTAAATTACAATTTTATGAACAATTTAAATTCTTATAACATTAATATTTTTGGTTCAAAATATACTATATTTATGACATTGAATTAATTTTCAGGTTTCCAAATTTTATATACTCAGTGTTATGGGAGATTATAGAACTTGATCTGGTTGCTTTAATAACAAGACAATTTTGAATATTTCAATGCGGTCCACTACTGAGGACAATATGAATTCACTAGCACCACAACAATATTGTTTACGGTGGAAATATCATCACTCAAATTTACAAGCAATGTTCTCTCAACTTTTAGAACGAGAAAGTTATTGTGATGTTACATTGGCTTGTGAAGGAAAAACTCTAAGAGCTCATAAGGTATATTCGTACATATATGTATAATTTTTATAAAGAAAAAAAAATTTTATTGTACTTGTATAAAAGAGTAAATTTTATTTTATTTTAATTTCTAAAATAATCTATATTTCTATATTTCTAGGTTATGCTTTCAGCCTGTAGTACTTATTTTGATTCTATACTATCTCAACACGATGAGGATAAAGCAATAGTTATTCTTAAAGATGTTAAGTTCTCTGATATTCAAGCACTAGTCAGTTTTATGTATAAGGGAGAAATAAATGTTGAAAATGTAAGTTATAAGTTTTATCCATAATTTTTATTAAGATTAATATAATTTTCTCGTATTACATTATTTATTCTAATTTTAGACCGAGCTTTCATCACTGTTAAAAACTGCAGAAGAACTTAAAATTAAAGGGTTGGCTGAAGTCTCATGGAGATCAGATCAAGATCAGCAAAATCAAAATCTTAATGTAACTACTGACGAGTCAAATATTAGTAAAAAAAGAAAATTAGATACAGTAACACCTACTACTACTGCTAATATAAAAAAAGAATTTATAGAGAAACAAGTAATTGTTGTAAAACTAAAATATATTTGTTGTTATTATTGATTTTTATGATTAATATATTTAGGAAACTGATGATATGGATGTAGCAGATATTGAAAATGATTCTGAACCAGATCAATCAATCTGGGAACCAGAAATGCAACATGTTGTTGATACAGACAATGTAGAGCTTTCTAAAACAACAGTAAGTCAATCTCCTATTATATGTTTGAGTTTCTAAGAGTAATAAAATGCGAAAGAAGAAGAGTTTCTAAAATTAATGAATATGAATTTGAATTGTTTGGTTGTATATAATATTTATGTTACAACGTAAAACATAGTAGGTATTACCTACTTAGGTATAGTATAATATGCCCAAGTATAATTTTAAATGGAAGTTTATTAAATGTTAACTAAAAACTTTATTTATAAGTGTATGTTTCTAAAATCATTATTCCTGAACTCAAAATGTACAAAAAATAAACTAAGTTATACATTTTAATTTATAAACTTAATTTTAAATCTATAGATTCATACTAAAATTCTAATTTCCAATTATAAACTAATGTTGTATTCCTGTGTTTATTAAAATATTAGTCAACTAATATTTATTATAAAAAATAGGATATGTCTATTATATGAATATTGTGTATTATAATGTACAACTTACTATATATAAAACTATTTAGACTCTTATTTTTTTAAATTTTTTTATTTAAGACTGGAAATGTTAATGTAACAACTTTTTCATCTGAAGAAGATAGAGCAAACAGCACTAGCGGTGCCAATCTAGGGTTCAGTGAACAACCAGCACATGCTCCTGGTATAAACAAACTAATAACACAAATTATGTTAAATTAACATTTTTATATTTTTATATAATTTTTTCTATTATAGATCTAAGTCAATATTCTGATGTAATGAAAATGAATGACTATCTAGAATCTGGTGGTCGCCGTCCTCAGTTTTGGGAAGAACCTTTTACTAAAAGACTTATGGAAGCAATAAAAAATAAAGACCTAGAAATGAAAGTAGCTGCTGAGTTAATGGGAGTATCTTATGGAACTTTATATGGACGATACCGAGATGCTTACGGTTGTCTAAAACATCCATACAGGTAATGGAGTAACTATATTTTATTTTGATTTATTAAATGGATTGATATTCTATAGAGTTCGAGATTTTTGGTTGGAACAAGGTCCAGCTGATGTATTAGCTAAATTGCAAAGAAAAGAATTAACCCTTTTTCGAGCAGCTGAAATTCTAAATGTTACTGTAACAACTTTAGCTAATTACTTGTCAACAATGAGACAAGGTGATAATTCACTTACAGTAGCTTCTGCTACAGTAAGTGCTAGTGATAGGTCAACTTTTAGAGTTGATGTTATGTCTGAAAGTGATAGAGAAGAAGGCTCTGAAGAAGAAGAACACGAAAATAATGATGAAACTGATATTATAACAAATAGTAACACCCAACCTCAACAAAATATACCAGACATCACTTTTGTACCAGCGCCAGGTACAATGTCTAAAGTAAATAATCTAAATGGTAACTAGCGTTATAATTGTATAAATTTACAAAAATATAGTTAACCTGTTATAAGTTCTAAAAAATTTAAATGATATCCTAAAAAAAAATTTCTTTTTGTTTTGTTTGTTTTATTTTTTAAAAAAATTTATTTTATTTATTTATTTTTATTTTATTTTATTATTATGATTTTATTTTTTGATTATTTATCTTCAATTATCTATATATGTTTGACATTAACATATATATTTATTTTCTTAATATTTTGGATCACTGTTGGAAGATATTTATTTTATTCTAAACTAACTAATAATAAAAGAAAGCCTGTAGGTTATTACATTACTAAAATTGGTGCTAAACTAAAATACATTCTTCCAATTAGCTCTCTAGTATCAAACTTTTCTATGAAAATTAAATTCATTATTATTATTTTTTATTATTTTTATTTTTATTATTACTATTATTTTTATTATATTATATATTTTATTTATGTTGTTGTCTATAACAATAGTTATGTTTGTAGATGCATATATCTATAAGATATATTATTTTTATCGTTTTAAATTATTTATGTTTCTTATTTACTGGTGGGTGATTTGCCAATTACGATAATTGGTATGCACTTTGAATTAAATTTTTACAAATTCTGGTCATATTATTCATAAATTATATTATTATGTTTTATAAGTTTCTAACTTAACCCTATTTATTTCATTATCAGCGAAGTAAAAAAGTAATTCTAAGTTTGATCAAATAGCTATTTAGATAGTAGTTTAAATACATACAATTTTTACATAAATACTATTATACATTTTATATTATTAAAATAGTATAGTGTATACAAAACATATTGTGATTTTATTGGGTGTTTATTATATAACTTAATTGCATGTGCATTTTTATATATAAATATGTGTATCATTTGTGTTATGTTATCATTTATGTATTCAATAAGAATTAGTGGATATACATGGAATACATAAATATAAAATATTTTCTAACTATGTTTGTAACATTATTATTTTTTTATACTAAAAGATTGATCGAACATGAAATAAAAATATTAAGGTATCTTTAAAAATATTAGTGAATTGTTTACTATGGGATAGAGAGTTTAATATAAATTATGATAATCAATTATTAATTCAATATTTATATTTAATTTTAAAATCAATACTCCTAATAAAATCAACTACGTTAAAAAAAAAAAAACTGAGACACATAGTAAGTTAATTAAAATGTATACCAGTTAAATGTTTTTAATGAAATGAAACATTTTTAATTGTATTATTGAATGATATAAAATTCTCGGTTTTGAAATATATTATACTTTTTTATATATTTCAAGTTATAAATAATTAATTATGTATATAATTTAAATTTAAAAAAAGAATGTTACGAGTTATTATAAATATAAAAATGTATATTATCTTGTATATAATGTGTGATAGCAACAAATATTTATTATTTTGTGGATTAACACATTGAAAAATCCTTTTAAGTAATTTTTTTAATCACTTTATTCCATATAATATAAAAGTATAAGTTTATTTTGATAAATTTAATGCTTTAATTTTTAGTATAATAAATATCATCACTGAGAATTTTATACATGTAACTTAATTATAAAAGAACATATAAATGGACAAAATTACTCTTGACATTTTACTGTGCAATATAAATCATAGTCCTATTTAATAGTTTTTAAGTCTGATCAAGAACATTTATTTACCAGAATATTTATAAATTATTTTTAATATTATTATTATTATTATTATTATTATTATTATTGCTGTAAATATATGATATATTACAATTATAATCATTGTAATATAAACAGTAATATTGTTTATTATTTTTATATAAAAAATTTAATATTAATGTATGTAATAAAATTAATTAATTATCTTTAATAAAGACTTGAAACCCTCAAGATTAGCCGAATATTGATTATCTAGGAGTTTAAACACTATTTTATGGTTAATGGTTATATATATTATGTGTAAATATACAATAAAAAAATATGTATGATAGATTTATAGGTCTACCTCCTAAACTTGTTATAAATAAACATAATATATTATTTCACAATGCCGTATAATTTATGCACTTAAATTATTTGCAATACACAATACAAGCTTATAAATTTTTTTTTATTGTTTCACGTGTTCCTAGAATTTAATTATTATAATTTTATTTAAATTAACTTATAATAGCATAATTGAGTGGCTGAATAATTTTTTATTTCATTTTCGCACCAAATATTTGTTTCAATTTATAAATTATATAATTTTAATATATTTTGACTTCAAAGTATCAGACTTATTAATAATTATTTTATTTAGAAAAGTTTTATTCAGTCACATTTTTAAGTTAACTAATTTATGTTTTATATTATTTCAATAATTATTATTTAAGTGGTGAATTT
Organism: Sipha flava; assembly: GCF_003268045.1. Classification (NCBI taxonomy): domain Eukaryota; kingdom Metazoa; phylum Arthropoda; class Insecta; order Hemiptera; family Aphididae; genus Sipha; species Sipha flava. Next base: position 1,209,040 of record NW_020273144.1, on the reverse strand, counting down.
TTTTACTTTTATTTTATTATTATTTATTATTTTTGACTTTTACAAGTGAAGAGTAAAAACCAACTTGGCCACTTATTCAAGAGTCAGGTACGTTTTAATATTTTTTTTTCTAAGCACCTCATTTAAATAACTGATTTATGTTACTTAATGTTCCAAAATTCAATAAATAATAATGATAATAATAATAATAATAATAAGTCTTTTCCCTGGAGTATAGTCTGAATATCTAATTTTATGTATATTGATATTGCAATCGTAAATATCTTAAATGTATTCAAATATTTATTTATATTTTTCAAATCTATTATTCACTACTTATAACATTGATTTAATTGGTTAAGTTTTTTTTAATTATTTTATTTTTAAAATATTTTACATTCACCATGATATTTATCAATGGGTTTTAATGAAAAAAAAACTGTATTTAGCACTTACTCAAAAGAATTTAATTATTAATTTTTTAAATTGTTAATGATATAACTTAGAATTATTATTGGAATCTATACCTTTGGATGAGTTGGCATAATAAATCCAAGTTATTACTTAATTAATATTTGTGACTTGATTTGATGATATTGTAAAAGTTATTATTTTTTTTTTTTTGTACCTAATTGTTTTATGAAACTGTAACGTTTTCGCAAGATATTTATAATTTTATAAATCTATTAAATGTGTACTTATATAGTTAAAAAATAAATGGAATTTTAAACTAAGAATAAAAGAGTATTTTAATATTCTGGTGATTGATTGTAAAATATAAGGTATTACAAACTAATTAAGAATTATCATAATAGTGCATTTTTCCTCCTATAGGTGTAATCCTTCAAGGTTTACATTTTAAGTGTTCTTATTTCCAATGCTGTTGTTCTTGTATATTTATATTTTATTTATTCAAAACTCTTGAGTAAATAATATATATCTTATATATGGTCAATCCTAGATATAAATTGTATATTTTGCTAAAGAAATTAATTTAAGAAATTTTCCAAAAATGAATTGTTATTTTTCATTTGTCTTTTTTTAATTGATATTTAATGAAAAATATAACATTTCAATTGCTACCTATTTAAAACAATGTTTTTTAGTTAACTTGGTTTTTACAAAAATGCATAAATTTATTAGATCAGCGGTTCTCAATCTTTTTAGTACCATGACCCAAATTTCTCCCAAAAAATTTTTCGCAACCCATATAATTTCACTCTTCAAATAGAAGTAAAAACACAATTTGTATTATATAAAGATGTATACATTTTTACTAGGTATTTAGTATTTTATAGGTTTATAATTAATATATTTTTACAAATGTACTTTAATAATGGAGGTATATGCGAAATATGTGCTTATTTTTTGTTATGGTTAACAACAGCATTGACATCGATGTCAATTTTAGTTATTTTCAAACGTAAAGAGTTCGATAAATTTATCTTGTTCCGATGTTTGTTTTTGATGCCCACCATTGCCGAAAATCCAACTTCTTACATATATGAAGATAAGAATGTGAGTAGTATTTTTATAGCTTCAGTTAAAAGAATTGGAAATGATTGTTGAGATGACTACTAAAACTGAATCACATTGCGGCTAAATTGAAGTTTTAAAGATGAATTTTTTGATAAATCGATGAGTTTTTCATTGGCTTTGGTCGAAATCCTACAGCTTCCTGAAACGGATTCACAATCCAGCTATTTTGTTCATATTCTTTCATTTCTTCAAGGAAGTAAAAATTCAAATGATTTTTCAACGAAATCAAATGCAAACTGATGTGGTTAATTATGTCTTCAGCTAATTTTATATCATTTTTAGTTATGAAAATTTGAGATGTTTCAAAGCAATCATAATTTTGCTTTTTAGTGTTGTTTTGCCATAAAGTTTTTTCATTAAACCTTTTATTTTGTTATGAACCGCAAATTTATCGGCTCCTTGTATTCTTTGTAAATATAAATTTAATTCGTTAAGTATACTGATTAATTTAACTTAATTTTTTAGAATTAATATAATTCAAAAAATGTTCGTGAACCACACTTTGAGAAACACTGTATTAGATATATTGCTATGTTCTAGTTGATAATACAGTATAAACTCGTTTAACTGTTTGCAATTGGACCAAGCCTGTGATGTATAATTGAATGAGACATGTATAAGTAAAAATACATTTTTATTTATAATTATTAAATCGGGCCCTCTTCCCTTTGCAATTATTTGACCAAGACCACTTATAAGCATAGGCGTGTCAAGACTTCGCAGAGGGTGAAACCCAAACCAGTGCTGGCCTTGGGGGGGGGGGGGGGGGCAAGCGGTGCGACTATACCGGGCCCCGCGCTTATATGGGGTCCCACTGGGGTATATTTATGGAGGGGCTATGGGGGCTTCAGCCCCCCTCCCCGAAATCCAGGAATTGTTTATTAAGTCTGCTTATTATGTCCTATCAGATGTAAATTGTAAAAGTTCAATATTATTTTATAAAGAATTATTAGTAACAACGAACAAGTTATCATGTAAAGCAGGGACGCCCACAGAAATGTAGCTCAGGGGGGGGCAAAAAAATTGTAAGTACCTTAATACTTATAGGAAGATTTACTGCTACATATTTCATCTACTCATATTTTGTATTACTATTATTAAAAATTTTTTAAAAATCAAAACTCATTTAAGTTTATATAAAATTACATTATTAGTTATTAATTTTAATATTTATAAGAAAAAATATAATTAAGTTTAAACAAAAAACAACTTTATTTGATTGAATTCGCATCATATTTTATTATTTTATTCAAAAAGTAATGACAATCTCCTTTTGTTTGAAGCAAATAAATTAATTGAATCATCATTTGTTGATTAAAAAAAATGTTAGATACTTGTTAAATACAAGGATTGTCGAATAGTCACTGAATACCCAAGATCAGCTTTATGTAAAATAACTTCCAATTTTGTAAGGGACCCGAAAATCTCAGGGGGGGGCAATGGCCCCCTCTGGCCCCCCCATCCGGGCGTCCCTGATGTAAAGGGTCTGACGATTTTGATCATAACGATTATATCATTGATCGATACATTGTGCTTAATTTTGACATACGGTACAATAATTATCTAGATAAAATTTTGCCCAACTCTGCTTTGGTACAACAAAAACATTGTATACATGGCCAAAACGACGGGCTCTCTCGGACATACAGGCCCCGGGGGTCTAGTCCTTCCTGTCCCACCCTCTCGCCAGCCCTGCCTGTGTTACAAGCATGTTAACAACTAAAATTTCATATTAATTGCAAAAAACAAATTTTGTTACTATGTAAGCAGATGAAACGACAGACGTATCTTGTAAATATCAAATCTCAAATCATATTTAGGTATGTTATCAATAGCAAAATTGCAGGGAGATTTATACGATTTTTTGTTGTATCTAAAGATAAATCAGCTTCTGATTTATCTGACATTTTATTGAATAAAATAAAAACTTGGGATATTAGTTATAAACTCGTGTGCCAAACATATGATGGAGCATCAGTTATAGCAGGACAAAATAGAGACGGCCAAGCGATCATTAAAGAGACATATCCAAAAGCAATGTTTATACACTGTTATGCCAATCTTAACCTTAACCTAGTGTTTCTACTTGAATCAAAAGTGATAAAATCTGTTCGAATGTTCATAGGTGATCTTACACATTTCTTTTTTTCACACATTTTTTAGTATGTCACTTAAAATAAGTCAATTTTTGAGAGAAAAAGGGTTTAAACTTCCTCAAAATGGTGAAACGTGGTGTAATTATCACTCTAAAGTAGTTATCGAACTGCTAACTTTAACCATCCATTTTATGGAATTGAAAAAAGGGATAACTTGTGTTACGGAAGAAGACGAATGGTACCCAAAAACTACAAGTATAGCATTTGGATTATTACAAAAGCTATCAAATTATAAATTTGTCAATTTACTATGTTTTTTCAAGAAATTATTTTTGTACTCAGTCCTTGTATTTTTAATACTCCAAACAAAATGTACTGCAGATATACAATGTTATGTGAATGAAATAAAAACATTTTATAATTAATTGACTGCGATGAGAAGCGAGGAAACTGTGTTAATGTGTGATGAATCAGCGACAGAGTTGAATAGTGAACTACAATATTCTGAACAAAATGAAATTCAGCTCAGAAATCTAACTTATGAAATACTATATTCTTTAATAGTCCAGATAGAAGTTCGATTTCAAGATTTTGAAAGCTGACTTTGATTGTGTAATTCTGTAACTTATTTCCATGATTTAGCTGCTTTGGTTAATTGAGCTGCCTAAGTATTTAAAATATTTCACTTTTTCAAACAGCCGATTTCCTGCTTGGATATTAATTCTATAGATTCAGTCTAACTTTTAGCAATCTTAATCATTGTTAGTTATTGGATACCTACCTATAAATAATACTATTATAAAAATCAATGAAGTTATTTTGAATATTTAATAAATTTATTTATTAATAAAAGGAAAAAATATTATTATTTACAATTATTAAAAAAAAAAGTTATATTATAGGATATACACTTTCCTAAGTATTAAATTTTAAATTTATTATGAAGTAGCAGAGGCATATACAGAAAATATTTTCGGGAGGGCTACTATGGAAATGGTTAAATTACCACTACTATCTAAGAATTACTAACAAGACACAGTATGTACTTATTTACATTTCATTTACAGAATATCCCAAAACGATTTAATGTTGGACGCAAATTCTAAATAAGCATAAAGCACTAATAAAATATAACATACGTTTAAAATTATTTTTAAGTTTTTTAAAACATTTCAAGGTTCTAACCTACTAGGCTTTCCCTATATACGCCACTGTGAAGTAGATATAGAAAGAGAGGGTTGATACTGCTTAGTTCAGATTAATAAAAATAATAAAATATATTATATTAATTTATCGATTAAATATAAATAATCAAAAATAACGTTTTCATGTTTCGTTGCTTTATAAAAATGTTCACATCTCCCCTGAAATTTTATCATGCCTCCCTAGAGGGTGCGCCCCACTGGTTCTAGTAAAAAAATATATTGACGTAATATTATATAGGTTTGATCCAGCGACACGGTATTGTCGCGAGCTAAGTAAAAAAAAAAAGAAGGCAGCACTCGACCGTGTATATATACAGAAACCCAAACATTCCCATTTAATACGTGTTAATATTTTGGTATTCTTTATTAAAGGCTGTAAGCCTAATAAATGGACCAAATCGTTAGAATGAGGTATTAATCGACCGAAAAAATCATAGGCTACGTGCTTTTATAATTTTCAACGGAATCGGTTGAATAATATTTTAGTTATAAGCAAAAAACTGTGGATATTTAAGTGATCAATTTTTATTACTTTTGCCACCGTCTGCTGTATTAAACGCGTCTTGTGGTCGAGGCGGGTGATGGGGATTCTTGCGACGGCGGCGTACTTCTCCCACTACTATTGCATTCCCCCATCGCTAGACATATACAACACACTAACACTATAGGACATAGTTCACTATCGGTGCATAATCAGTGCATTTTCCGTTTCCATATTTTCGTATTGCGTTCGAAGTTCGTGCTTGTTGTGTTTTGTCCATAATGTAGAATAAAGATAACCTGACCCACATTATTCAATGCACGTGGTATCAAAGATATTATAGCCACCAGTCGCCCATCATCCAGCATTTTATTATTATTATTATTATTATTGTTTGTTGTTGTTATTATTATTGTTGTTGTTGTTGTTATTATAATTATTATTATTATATTAATTAATAATAGTGCAACACGTAGCCATTAATTACATTTTTCGTCTCGCATTCGGCGTGACTTGTCGTGTTTTGTCCACATTATTAATGGTAATTAAACTTCAAAAGACGCGAGCTTTGGGAATAAAAAATATCAGGAGTCTACTCATTCTAAGTATGTGGTCGAAAGTAGTTATTGTACTATTATCGAACCGAGCAGTATTAACACAGTACAAGAAGTAGTAAAAAAAACAGTAAAAAGAAAAAAGCCAAAATCGAAACAGTTATTTCCATTTTATGTAAATATTGAAAAATGTACCAATAGATTAATTGGTAAATTAAAAATGCCTCTGGTTAAAGGTAGGTGTATTGCTAATAGACTAATAAAATGGATGTTGAACTATAGGAAACACAATATAATGTTGTGCAAAACTTTTAAACATCTTAAAAAAATTATAAATAAGAAAATTAATCATTCTGTGGTAGTTTTAAATGATCAATTAGATTACCTATTACTAAGATTTATTTTAGGTGAATCTCGCCACTCTAAATAAACGGAATCTTTTTATTGTGATACTATATTACCTATCACGTTTAATAAAACATTAGAAGTTAATGACGAAGGTAAAATTATGAATTTAAGATGTAAAGATACATCTGTACAGTTGGATTGGTGGCCTCGTAGTGCAAAAGATTTTACATAATAATAATTAAAAAAAAATGAAAAATATTAATAATATAATAATATATTAGTATATTATTAAATATGTTGATTTATAAAAACTAATGATATCCCAACAAAAACACTCCGTCAACTCCGTGTAAAAAAAACGCTAAGTAAAAAAAAAAATGCTATAAAATGTGTGATATAGGGTGGAATCTAAGTAAATGGTCTAACGTGTAAAATATACATATCAGTAATTAATTCAAAATTAATAAAATTTGGTTATTTGTGTTATTAATTTATAATATGATTTATTTTAACTAAAATTTATCTAAATTTAGTTTACTTGGTCGGAAGATTCAATCTAAAAAATGTATAGCCAAGTACTAAGTTTATGTAATAGATAATGTAGGTCTCATTCAAATAAATAAAATTGTTTCCGGCCAAGTAAACTAAATTTAGATGAATTTTAGTTAAAATAAATCATATTATAAATTAATAATACAAATAACCAAATTTTATTTATTTTGAATTAATTATTGATACCTATGTACATTTTACACATTAGACCATTTACTTAGATTCCACCCAATATCACATATTTTATAGCATTTTTTTTTTTTTTACTTAGCGTTTTTTTACACGGAGTTGACGGAGTGCTTTTGTTGGGATTATCATATACATTGCTTTGAAAATATTTCCATGTTGATGTGGCTTATCTATTATCAACTTTATTCATTATCATTTTTTATTCCGTCGTACACAAATATTTTTAATTAATTATAATAAGTTATTTCTGAATTTTCGCATTGTTTCATTTCCCTGTAAAAGGTAAGTGTTGTATTTATCGTCTAAAATTTCGTTTTATTATTTTAGAAACATCATCAAAGCGATAAACATCAGCGATTGTTGACTATGTAACCGAGACTCCTTGACAATATTTTTAAAATACAATTTTCCAATATCGTTTCGCTTAATAGTTGTGTAAAATTCTAACGATTTATCTTTGCACGTGAAGGTAATTTTTGTGTTATACTACTCGCACACACACGCACACACATTATTATTCAGTATTTTAATAATGATCCGCATCGCTTGTGACCTGACCTCAATTATGATATAAATAATTAATGTCGTAACTGGGTTGTTTAGGTGCGTATAAAATTAGCCGAGAAAAAATAATATATTTTCGAAAACACCTTTCGCGTATCCCTCTCTCTCTGACATCTGCTGCAATGCGAGGTTCCCGGTACCGTCCGACTTGTTTAGGTGATGATGTAATTCATATTCGACATCAACTGGTTTCTAATTTGAACGTCATCGTGTACACTCCTTCCCATCATCAAAACACTTTAAAAAGTTTCCCCGCTAGATTTCGAAGAATCTTCGTTTTACCATAGTACTAATGATTATTGTAGCTGTTGGACACCGTAGTTTACCGCAGTTCCATGTATCAGTTTTAGTTATCTAATTTGTGTTGCTAAATTAGCATGTCCTATGAGTCTTACCACTCCAACCATCATGAATTTATAAACCGGTTTTTTAATTTGGACTATCCATGGAATTTCACTTTCGTGTTATCAATTTATAATTATATTATCTCTTACGGTTGTTTGATTTTCTAAATAGGTTCACGCTTTCATTCGACCATAAAACATTACGTGCCAGTCATTATTTATTTTGTATTTAGTCATTATAAAATATTTATCTAATTATAATCATCTAAGTTGGTCTATTGTTATTCAATGCTCGTTTTCGAATAACTACAATTTATACTTTATTCCTGTCGTAAGAACGCTACAATCTATCATTGATGTGTTTACTTATACTAACGTATTAGTTTTATTGTGATTTTTCTTTTTTTTTTAGTAAGTTTTTTATTACAATTGGTCGAAAAAAATAACTGTATTCAGCATAATGGCGTACCAGACCGTAAAAAGTTTTTATAAAAACAAAAATATATTTTTAACTGGAGGTTCTGGTTTTGTCGGCATTTCATACATAGAAAAAGTACTCAGAAGCATTCCAGATATTGGAAGTATATATATTATACTTCGACCACGTAAAGGACAAAGCATCCAAGAAAGATTGGAAATTTTGAAAAACAACTCGGTAAAATCATATACGTATAGTCATATATTGACTTCAATTGTTTTTATCTTAAATAACATTATTTTTTATTATTATTTTATTAGGTATTTGATAAATTAAAAACTGATGATGGTTTCGATGTGTTGATTAATAAAATAAAACCAGTATGTGGAGATATATCCGAAGAAAAGTTAGGACTATCAGATGAAGATTATAAAATGTTGTGTGAAAATGTTAACATAGTAGTTCATTGTGCTGCTACATTAGATTTTGAAACTGATCTTAAAACCGCTGTAATCATCAACTTAATGGGTACTAAAAGAATTGTAGAGTTGTGTAAACAAATTAAAAATTTACAAGTATGTATGATTTATTATGAATTAATGGATTAATTGTTTAATTCAAAATTTTAAATTACTTTAATTAATCAAGTATCTTTTTATTTGTTGTAAGTGTTTACTACATGTGTCTAGTGCATATGTCAATAGTAATAAAAAATATGCGATGGAAAAAATTTATGATGCACCAGCTAATTACAATGATATCATAAATTATGTTCAAACTATGGACGCTGACAAATTAAATGATGCTACCGAAAAGTTAGTTGGCTTCTTTATATCTTTAAAACTTATTTAAATGTCTGGTTTCAGTATGAATTCAAAAAACTGTTATTAAATGTTCATAATTTCTATTTAATTTATTTTTACTACTAAAATAATAAACATATATATTTTACTTGTAGGATCTTGGGAGATCACATAAATACATACACATTTACCAAAGCTTTAGCAGAACATGTCGTAAATGATGCTCGAAATACTATTCCAACCTGTATAGTACGACCAAGCATGAGTATGTAAAATATGCATTTAAGTTTAAATTGGTTTTAACATGATTATTTAAAATATAATCTTTAAGTCATCTTTAGATTATTACTTAAAAATAGTTAATCAACTATAATAATGTTTTGTAATTTAATTTAGCTACTAATAAAAATTAGCAATTTAAATTTTAAATTTATTACATAAAAATAAACCAAAATAATTATTGTATAATATTTCTATTTTTTAACCATATAAGATAAAAGTATATTAATAACTTATTATTTTAAAAATTGTAAATTATAGTAACTCTGTGTATCAATATTTTTATTAACTAAAAATTAACTCCAAAAAGGTAATTGATCCATTTTTATTTTGCAAATTAGCAAGTAATCAGAAATTAAAAACTAATTTTATAATTTATAGTAGTAAAATAAAACATTTCATGAACAATATAATTAGAAAATATTGGGTGTTTTTAAGAAAGTCTAACATCTTATATCACAGCATGATTAAAAATATATAATTCTTTACCTATTTTTGTAATATACATTTTTTTTCACAATTTCTATACTTCATAATTAAATTATGAGTAGATACATTTTAAGATTTTACAAAAATATCTTTAAAATTAAACGAAATTATTTTCCATCCACCTATCTTAAGCTCCGAATAAGTTTTAAATATTAAATATCAATGTATAAATAACAATCTATTTTAAAGTTGTTGCTGCCTGGAAGGAACCTATTGAAGGTTGGACAATATCAAAAAATGGACCTCAAGGCTTCATAATGGGTGCATCTAAAGGAGTAGTTAGACGTTTACCAGTTAACCAGTCTTTGATATATGATTATATACCTGTAGATGTGGTGATCAATACAATAATTGCTAGTACATGGTTTAGTGCTCAGTTCCCCAATAAGTAAATGCAAATTTCAATATAATTTCAAATTTTAAATCAGTATCATATTATAATATATTTTACTCTTAATAGCTCATTGACATTTTTATATTTTTTTCTTACATTATTTAACTTTTTTAATTTCCTATAAATTATATTTTAATTGTTATGACATTTTTTTATAGTGCACCTATCGTGGATGGACAAACTCCTGTATTTCATTGTACAACTAGTACATGTAATCCATTTCATTGGAAAGCTGTAAAGCCCGTGTTATCAAATACTTTGCATAGTTTTCCTATACGTGGAGCTGTTTGGTATCCAAATATTAAGTTTTTGCCAAATTTATATATGTATTGGATTTCATCTGCTATATTTCATTTCATTCCGGGTTACATATTAGATTTTGTTACCAAAATCTCGGGTGGTAGACCAATGTGAGTATTCGATTTATACAATTATTAAAAATATAATTTTCTAAGTAGAAGTTTTATTTATTATATATTTAAAAGAGCATTTTTCAAAATTATTGTCCTAATGTAATTTTAATATTTAACAGCCTTATACGGTTACATACAAATGTTAATCGATCACTTAGTAAACTTGCTCCTTTTATATTTAACGAGTGGAAATTTGATAATGCTCGTACACTTAGTTTACAAGAAGAGTTAAGTGTTGATGATCGATCTGTATTCTATATTGATCCTTCATCTTTAAAGTGGATTCCATATTTTACCAATCTTACATTAGGTGTACGTAAATATTTACACAAAGAAAGTGATAAAACATTAAAACAGGCATTGAAAAAGGATTTTCTGTGAGTACTTATATGATTTAATTTTATGTTTAATTTAATATTTGTTTAATATATTTTACAGTTTAATGTTTGCAAACATCAGTGTACAATTGTTTGTTGTTATCTTTATTTGGTATTTATCTTCATTTATCACTGGAACATCATTTTTATCAAACTATTGGGCTGCAATAATTGTTCTCATAATTGGATACATTTTTTAAATTCTTTAATTACATTCGAATAGAAGATTTTTAATTTTTTGTTTAATTCTTATGGGTTATGGTTTGCTATTTATTATTTTTGTCAGTAAACAAAAAATTTATTATGTCTAATTTTTCATTATTAAATTATAATATTATAATTATAAAAATTTATAGTTAAATCTTACAAATACTAAAAAATAATAATTTATTTAATAATTTACAGTATTATTATTATAATTTCATACTTTTTTTTTGTATAATTTATTATTTTTTATCATTCATATTTAATTAAGGAATTAAGATATTTATTTTAAATTGTGAAAATAAAATAAATATAATTTATTTGAAAAAGAAAATAATGTTTGTACTTATATTTTTTAACAGTTTATAAAATATAAATGTTATAGTAATATTAATAATATATTTTTAAGGTATTAATATTTTTACTTCATCAATTAAATATAATTTTTTTTAGGTACCAATCAAAATAATTATTTATTCATTTTTAAATTATTATTTTTTATATTATAACTTAGATAAATTCTAATATGTAGTTTGAAAACACATAGAAATAATAAATTAGTTTGAGCTTATTGATATTCAATTCAGTTTTAATTATGATTTAAAATTAAATCAAATACAATTTTATTTCATTTATATATACTACCAAGAAGTAGACAACATAATTCAAACAAATTATATAATAAATAAACCATTTATATCACAAAATTATAAAAGTTTGTTATACAATTGAATTGAATTTAACTTATTAAATTTGTATTTTTACAAAAGTGTTATCAACTTTATCACAGTCTTCTGGATACAATTCAAATCAATCCAGTTATTTTATATGAATGCAAGTAGTCAAATAACAATGATAATAATGTAAATATATAATACATTTTATATATTACTATATAAATTAATTAAGATTAAGTATTGTTATGATAATTCATATGAGTACATATTTTGTATATTTGTATGAGTTTACATTTAAAAATAACAATAATTTATATTTTCATTAACAAAAATCAATATATTTCTACAAAAAAATGAAATTATATTAATATTTTAAAAATCAAGTAAAACATGTCTTGAGTCAAGTTCATCATATAGAATATTAAAATTGTACCGCAATTTTAATTTCACCATGGCAGGTTATAAATTAAAATATTCATCATTTTTGTCAGTGTTTTCTAACTTTTGTATTGCATACTCGATATCAGAATGAATAGTATTGACAAGTTCTTCTACAAAAAGAAAAAATTGTTATTTGCAGTTAAATTCAATTTTACAAATATATCTGATTTTAATATAATAAATTAAGCTTACCCACAGAATTAAAGTTTAATTCTGGTCGAATAAATCCAACAACCTTAATTTTTATATTAGATCCATAAAAATCGTTATCAAATTTATTGAGAATATGAATTTCCTATGAAAAAAAAAAATTAAAAAAAAATCAAATGTAGTTTTCCAATTCAATATTGGCTTAAAATAGTTTTATATGGATTAAATTAATTTGTAAGATACCTCATATTATTTTTCTAAATACATAATATATAAATGTATATCAATTTACAATATTTCAAATAACAGTTAAAACTAACTAAAAATTTAACCTACCATAGACTTTTCAGTATTGTTATAAAATGGATTCCAGCCAATACTCATAACCATCATGTAAATCTCAGAATTTTCAACTTGTGCCCATCCAAAATATACTCCAGTGCCAACATTTTCAGGTAAATTTTTTATAACATCACTACTAAAATTGGCTGTAAAAACCAATAAGTTATTCATAATATAATTTGTTAAAAAATACACATATAAATAAGAATTAAATGAACTGGTGTCAATATTTTTAACTCTGATAACCAAAGAAATTTATTACAAATTAATTATTCATCAAATTACATTTTATGTAATGTATGTATTAATAATTTATTTATACAACTTATATAACAAATTAATAAAGAATATTATTGATTATTTGGTATCCAATTTATGAAATGATTTAAAACTTTACTAACTAGTATATATTTGTATCAAATTTAATGAAGTTCTACTGATCAACTGAATATGTTTAATGGATATCAAATTCTGAGCCACATATATTTTTAATACTAACCAGTAGGAATACCCAAATCTTTTGATCCTCGACCGAATCCTTTGACAACTAAACCACTAGCATAAAATGGCAATGCATTATTAGCTGTCTGTTCAATATCACTCATGGTTTGCAAGTGAATGTAATAAATATTTCTCAATTAAATACTAATTAAATAAAACTATAAAATAATACTATTTAAATAATATAACAGAATAAAAATAAATTTACAATTGAAATTGCAATCAATTACGTAACTAAAATTTTAACAAAGGAAATTGTATTGATTAAAATTAAGATAAATCAACTATATAGTAACTTAATAACCAATTATAACTATGGTGATAATCACATAGTTATTGGGACATTTTCCTACTATTTTTTATCTCCGTAAATACACATATTTTTACATTTACTACTATAATAATTATTTAAACAAAAATGTAGTACCATAAGAAGATAAAACTATAGTCAAAGGCCATCAATTTACAATAGTACTGCGACCCGAGAGATAACGTGAAAATAACAATAATAAGTGATAAGAAAAATAATTGCTATCAACTATTTTGTTATGTTTTTTATTTGAAATATGATAATTTGTTAAATATTATAATATTAATCTTTTTTTAATTTTAAATGTTTTTATGTAATGTGTTATACTTAGGAAAATGTTGAGATTTGCTCACCAATCTTCTTAGACTAGTATTAATTTTGTGTATTGCATATTTAAAAAAGTGCTTCCATTTTCAATCATGACCATTGCAATTTTGGGTGGTGGTCTCGCTGGTCTAAGTGCTGCATATTATCTGAAATGCGAAGGTGGAATCAAACAGAATCAGTCAATAAAAATTATTGAAGCTGACAGTACAACAGGTGGCTGGATCCAATCTTGGAAGGATCAGAATACTAACGCTATAATTGAGCTTGGTCCACGAACAATCAGAGGTGGGGGCAAAACAGCCAACAATACATTTAGCTTAATAAAAGATTTAGGTATCGAAGAGTTAGTGCATAATGTAGGTATAGAAGCTTCTGCCAGGTACATATATGCTAATGGAGGTATTCATCAATTACCAATGAGTGCCTGGAAAGCCCTGTTTTCAGTGAATCAACCGTTTACCAAACCATGGATTTACTACGTGTTACGTGAAAGTTTTCAATCAAATAAAAATAATATTAAACCAGTAGAAGTTGAAGAAAATAATGATGAGAGTGCTTATGATTTCTTTAGTCGGACGTTTGGACAAGAATTTGCTGACTATTTAGTTTCACCGCTATTATGTGGTATTTGTGGTGGAAATGCCAAACAAATCAGTGTTAAGTTTATGTTTAATGCCTTATACGAAGCAGAGCGTAAACATGGATCCGTTGGATTAGGATTATTAAAGGAAAAAATAATTTCTTTTTTGAATCGAGAAAAAGTAAAAAATTCAGAGCAGTTAATGAAACCTCCGCCAAGTGTTTATTATTTAGAAGGAGGACTAAAACGTTTAATATATGCATTACATATAAAAAATGAATCTCAAGGAGTTGATATTAATGTGAATACTCAATGTACAAAACTAAATTTTCACAAAAATGGTAAAGGTGCTACAATTTTATTATCTAATGGTCAACAATTGGAATGTTCACATATAATTAGTGCAATACCTGCGTATAAATTAGCTACATTATTACTAGATAATCCTCAACATACAATCTTAACTCAATTATTAGATTCCATACCTATGGTATCAATTGTAACTGTAAATCTAACATTTGATGATCCAAATGTAATGGGTCCTTACAAAGGCTTTGGAGTACTGGCTTCACCACTTGAAAAATTGTCGTTATTGGGTATAATATTTAATAATTATATCTACGGACATAGTGATCATGTGGATCTTACAGTCATGATGGGTGGATATGCATTTGAAAAACATTTTGTAAATAACTCCAAATGTTTATCTGAAGAAGAATTAACAGATATAGCAATAAATCATGTCAAACGTGTTCTCAATATTCAAACAATACCTAAAACATGCAATACACGCATATTACATAATTGCATCCCACAATATACAGTTGGACACTATGAACGGGTAGCAAAAATTCAAAAATATTTAACTAATAAGCGTTTACCAATGACACTTGTTGGTTCATCATATGCTGGAGTCAGCATTAATGATGTTATATATGCATCAATGACTGCAATGCGAAAATTGTGTAAGCGATAACAATTCAAATTAAATATATTTTTAATTATTTGAATAATAGATATTAAAAATGTACTGTTTAGCATTATACAATGATTGTTAGTTTTTTTTTTTTACAGTATTAAATTTTTGTTTAAATAAACTTATTATTTCAATTTTTAAATTATTTTTATTCTTGTTTCAGATGTATAGTATATAGAAAAATTAAAAATATATATATCTGTTATTGAAAATACAATTTTAAAACTACATTTTTACTTTACAAACTATTTTTGAATAATCTAATGAACTTTATTTTGTAAGATTAAGAGAAGTCAAGATATAACAAATTTTTGGCATTGAAAATATTTTAGAATCTATTGCTGAATTTTGTTTTTTACTTTTTCATAAAATGATTTGGTTGATTAATTTATATCTATCAATTATACGGTATTTCTGTACGTGCATTAATTTGAAGTAGGTACACACAAATGGGTTTTATATGTGACACTGATTATTGAATTAAGTTTTATCCTTATAATACCTCAAACCTAAATAAAAATAGTTTTAAAATACTTAAATATTTAATTATTTTAACATAATGTTTAAAAACAATCCAGGCTGAAACTGTTAACTAAAATTATATGTGATACTTTGACAATTTTCCTATAAAACTATAGAAATATTGATAGTACATGTACACACATATCATTGTTATTAGTCATAGGACTAACATAATAGGCACTATTTAAAAAAATATTACTCTTTTACTATATAAATTAATTTAGTTATTTAAATAATTGTCGTTAACAGATGGCTTTTGTTATATTCTTGTAAAAACATTTTTTAAAAAACAGGTTATTATAAATTGGTACATAACAAATGCCTAAACTAATATGTTTATATAGGTTTGTTAATATATATTTTACAGTAATACTGTTTTCCATTATAATTCAAATATGTTCAAAAACAATGAATGTTTTATGTTAAACAAGAGCATTGCCCATATTTTTCAGAATGTTTTTTCATTGCAATTATCTTCATATATGAAACATCCATATAAAAGTCTATGTTGTTTATGATTTTAAAATATTGCACTGAAAGTTTTTGTTTTGTAAAAATATTAAGTGGATAATATAAAATATATTGTGAAATTTCATTGGACTTATCAAGATGAAATTGAATACAACACTTCTAATATGTTTATTTTTTTCATCAATAATTGCCATTAAGGTAAATATCTTGAATATAATACAATAAGTTATCTTTAAACTCTAAAAAATGCCATACGACCAATTACCTATTGTCTTAAACAGGGTTTAAAGTGGCAAAAAAAGCAGAGGGACTCTAATTCATATATCATTCTCAATGTTCCATATAGTTCTATGAAATTACTACGTTATTAACTATAAATAGGTTTATATATGTTATGAGATGTTGTTAGAGAATAATTTCCTCCACAAACTATTCATATGCTGTGAAAATGCACAAACTTGTAAATTATTTTAAATAACTGATTGTAAATATATTTTAATGAAAATAAAAGAAATTAAAAAAAACGAATTTATAATTATATATTGCTATAATTTATAATTTATATTTAATATTAGTTAGTTTTGTTTGTAGAACACTGTTTAACACCTAGTGATATCAATTAAAATGCAAAGCCAATTTTTCAACTGCTTTATTGTGTATGATTATTTTTATCAAACAGTTGAATGTTTCAGTAAACTTTTCGGAGAAATATTAAAGGGGACACTTTATAAGTATCGTGAAAGGTAAGGGGACTGAGTCTTGCTTTCCTCCCACTTTAAGCCCGGGTCCTAAATCACTAACTATATTCACATAACATACATCAGCGATCATCCTCGTATTTTTAAATGAAAAAAAAATAAACATTTTTAACAAAAATATTTCTAAAACGTGCAAGGGTATAATTAGGTACTCGTATACTCCTAATATCTATCTGATTTTCAAATTACATTTTCTAAAAATATTTACTAATTCACATATTTAACAAATTATATATATATACATGATACTATAATAGGTATCTTTTGTGTTTATATAAAAAAAAATTAATGTAAGTATAGATACATATAATTTATAAGTTAATAATTTTTAATATATTAAAAATAAACATAAATATTATACTGTAATATCTACAAATTTTACTGAATAGTCGTCATAAATCATTCAAGAATTTATGGAGGTAGGTAGTATATTAAATATCTAAGATAAGTTACAACAGTATAAAAATATATAAATTTTATTTATTTTATTAAAACACTTATTTAAGACAAAGCAATTAATTTTGAGATGATACTGTCAGTTTTAGTGATCAATGTTTCATGATAGATATGTTTTATTTAAGTCAACCTAATTGGCCTTTTGCATAATACGTTAATAATAAAAATGTTATTTTAATATTTTACCATTTTTTTTGAGTTAATTATCAGTGTTTGGAAAGAACATCATTTGTACGTTCATACATTGTGAACGACACGCGACCATCACTCCTTTTTTTCAAATATAACATAAATGTGAACGACGTATATATTTTTAATGAATTTGAACGATTTTTAGGGTGTTCAAATGTATTTATCATTTTAAAAATAAAAGTGAACTATACGTAATACATTTTGTTAAGATCCCATTTACATAGAATGCTGGTAAGTGATTCATAAGTATAAAATAAATAATTTAAATTAACGCGTTCATATTTTTATAGAACATGAACGGGAACGAGTTCCATTTTTACGTACTGAACGTAAACGAGTTAAATTTTTTTAAGTAAACGTTCCAAAAACTGATAATAATATATATGAAATTAATTTTGAAACAATATAAGTACCTATATACAGGGCCGGTGAAAACTTTTAAGAGCCCCTGGACTGATCGGTTCCAGGCCCTCTTTACTTATTTGGCCAAGAGTACATACTTTAGTACAATAAAAATAATCAAATTCGAATCTCATTTATTATGACGAATGAGATACTAAAAAAAATGTTGTATTAAAGGCTGAGACGACGGGCCCTTTCGGACTTACAGGCCCCGGGGCTCTATCCCTCCCTGCCCCACCCTCTCGCCGGCCCTGCCTATATAAAAAATAAAACAAATTAGGTAATATTTTAATGATCATAAAAAATACTATTGATAATTGTACATTTTTGGTTGTAGTATTTTTATTACATTTTCTAACATTTTCTTTTAAAAAAATAGAAAAAGATAAAATTATAATAGCCAATATTTAGGTTACTTATCATTAGAACGTGAATTTTTATGTAAAGACATAATTTTATTGAATGTAAATTTCTCAATTCCGATTAAAAATAAGCACGTTTCATAACAAACTAAATAATATGAAATAAAAATATATTTTCACATATTTTAATGTAAATACATATTTTTAAATATTTCACCCATATTTACATTTTTTGTAAATATTTTTTAAATTTTCATACCTATATAGTTTTTATTTGTATTAAAATTATTATATTGGAATTAAATTAAAAAAGTTATTTCAAATCTTGATTCAGATATTGCAATCGCTATTGCACAAGCTTCTGATATTATGTAAAATAATGAACTGAATAATATATCTTCAAACATTTTTTTTGTTTCTTGGTTAAAGTAATAAAAAAATTATAAACATTAACTCTAACAATAATTAAGTCTTGTGATAGTAGAAAGTGCAGAAATCAAATAAAATAAAGTTTAAGGAGAATCCGTAGTTATAATAAAAAATAAATTATATACGTAATCGGTAATAACGGTCGTTTACAAAAAAATTAAAACTATTAGATATATTCTTATAAATAAAAATGAAAATACATCAAATGATATTAAGTAACACCATCCGACATATGTGGTATATAATATACCTCATTAACCCGGTCGACGTTGAATCACTTTGAAACCTAAACACCGTACATTAAAATTTGAAAATCTCCAAATGTATGTTGAATCCAATTGTTTCGAAGAAGACAACAATGAATAATTATTATTTGGTAATTAAAAGTTAACGTAAAATTTTTTTGTTAAATATTTCACGTTTTTTAATACATATTTTGGAAAAAATAAGAACATAAGTATTTATATATTTTGACTTTTTTATTACATAAAAATCCACGCCCTATTTATCATACTAGTAATACTTATTTTGGTTACTAAAGTTAAAAATGTAATTAAAAATAGATACACCAGTTAGTCCAAGGAATTAAGGCGTTATTTTTTTAACCATAGGAGTTTTAATAATATTTTTATTGATGTATCAAATACGGACCAATTATAGTGTTAGTTACTTGTTACTCAGTTTAAATTTAAAACTAATAATAAATTAAAAATGTTTATATGAAAAATATATCTAAATATATATCATTACCTTTCGCCATCTCGTGACAAAAACTAGTTCCCTTATTGTTGGGTAGGTATTTTTGTTTTGATTTGTTTGTATTTTTGATTCGATACCAACTGTTAATATGTATTCATCTATTGTTGTTTAACACTTCTAATATTTATACTTTATTACTTAAATTACTATAAAAGTATAGTACGGAAGTGTAATATTTTTTAAGCATTTAAAAAGTATTGAACGAAAAAATTTCTTAAAAATATTATCATAAAACCTACGAGTGTATCCCATGCCACTCAGTAGATTATATTTTGCTAATTAAAGATACAATATTCAATAAAAATTATTATTATTAAAGAATAATCCATGTTAAGGATATATACTAATGAGCTATTCAGCTTTGTTACCATTGCAATTAGTACCGATTAAACATATAGCCTTAACCTTCCTTTTAATTCGAGGTAAAAATATATGACGTGTTTTTATACACGAAATTCTATTTTAGTTTATTGATGGAATTGTTTTTAAAATGAATACTATTGACTATCTTTTTTCCGCAAATTTTTTTATGAAACAGTGGGTAAATGTCCATTTCGGAATGCAAAATATACCTATTATTGATATAGTTCTCTATTAATAATTAACTACGAGTAGACATATTACCTATATCATCTGTATAGTATAGAAATTATTAAATTCTATATTTTACTTAATACAATTTTTTGATTAGGTATGCGTATAAATATTTGACTTAATTATATGCTTTATATTGTTATAGGAACATATGTATAAATATACAAATATTAATTAATAAACACGGATAAAAAAATAATATGATTAAAAACCAAACAATTTTTTTTAAATACAGCTGTATAATATATAATTAACTTTTTAATCTTGGCTATCTCCCAATATGCGGTCTACCAAAATGGACGTGGTCCACCGTAATAATATTAAAAGTATAAATAAAAAATAAAATTAATTTATTAAGGATCCACAAAGCATAATTTCATATCTCTAAGGAAAGCATCAAAAATATTATCAGTTTTATTTAATCCTCGCCACCAATATTCGGCTAGGTACCTCTCATTTTTTTTAACGATTTTGAGTAAATAATAGTTAATAATAGTAATAGTTAAAGTAATAGTAAATAATAATGACTGGAGATTCCCAGCCATAGGTAGAACACATAACATTGGTAGACCCCATCCTATACTCATATTTATAGTTACGTAGCACACAAAACGGAGGTAGACCGCATATTGGGAGATAGCCTTCATGTTTACAATTGCCTGTAGAATAATGAATAGAATACTTTAAACAAAGTATTTAAAGCTGTTATATAATACTAAAACATTGACGCAATCTTAATTACATTTATCTAATTATCCTTATATACCTACATGTATGGATGTATACATAATAAAAATGTGTTTCAAAACGATTTTCTAATGCATTTTAACTGTAATACCACTCATGTTTCATAATGATATATTTAAAAAAATTTTTTTTATTATTTTGTTAAATAAAATAATGTAACAAATTCTCGCTATTTACTATTCGGTATAAGCAAATATTTAATAGGATTTTAATGAATATAAAGAATTTGATAATTTTAGTAGCGAAATTATTAAGATGAACATATTTAACTAATTGTATGTATTATGAAACACTATAGCACTGTCGTCTAATATATTCGATTTTAATCACTATTTATTAGCTATTATGATAACTAGGGCTCGGATTTTAAAGCATAATAAATAACAAAAAAAGCAAAAATGAAGCAAATTTATTTTTAAAAAAAACCAAAACAAAAGCATGACCAAAAATTAATATTAATTAGTTATAAAACTTATAAAACTGAATAAAAAAAATTAATTAAATTAAAAAAATAATTTACTACCTACCATGTATTTTGTAAGATTTTCTGTAGTGAAACTGTCTTTATTATCTGACAGAATGTTTTTTTACATAGAAAACGAATGCTTTACATCCACTGAAATTATCGGTACACACTTCATGCAAGAAGTTTTATTTAAATCTAACCTATGTTAATTAATTTCGTTTGATTAAATGCCATCATATTATTAATGTCTAGTAATTGTTTCCAGCCTTTGTTTTTTACAAGAACACGATTTAGTTTACCCGAAATTCCAGTTACAATATCTATATTAGCTTAATTTAACATCTTTTTTGCATCTAAGATAATATTTATACATTTTGTCAATGATTTAACTGTTTGCAGATCGATAGTCTATATGTTTAATAAATTTAACAATTAATCCGAATACAATAATAATCCAATATAACCATTTAATTCGTATTCTGGGTTTTCAAATTTGTTATTGATTAAATATTTTTTTTTTTTTATCATTATAGTATGATAAACATATAAAAATTTCACAGCTGGAATAACGGAAAAAAGCAAAAAAAATGCATTTACACAAAAAAAAAGCAAAAATAAATTGGTTTATTTGGAAACAAAAGGACGTGAACACATTTATGTTTAAAAATTATAATTCTATCTCATATATAAAAAAAGAAGCATATGCTTTAAAATCCGAGCCCTAATGATAACCTTTTAGTATTAAAATTAAATGACAACTACCATCACTTTGTTGTAAATATGGACGTCCTTACGACATTTACGGAATAAGAGATAGATGTATTGTTTTGTATCAATTAAAAAAAATCCTATTATACCGTTCTTCAAAATATTTTTCAATGATATATTCTTCTCATTATCATACATGTACGTACATTTGAGTGATCACTAGGGCTGGAATTTTGATGCAAATACATATTTTTTTCTAATTTCCCAACACGTAGGTTCGTAAGCAAAAAAATGTATTTCGAGTGATAATGATTAATTTAATGTTGTTTTTATTTTGCATTTAATAACAAATTTAACTTTATATACATTTTTAGGGCATATTTTACTGTTTTAATGGAATTTTTCAAGTTTTTAGAGTATTTTTTAGAATTTATCTAATAATCCTTAAATATTAGAATATTTGATCAGGTATTTCGGCGTTTGTTCGCTCAAAACGAGCACGTTTTATATGTAATCTACTAAATTGATAAACTAATAAATACGAACATATCGGCCCATGTACATATTTTATCAAAAAAAGAACAAAATTAAAATATTCGAAAGAAATTTTTCTATTTGCAAGAGTCCGACGACGATAAAATTTTACTAAAGTTAAATAAATATAGTTAAATATGTTTGGTTCATGATTTTTATAATAGATATATTATTATATTCCTAGCGTAAGCATTGGGCAAACGGGTATCACCCAGTCGTAGATTAAACAAAAGAAAAAAGGTACCTATATCATTCAAAAATTGAATATTATTTGAAATTATGGATAAAAATATACTTAAAATTGTTTTTATCCAGATAAGATAAAACGATAAATGTTTTTATCTAGAAAATGCACAACACTGATTATATTTGTATAATGTTTGTGGCATATAGTTTATAAATCGTTGTTGTTTTCAAAATAAATAATTTAAATATGTTGGTGTGGATGTTTATGTTTTAGGCCTCCAGAAACGACGAAGATGGCGACGTGGACGAGACATTCGAGATATCAATGGAACAAAACGAAGATAACCAAATAGACGAGGAAACGAACGGTGCAGACGGCGAGATCGAAATCGAACAGAATCAATGTGTGGAATTTATGCCCAGCGATAGACTGGCGTTGGTGGAGCGTAGTCTGCCGAAAAATAAGAAGGCGTTCGTAGGTGATGGCATGGCGAAAAAGACGTTGTGTAATACGTTTAAGGAGTCGATGAAATCGAGAGCTGCGACGAACGGTTTGGAAAACCTGGAACGTGAGTGGCTAACGATGATCGCGGGCCCGGAAGCGGAGCGGTTGGTCGACACGTTCGGCGGGAACTTCAAGAAGTTCGTCACGTCGCCCAACGGCGCGGAGATGGCCAACACGGTGACGTCCACGTTGCACTCGTTGTTGGCGAGGGCCGGCGCCGAGACCCGGCACTCCGGACTCGGCGAAGTCATCTCAATGATCATTTCGCTGTTCCGGTCACCGGAAATGCCGGAAATCGTGAACCTCACGGGCGGACTGATCATCTCGGCCGTGAACAAAGAAAACGGGTTGGCGGTCATCCACCAGTTTTGGGTAGAAGTCCAGAAACTGTTGGACGTGAAGAACGTCAACCGTAAGGTGCAGACCGCGTTCGACAATCTGTTAACCACGATGAACGAGTTGGCCAAAAAGCAGCCCAGGAACAAAAGCGCTCCGGTCTAGAACTAATATTACGCTCGTCCCGCATACGTTCTTCTAGCCGCCGTACCCACCCAAACACATAAGCACGTCACGCACACGCACTCAGAAACACTAACGACAAACGTCAAATCCGATCATGCATTGGAACTTTTACGTATCTACCATGTACGGTGTGCAGTGGTCATTTTACAGTTAGATAAAATATCAATCATGCGAATCACCGTTTTCATCATTCTCATTTGTCATTACTATTATATTTTGATTTTTTTTCGTATTATTTAATTTTATTTTTATAAGGTAGACTTCAACAGATTTTTCCATTAATTTTTGCTGTACAGTACGTGTAATTTTATTTTTATAAGTTGTTCCAGATTAACTATGATGTATTTATTAAATATAAAACACAATGCCAGTATTAACGTTCCTATGTTATCTTAAATTAATGCGTACATACGTAAACAGTTTTTGTAGTTTGGTTAAATATAACTTTTTTCTGGGTTTTTTGAATACTAACGGAGAATAGTAGAATACTTGTTTGTCGGAAGTTTTGGTATGATTGATGGAAAAAGCCATACCGGACAATTTTACTGCTGTAATTACTGTGGGACTGAGATTTTAATGCGCTTAAAAACCGTGAAATATCCATTAAAAGTTCTAATAATCCCAAAATTTACAAAAACTTGAAATTCTAAAAATGCAAAGTATGCATTTTTTATAAAACCATATTAATAAATAATTATAGAAAATATTTAAATAAAAATGTATTTGAATATATATTTATAAAAATGTACCTATATGAAATGAAAAGTACAACTTGTGGATTTGGAATTTCTTGTTTAAAATCAAAGCCAATTCATATATATATATGTGTGTGTGTGTGTTATGTATTCTATGTAGTTATTTGTATTTTTCCGATAATTGATGCTGAATAAAGGAACAAAAATGCCTGAAGATTAAATATAACCGGAAATTAAGTAGGTGCAAATCAAATTATAAAATAAAAATATTTAAAAAAAAAAATGTTCAACATGTCAAGTAACACATGGGCTGAAAAATCCCGGACCTAACAAAGAAAACACGGTTCTTTCATTAAAAATTGACTTTATTCATCAACATAATCTCCATCAAGAGCAACACAATCATTCCAACGCCGTTCTAACATTTTAATACCATTCTTGTAAAACGATTTATTTTTTGTTTCAAAATAGGTATCAGTTTCATTGATAACCACTTCATTCGAGCGAAATTTCTTACCAGCGAGCATTTTTTTAAGATTTGCGAATAGCCAGTAGTCGCTGGGAGTCAAATCTGGAGAATACGGTGGATGCGGAAGTAATTCGATCTTTAATTCGTGTAGTTTTTCCATTGTTATTTTTTTTGACTTGTGACACGGTATGTTGTCTTGATGAAACAAAATTTTTTTCTTTGCCATATGTGGTCGTTTTATTGCAATTTCGGCCTTTAAATGCTCTAATAACGCTATATAATATTCACTACTGATATTATTTCCTTTATTGAGGTAGTAAATAAATATTATACCTTACTTATCCCAAAATACTGCGGCCATAACCTTTTCAGCTGATTGTTGTGATTTCGGGCGCTTTGGACGAGGTTCACCATTGCTATCCACTCAGATGACGATCGTTGACTCTGAAGTAAAATTATGGATCCATATTTCATCCATTGTAACATATCGACTCAAAAATTCTGGCTTGTTACGTTTGAACATGGCTAAACACTGTTTTGAACCATCAACACATTGTTGTTTTTGCTCAACAGTGAGCAAACGTGGCACCCACTTTGAACAGAGCTTTCTCATGGACAAATGCTCATGCAGTATAAAGCCAACACGTTCTTTTGATATTTTTAGGATGTCAGCTAACTCATGCCACTTCACTTTACGATCTTTTAAAAAGATTTGTGGATTTTTTCAATATTTTCTGATGTTACCGCCTCATTTGGACGTCCATTGCGTTCTGCATCATCAGTGTCTCCACGACCACGTTTAAAGTTAGCATACCAATGTTTTATTGTTCTTTCTGATAAAGCAGAGTCCCCATAACACTTTACAAACTATTTCTTCGCTTGAACGGTATTTTTTCTCATCAAGAAGTAATGTAAATTTAATACACGAAATTGGTTTTTATCCATTATTTTGAAAATATCAAAAGTACCACCACTTTAAACAATAACTCAAACGCTAATGAACAAATTGTCATGAAATTTTAACAACTGTTTTCTGTAAGTTCTACCAACTAAAATTATGTGAATTCCTCAATTCTAGAGCTATCTATGTTTTAGGTCCGGTACTTTTCAGCCCATGTGTTATGCATTAGACGATTTTAAGGGGATTGCAAACCATGATTTTCTTTCTCTTTCTATCACACGTACTATATAGGGATTTAGACATTTTCTATTTCTACATATCGATTGATCTATTGATACGATAAAGATTTTGAAAACTAATTTGAATTCTTCGTAATGTCTTCTTTATATTAATTTTTCCATTTTTTTGATTTTGTCATCCAAAATTTCACAAAGTAGGATTAAACAAATTGAAAACATAAAAATTAATTTTTGTATATGTTTTTTTTTGTGTGTCAAGTACAAAATTTAAAAAATGTGAAAAAGTCAATCTAAAGAAGATTTTATAATGAATTCAAATCAGTTTTCAAAATCCTTATCGCCTTAATAGATAGATCGGTACGTTAAAAATAAAAAATGACTAAATTTCTATATTGCATATGCGATAGAAAGAGAAAGAAAATCATGGCTTGCAATCCCTTAAATTAAAATGCACAGCTCTGGTATTTCTGTATAAAAAAGATATCTTTTATAAAAAAAGTTACCTATAAGAAAGTTTGTGAAGTTCATTAGTTGTTTTATATGATAATGACAACTATACAATTAGACATTACAAGTAATTCGTTCCTTAATTTGAGGTATACAATATCTGTATACTATAAATATATTTTATTAAACAATTAAACTAAAAACTCAATATTAAAATAGCGAATACGTACAGTGTGACTGAATTTGATATGACAGGGGGCATCGGCTTTAAACGACGACTTTTTTAATATTTACTTTCACGAAGTGTTCGCCTAATGATTAAAAATGTTTGCCATAGTCTGGGTCGAGTTTAAGTTGAAACCTAACCTTTTCTACATAGGAACCTACTTTTCACTAATACTCTACGTTTACATTACTATCTCATTATATTGCGAATATATTTGTTCGCCAATAACATACATACGTTTTTACCATGCAATTTAGACCTCATATAGGTATTGTTTGTTAAATAATATAGATAAGTGAGGCTGTTTAATATGCACCTTAGAATATTTATTAGGTACTTACTTCATCAATATAATTTAGTTTATAAACTTTACAAAAGTGTGTTGTTCATAAAGGTAAATTGAAAAGTATTTTTAGTATAATATTTAAATTTGCTTAAAAACCACGATTACAACTTTGTTAAAATAAACAAAATATACAGTTCAAAATGAAAATAGCAAATGTCCCATAATTAAAACCATATTAAGATTAATTTGAATAAAAAACGTGTTGATGCACAGCTACAGTTTCAACTACCTATCAACGTTTTAACACAGTAGACTATAATAATAGTTATACTTTCCACTTCATATTTATATCACAGATTATATCTATTGTAATTTGTCTTAATAAGATTTGAAAAAAATGGATACAAAGTATTACGATGTAAATATTTTAATATGTCATAGCAATATAGGCAAGGACAGATCCAGGAGGGGACGAGGGTCCTAGATGCACTAGTGCCCGATTGCACCAAACTTATCATTACTTATCTATCGGTAAATATTTTTAAACTTATGTAAACTTTTATCTAATGATAAAGTAAGCTAAAACACTTTATTATACATTGTATATTACTTATACAACCATTTTGTTGACAGTAAATAGTTAATCAACAATTCTAAGTTTACACGGACATTATGAGGACCTGACACTTAAATATATATTTGTTATATATCTACAATATTGTTAGAAAATTAATAAATTGCACTTTACACAACACTACAATATAAATTATAATATAATATAGCACGCACATATCTAGAATTTTACTTCGGAAGAGGGTGGATCATAAATTATAAAAATAAAATTAATTAAATAATTGAGAAACACCTTCTTACAAGTAAACTTACTTCGGTATAAACATTAAACAAACATAAATGTTATTAACTATTGTGGTAAACTGTTCACTGAATAATATACACGAAATATTTATTGGTACCTAATATTATTTTCAGAAATTAAAATATCACATTTTTTCCCCATAACTGAACATAAGTAAATATTAATACTTATTGCTATTAGGATAAGAAAAAAGTAATGTTCTTTATGTTATATTGACAGCAATCTATAATAAATTACAAATATATAAGATCACGTAAAGACTAGTTTTTCTTACTAAAAATAATTTTGCTTTATGAAATCAAATGAACACCAGTGTTTCATATTACTATATATAGTTTTTCATAGATTTAAAAAGTATCATTTGGATACTTTTATGATCCATCAGTTGCTTATTTATCATATTAGACTTTAATATATATATACATATTATAAAGAACACTCAATTTTAATTATATAATACAATAAAGTAATGTAATTAGTTTAAGATGACATGCACAGTATAATGAATATAAGAAAGGTAGAAGACAAATATAAGACAAATATAAGACACACTTGAAATATTAAATGGATAAATATATAGCTTACAAATGAAAACTCCACAAAAATAATAATAGCAATCATAATTGTTCAAAATAATATTTTACATAAATTTATAGATAATATTCAAAATAAATAATACAATCAAACATATTAAATTCCAACATAAACAAAGATATTATTGAATAGCATTGGACAACACAATAGTATTATTTTTAGGTTGGGTTATGTATTTTACTAAGAACAAGAAGACTTACGAGAATAATGAAAAAATTAATAAAAGTTAACAATACTAAATTCATTGAACTTAATTTTCACATTAGTAATGGTTAAATTAAAAAAAAATTACTGCATTTAGTTTGTTATAAACATCTATTATTCAAAAATGCAAAATTATTAATATATAATATCGACAGTAGTATTATGCAAATTTATTAATTTATAATCAAAACTGATAATATTAAATTTCTATTTTTGTAATTACCATTTTTTAATAATTTTAAGCAAATTTATTTAAAGTAAGAAAAGTACCATATATAATCTTTAAGCTGAAATAAATAAATTATAATTGAAATAATATAGGTTCAATTTAAGTAAAAAATTAATAATTTAGTCTATTGAATTTATTATCACTTTTATAATTAAGAAATATTACACTAAAATCTTTTATTCTAATAAAAAATTATTTAATATATTTATATAAAATAACACCATAATATTTCGATCGCTTTTTTAATCAATTCACGCATTCCTTAAACTAAAACTCAATAATTAATGACCTAGGAATAAATGTTACAACAATTTACTTAACAAACGATTGTGTTAATATTTTGAGCTATGACAAAAATATAAAATAAATTTTGCACTTTCTAAGGTAATTATTATAATAATTATATGCAAATGCTCCTTTATTATGCAGTCTAATATAATTAAATTATTATATGAGATATATTACTTTTATGATAAAATACATAAAAATGTAACAAATAAAAAAAAATATCTTAATTGGTTTATTTTTTAATAATATATTATTAATAATTTGGTGTATAATATGTAAAGAATAGGCAACAAATATTTAGTTTTTAACAAATTGAATTAATTTTATATCACACTATGAAATAATACTTTGATATTTGCTTCAAGAATAACAATAAAATAATTTAAAAATTTAAAAATATTTTTTATATTCCAGTTAAAAGTTTCATATATTTATAATTTATATTTTATACAGATTTTTATAAGTTTAATGGGAATTATCAAATATTTTTATCTTTACTAAAAATTATTGCTGAGTTTAATCCTAATAATAATAATAATGATATTAATGATGATTATACTAAACAAAAAATCACAGTAAATGAAAATTTAATTGTTGGACCACATAACACAGCTAATCTCTGTAACCAAATTTGCTGCCAGCCTTTTCTTCTTAAACAATATTAACAATAGTAAAAAAAAGCTAAAAATTATTAAACTAACCTAACTTTATATTTATCAATCAGACATAAAAATGTATGTAAAATATTTATAACTATAATAATACATAACAATAATTCACGATAAGTTAATTAATTTTTTTAAATAAAATTTAAAGAATTATCAAATTAAAAAAAAAAAATAAATAAAAATGTATATTTCTGATAGCAGCAGCAATAAAATAAAACCAATAGCCGTAGTAGTATAATAGTAGTTGTACTAACTATGTTTTGCACATCAAATTACTTGAGCAGTTCGTGTGCTCGCTGGTTGGCCACTGAAATTCTTGTTTCATTAGATCCAGCCTAAAAAAATATGTTGACTATTAATTATGTCAAATTATGAAATATGATACAAAAAACATAATTACAAAATTACACACATGGAAAACAAATGACATTAATTTGCAGTTTATCTGTTTAACTAATGCCTTAATCAACATTTTTTTTTTTTTAATTTCAACGTATGTGGATAAAGAAATAATTTTATATTTCATTACAGCAAAAATATTATTACAGCATGGATAAATATTTTTGGGATTTAAAATTCAATAGAATAAAGCTAATAAAAGATAATGAAATGGATGAAATTTATATATTTATATATATATTAGATTTCACACAAAATCCTCCATAATAATTAACTTATTTTTTTTTTTATTTAATACAAATAAGACACATAAAAATAGAGAAGTAGATGTTTTAACATAATTTTAAAAAGCTATTAAATTTTCTAAATATTTTTAAAATATATAAAATACCTTCATGTTTATTCGAGACACTTGTCTATTTTGGTTCTCCAATTCACTTCCCATATCCAAAGCCATATTACGAAGATTGCCAATCATAGTATTAACTTGACCCATATTTTCCTCCATTTCATTTTCCCGGGCATCATTTGTGATCCTATAGATTGTATAGACAAACAGGAAACATTCAGTATTAATTTATCGATTAGAATTACAACTTAGGATAAGTAACAGAAAATAATTATTATTTATATGATTTAAGACATATAAATACGTATGCTGTAATCATGAGTATTATTCAAGAGCGTACTTAGCTATGTAACCTCCTTGGGCACCCATGCCATTGCGTTCATCCATTACACGCTGTGGTTGATTATTAACCACTTTACCATCATCATTACCTCGCCACGTACCTTCATCTTCTTTAAATGAAGCAGACCTTTAACATGTAAGCAGCAATAAAAACTTTTTGTAATACATATGTTACCGGTTATATGGATAATTCAGGTATTTTACAAAATGCCTAGGCATTATGCAAATTGCCAACATATTTTGGGCAGTATAAATAAAACATAAGATTTTCAATATTATATTATATATAACCTAGGCATTTTATAAAATACCTAAGGCATTATGCAAAATGCCAATTTTTTTTTTTAGGAAAAGTACAAAACATTTTATAATATGTTATATTACATTAAGATTCTTATAATTATTATATATTATTACTCATATTACAGACAAAATTTAATTTTAATCTATAATTATATAAATATTTTACTTAAACTACTATTCACTTATTAAAACATGTTGTAAAAAAGTGACATTTTGAAGTGCACAAAATGTGATTTTTAAGGCAAATACACTTTTTAATTTGACACTTGAACTTACAAACACATTTTAAAAATCCTTAGCCAATTCTTGTGTATTGAATTTTTATCAATTCATTATACTGTTCATCAGATAAAATCTAGTATTAGTGGTCCAATTTTTAAAAAAATTTGTAGTTTGTTATAAAAATTTGACTTCATCCAAATCGTATGCATAATTATAACACCAAAACGAAACATGAAAATGATGAGAAAAATTACGATATTGTAATAAAATGATTAGTACGTTCAATATTATATCTCAGTGTTGAGTGGAATCGGTTTAAAAGTAGATACAGACACAACGTTTAAGTTAAATTAATAAACAATTTAATATCGTGAAATTATAATAATAATAATAAGATTATATAAAACGCACTTCGTACAACGGCAACCGGTCGCATGTCTCGACAGACTGTCTCCGTATATCTGTGTTACAATACCCGTATACATGCCACACCCGACATACAGAATGTGCCATCTCAACACTAATCGCTGGCAATAATAATGTATACATATATACTTAAAATTACAGAATGAATATAAACTAATACATACTAAATATACTGAGTGTATTGTTTAATTTCAACACTCAGAATTATTATTGCAGTAGTAAAAGAATATTAATCTTTATTGCGTTAAATCGTGAACGCACACTTACGATAAACGACAATTTTGTTTGTTTTCTTCATATTGCCTACTCCACGATTAGCATTTTATATAATGCTTAAGCATTTTGCAAAATACTAGATTATTCATATTGCCGATAACATATATATATTTATATTATAATAAATATTTGAATAATGAAATTTAATTATTTATCATACTTGTTACAAGGCAATACACATATTCCACAACATTTTTCCATGCCAGTCAGATTCTTTTCAGCTTCTTTCATATCAGCATTTATCTGGTCCATACCTTCTTCAATCCTGTCCAATTGTTCTGTAGTTTTTGAAAATTGCACATACATTCACACACGTACATAAATCACACGCATAAAAAAATGGATTAGACATTAAAAATAAAATAATATAGTAAAAAAATGTGTACAAAAGTGTAAATATTTATTGTTTTTGTGTGTTGTGAATATTCCTACGCCTAAATGTGATATAATTTAATTAGCTATACGCGCAACGTTTTTTTTTTTTTATATGAATGGTTTCAAATATTATCATAAATTATGTTTGTACTTAGAATTATAAATAATAATGATCGGTTAATCAAAATATGGTTTTTATATTAAAGAACATTACCAGCAGTATTTAGGTACTAAATAATTATTAGAATATATTAGAATACATTTTAAAACGTTTCCTCAGATTCGCACTTGTATTTTAGTCAAGTATTATTATGTAAGCATATAAATTATATTATGTTGTTGTTTCGTCAATTCTAATGTCATATAGTTATAATAAGGTTTCAATGGTGCATTAGAAATATAATAGATAATGCAATTATTTTTAATGAATTTATTATTATTTCATAAAGAAATTCGACTATTATAAATGAAAAATATTTTTTCTATTTTCAATAATATTTTTCAATCAAAAAATTATAATTCTATTGTTATATTCTCAAAAATGTATATTTGTT
Source organism: Sipha flava (assembly GCF_003268045.1). Lineage (NCBI taxonomy): Eukaryota > Metazoa > Arthropoda > Insecta > Hemiptera > Aphididae > Sipha > Sipha flava. The sequence continues at coordinate 1,175,526 of NW_020273144.1, read as the reverse complement.
TAGATTAAGTTACCTTCAATAAAATACACCACTGAAAAGGTAAAGTTATGATTATTATTATGTATAATAGTCAAAGGAATAATGGAACATGTACCTACTTTTAAGTCATATATTTTTAATGGATGGTGAGCGTGAATAATTAAATTTATTTATTAAAATTATATATTATATTTATCAAACAAAAAAATTTAAATTTATAAATCAATTATAATACTTTTATTTTTTATAAAATGATTATGATGACAAACATCTAAAGAATGATAAAATCCAACTTACAGCCATTTATTGTGTCTCAATTTTCAAATTACATTATTATTTTTATATTTTGTTTGTTAACTCGATTTTTTTTATTTTATTGCTCTTACCCCCTTGTTCATCCAACATCACAAGAGATTTCATCCCGACTTCGTGGCTCTACACAAAAAAAAAAAAAAAACAACAACAACAATAATCACCAACAACAATACCTTTGTCGTAATGATGATGAATGTGTCGATGCATATTTTAAATTTATTTTATTCTATCTAAATATATATAATATTTATAAAAGTATTATTTAAAATGTCTACAGGGATTTTTATCTATCTATTTTGTGTATAATATCTATTTAGTTTGTCTAAGACATTTGAATGAAAAAGACATACACTATTAAAAATGTAAGTAAAATAGGGCAAACAATAATAAACAGTTATGATTTAATAAATAAAAAAAATTATTATAATGATAAAATTCAAACAATGACAACAACAAAAACAATTCAACAATATCAACAACAACACAACAACATAACAACTTAATTACTACTATAAAATGTATAAAATGCTATGCAAAACGAGGAAAAACGTTAAATATGTTTAATAAAATTGAAGTTTTATGAAAATAAATTTATAATGAAAAATAATGATAGAATACACACACACACACTTGTGTTTTAATATTAAAAATTTATTTGTACCCAACTAACATTAATTTTTTATAAATTTCCTATTATTATAGTTCCATAGATGTTTTATAAATTACAATTATGCTCCAATGAGTATAGTTTATGCAGAAATAAATTTGAAGCTAATCTATATTATATAACCTTATAACCTTAGACAATATAAGTCTTACCGCCTTGTATGTGCAAATTTTCTATGGTTTTTGTGCCAACATCTACACTCTACAAATAAAATATAAAACAAAAAACATAAATTGCTAAATAGACATAGTGAAATCAAAATTAAAATTAAAAATAGTTACAAAAGCAAAATACTGAAATTATATAAAATGTTAGTATAGCAACAAATAAAGGCCATATTTAGGGAAGGTACAATTAGTTATTACTAAATGTAAATATGAAACAATACAAAAAATATTTAGTAATTAATTAACTAAATATAAATAATATTATAATTAATTTGTATTTATTCTGTGCATTGTCATTTGTCAAATTTGAATGACTAAAATATAAGAAGTAATTACACATTAGTTAAGTGCATTAAGGTACACATTTAACTAAATAAAAAAAAATTGTACCCTTCCCAATATAACACAGATTAAAAAAGCCCCTAATGTATGCAACATTTTTCTGAAAACCTTTTCCTGTTACTAATGTATGTGTAGTGACGTGATAAATAAGACGTATTTTACATATATATATATATACTAACCATTATTATTATAAATCAGTAGTATGGTTTTTATTTATACTTGTGAATCTGTAATTTAAGTGCTTTGTGAAACACGGTCGGTGGATACTTGAAAATCACCACCGCCAGTAATGCTCATATTATTTAATATTTTAATTTATTTATTTTAAAAATTTTTAAATAAAATCAAGTAGACACACAATGTGAGGAGCGCGCATGCACTTTTTTGTGAACCAATATTAATGTGTATGTGTATATTGTATATGGTTGAGTTAGTGTATATGTGTGTATATGAAATTGTGTCCTTTTAGAGTACATGAGATCCTGTAGCAACGGCAACAGCAGCAGCAACAAGAACTTCATCATCAACTCACCTCCCTGGTCATCGAGTGCGACTAATGTCCTGATTCCGGCCTCCTTGCTCTATGATTGTAGTATTGGAGTATTTGAAAGTAGAAGAGTGGTAGTAGTGATGGTGGTGGTAGTGGTGATGGTGTGGTGTGCGTGTGACAGAAAAAAAACCAATAATAATAACATTATATGAGAGATAGTGTATCCTATTCATTTTTGTATACATATATTATGGTGTGTATTATTTTTGATTATGAAATTTAATAATTTTTGATAAAAATTGCAAAGTAAATAATACTTTTAACTATCTTGAATTTTATAAGAAGTTATTAGATTCTGAGCGGAGCGAAGAATGAATTGGTTTTACAATGATGTTTCTTTCTTTTTCTTTTTTATTCTGTAAACACTTTTTCTCCCTCTAAACTTGCTCAAAAGTATTAAGTGTAGCATATTTTCTGAAAGGTAATGTTTTTGAACTGGTACTTTAGAGAGGTCATTTTTCGATTTTCGAAACGGTACTCGAAATAAAAACGGTTTAAGGAGAAAAAACGTACGATTTCACGAATTTATAATATTAAATAATTACGGATGTTTTCTACCAGAAATATTGCTTCAAATGAAAAATGACAAGAGAAACTTTTTTGTTGTATTTTGGATTTTGTTCCTTACGGTTTTTAAAGTTCGGAAAATTTTAGCCATTTTTTAGCTATTTATTGACATTTTAATTTTGGGTTGTTTACTTATATTATCCTTACCTAGATATGACAAAATTTTCAAAACATTTGAGCGACTTTTGAGCTTTTTCCTTTATTTTATATTTTTTTTCATTTTTATGATATTTCCTAATTATAAATTATAATTATAATTATATGAATTATCTATTTATATAAATCGTTTTTAAGTTATTCTTAAAATGCTTTGTTTATCACCATAGAAACGAATAAAATTAAATAAAAAAGATTCCCTCGTCCGCTCAGAATCGTTTTTTATCGAATGCAATCATTGCATTCAAATTGAATACAGTAAAATTACACTATCCTGTCCGAGGTTATTTTTAATTTATTTCTGTAAAGTTATGTGTGTAAATTTGTTCTTATAATAAAATAGCATTATTCATTTTTGAAACTGGTTTTTGTCTAAATAGAAAATATATTTTTTTATATATACATAATACATAATATGTTACACATATATTTATATCAATAAGTTTATCTAGATAAAGATATATAGTATATCTCATGGCAAACATTATAACTCAGATAAATATTTGTGATAAAATTGAAGAATCAAGTTTTTGTACATAAATTTAAGATAACAGCCAAAACGAATCAACTTTGTCCACATTTTATAGATATTTATCTTAGCTACAACATTAATTACAGACCATTTTATATAGTGTTTAAAATAAAAGGATCAACTATTATATATTATATATATTATATATATATATATATATTTAAAGTGTTTATTTCAACAAATTATTCTAACTAATATTATTTTATATTTTATATATGAGTATGTATTTGTATGAGTTGGCATTTTGTGAACTTGTATTTTACTGAATATAATATAATTATTTGCTAAAAAGACAATTAAAATGTGTTTGAAAATTAAAGAACGAATGTTATCAATATTTTAATTTGAGAATATAACAAGCAAATAATGCACAAGACAAACACACACCGACATGCAGCAGCAGCAATAGCAGCGGCAGCAGCACCAATAGCTTTATTATTATACAAAAATATATGTTATATTTTACACGCACACCTATAAACCCAATTTTGTTCATACTTTAGTAGTTAATGTTTCTATCCAATTCAATGAAAAATTATTATAGATATAAAGACAATATATAAAATATTATTCTTGTAATTCAAGCCCAATATTGTATTTTGAATATTAAAATGTTAAAACAATACTTTAATGCGGTACAAAAAAAATTCAGAAATAACAAATATTAATAAACACAACATTTTTTTAGTATGATTGAAACATTATAATTCTAGAGAAATATTAAAAAAATTTTAATGACTGTAAATAATAGAAATATTATGTACTTTAAGTAATTATACTGTTAAATAAAGAATGGTTAGTTGAATATGTTTACTAAAATATTTAAAAATAATATCTTACCTCTTCACATAAAGCCAACATTCTTCTGGTGCTCTCAAGAGACTAAATTCATGAATGAAAATAATAAAAAAAAAGGTATTAATAAATATTATAAAATATATTATTTTATTATAATCAGCAACATTTAATTCAGGTTTGCCAGTATCTATATTAATCAGACCAATAATAAATTAGGACTGGATAATTTAAATCAATGCTGTTAAATATCTAATATATAATATTAAAATTAAATGAGTACCCATCTAAAAGGTACATCATTACTAGGAATTTACCAAATGACCCTTTGAACCTGGTATTCAGCACCATTTGTTTTACATTGAATAAGACAGTTGTATAAAGAATATTAAAAAATAATAAATCAAAAATTACTCACTTCATCAGTTACTTCTCCAGCTTTCATTTGAAGTTCTTGAAGTTCAGTTTTTGGTACAGCTGGCTGCGCAGAACCACCGTCTGGAGACATTGCTGGATTGGATTTTTTTGGTGCAGGCATGATTTAAATTGTTTGAAGTGGTTTTTTATGTGTTTCTGCTGAGGTAAATTTAATTTAATTAAAGTTGAATAAATTTTTTAATATTAATTTTTTTAATAAACGAGTTATTTAAATCAACAAAATATATGACGAATTCAAATATTTTAATATTTGAACATAGTACACGCGGTAATCATCAAATCACTTAATTTATATTTGCTCTAAGTAAATAATCCAATAGAATAATGACTTAAATATTATAATATCTAGAATTCAATGTAAACGTCATTAAAGAGTTAACACCCATTCGATGTTCGGAATAAGAATATGTGATAATAAAAATCACTACTAAAATGAGATGCAGTCTACTATCTCCGTATCGTCACAGTTTAATGATAAGAAAATATTTACCAAGACAACTAGGCAACTAATCTGATTAATTAATATCAGTCAAAAAGAATAGAAAGTATAATTTATGTGCTTTTTATTGCTTTCGAATTCACGAGACATAATTTAATCACAGAAGAGTAAGTAAAAATGAAAGCGACTTACATCTCAATACAGGAATGTGACTAAGAGATATATTCTCACCGTGAGGTACGAACAATAAATCAATGCATATTAGTAGAATATATACTGCAGTCTACAACAAAGATAAAAAGCGTACTTTTTGGTTAAAATTAAAAATAATTATGATTTTCAATATACCTTCCGACTTTCGCGTCGTAACAACGATTTGTTTTCACTAATTTTTATACTGTGAAATGCGAAAAAAATAAAAATGTTTACTCGAAGGCCAAACTGTACAAATATTTAACTGGTAAAAAAATCTGCACCGAAATTTTGTCCGTGTCCCCTCTCTTGTGGTAAAATTACTATTCGTTTTGTCTATATTATTATGGTTTATGTGTAGGTACAATTGAAGGTTATTACTAGAGACTGTATTTATATGCGCTTAAAATCTTAAAAATAAGATGTTCTTATGCTTTATAATTTCATAAAAACAATCTTTTATATGTATGAATATTCTGTTTTGAAAAAATATGATTTTTTATAAAAATGTATTAAATGCTGGAAAAACAAATAAAAACTATACATTTTTCCTTTATTAAAGGAATTATAATATAGTTGAATTTATATGAATGCATATTATACGATTTAAAAGATGTTTCAATTATTTTAGTATTCTTTAATAAAATAAGTATATGGTATATGGTTTAAATGTAGGTTGTCTTGGTAGACATTTTACCGGAGATTTTAACTAAAAACTTAAATATAGGATTTTATTTTATATTTGTTTCCACGTCAAACCAGATTATTTTTATTTAATTTTTACTTTATAACATAATATTTGTTGTTTTTAAACAATATATTATTAAAAGTATTTTCTAGCTTTCCAACTGCACATTACGAGTGTTTATATATTAGTGCATATTTTATAATATATTATTCAATTTTTAAAGCAATAATATTCCTTATTTTATACATTAATTATCCATCCATCAGAAATGGCTATCAGATATATTTCGATACATAACATTTGATTGCATTATTTTTTCCATTTTTAAACTCGTATCTACTTAACTCTAAACTCTAGTGAACGCAGTGGTTCGGAAAGATCGTCTGTTGGCAATGCATTCGACCAAATCAACGGCATTGTTAACCTACGGATGAGAAAATATGATGTTAATGGCGGGATCGATCCCCTATCTACGCGGTCCCTTGATACAGCTATTGGACTATCACAGGTCATTGGAAGTGGGGGTGGTGGCGATGGCGGCGGTAGTTGCGACGTCGCGCAACCTTGACCCGATTACCGCCGCCGCGCCCTTCTATGCGTCTTATACTTTTGTAAAATTGCACGTTATTTTCGCGTTGTTCGGACAACTTGAACTAACTGTAATAATGTACAAAGGAAAAAATTAAAAAAAATATCTACAGCGACGTCGTGAGTTGTTATGCGTTTATTATAAACTGTCAAGTTTCGCTCGACTAAAGCTCGAAACGCAAATTTACACAAATATAATATAGCACTACAGAGGGTGAGATTTTATGCGATTTTTTTTATCACAATACCTCCGCTCATACATTAACATTCGTGATATGGTTTCGTTAGGTGTGCGGGATATATTTGATCTAGCACATTACTTGATTTATATGAATATACGGGATATATCTACGGAAGCTTATGCTCACTCCTCTCCTTCCTCCAAAACCGAACTTTATTTCCACCGCTGACATATAGCAAAAATATTGTGTACTGAGCGGAGTTTGGTTCGTGAGAAAATATTCACATTGCTTGCTCGAAAAGTTATAAGAAATTCTATTAGGAATGTCCACCGAGGTTTATCTTTTACAGAGCCATAGTACTACTATTTTACTATTTATTATTTTTATATTGTATAATTTATTAACAATTTATAATGTCTATAGTTTTATCGAATTATTTAGACGATTGAATCATATAAACTCAACTAGTCTATCTAGGTAGTCCAGTTATTATTCACCAAAGATAAAATTGTTAGTTTGATTAGCAATTTAATGTCTGTTATTAAATATCCATAAAATTAATTTAATAAGAAATATGGCCATTTTAATAATCGTATGAATATATTTATAAAGCTAGATATTATTTTACCAATTATACTATTTATTATAAAATGGTACATACTGTTATATACTAATATAGTAATATTTTATTTGATAAATATTATTATTATAACTCTGTTTAATTTTATTCGTGTCCCACTAAACACTAAAAAATAATATACCTACTTATATTATATTTATTGGTCACCGTATGTTTTTTTTACATGTTAATATAATAATCTGAAAAAAATATGCTCGATACTTACTATAATTATAGTTATACTATTGTATACAGACAAATGTCATAACAGTAATTATTGAGATCATTAATAGTAGGTAATTGTTTTAGTGAACTATAGTTGACAATTTTTGATAAATCTATATGCTTATAAAAAGTTTTATCAAATACGATAACTATAAAATGTTAGATTAAGAATAATAAAATAATTTTGAATCATCCGTTGAAATTAGCATAGAAAACATTTATTGATAATGTCAGTAGTATCTAATACAAAAATTAGTACTTATTTATTTTTGAAGTAAAAATAAAATAGTAAAAGTAATGAAACTTACAAAAGACGAGTTAATATGTAAATTAATAAATCATTATCTTTGACAAATATTAAGTAAACTTTTAAATTTTACATTTTTAATTGCATACCTACTACAATTAAAAATTAGCGTTATATAATAATGTATCTACTACATTTGTCCATCTCGTCGAAATAATTTGTAAGTTAAACTCCGAACCAAAGATATCCAACCTCCTAAAAAATATTTCAAAATGTAGACAAATAAACCTCATGAGGATTTTATTACGTGTCTAATAAAATAAACGATAGTCCTAAATTACAAATGTATTATATTAGTTTAACGCCACATAGCTAGTTTGTACTTTGTCATATATGCTGTATGTTTATACTACAAGGAACGTAAAATTTGCGTTCACAATGCTAACTTAATGCATTTCTATATCGAATCAAAGCGAATACACTATAGGCAGGGCCGTATTTAGGAATTTGATAGCAGGGGGCAACAATAAAAAATGCTTCATTATACCAAATACAAATTTCTGCGGGTTGAAAAGGATCTTTCTGAAGAACAATTCGTTGCTGGTGTACACAACAACATTCTAAATGCAATGTCAACATAAGGATAGATTGTTTGTAAATCTTTGGATCCATCAACAGTATTCGACCGTTACCGAGTATATGTCGTGATTGGCGATACATATTTTTTTTGAGATACACTTTTTATTTTGTAAAGAAGTTTTATTTCAAAAATATTAGATCATTAAATATTGAAAATATAAAAAATTAGCCACCCGGGGCAATAGCACCCTGTAGCTCCCTCCCTAAATACGGCTCTAACTATAAGTGTTTATGAAGTTTAATTTACATTGAGATCATTTTGAACGCAACACAAACGGGGCAATTTTAATACATGCCCGGGCTTCAACATCTCTTTTTGTTTTCGAAAACAAAAATTATCCTGCGCAACTTGAGTCAACAAAAAGTTTTAGGATTAAAAAGTACCACCGATATACCGGAAACACCAACTCGATGTTACACGAGTGGGTTACAATGGAACGGATGGTTCGTCGGTAAAACGGATATAGCGTCGGCGAACCGCTGTCTAGCAGATTTGCGACCCCACCAACGCTATGATACACGAGGGATGTCGAGCACGACGCATAAGTACAACAAATATGTCCAAATATTGCCAAGTTAAACGTACGTCGGCAAAGCATGAACATCAAATATAACACCCACAGACGAACAAAAAAAAAAAAAACTTTATCACACCTACAGCAAGATAAAAAAAAAAAACTGAACGCACAAAAACCATGTAGGCGCGTACTTACATACCTACCATACGAGCTTATGCAGCGTACGTGCCAGATGTATTTTGTACACACGCGAGCGGAAGATGGAAAGGGGCTTGTGTTTTCGCGATACCATATTTTAATATTGTACATACAATGTAATATTATAAAACCGTCAGGTAAATAGGCCGTGGTAATTACGGGTTAAACAAAGTGATACCGTAATCGATGTTGAGCATATTATAATTACGAATGTGAACAAAAACGCGCGCGTTGCACGTACAATGTTAATGTTACGAGAAGGATTAAAAAATGGTCGAAAGAAAAACAACTGGAAGCAATGCGCGTATCCGAGCGGAACGTGACGAGGTTCACAATACTTTTGGAACGCTCTGCGGGTGGCTATAACCATTGGTTTAGGAGTATACTGAAATATTCTAGAACCAATGCTACAGCTCATAGCGAACCGCAGTTGTTTTGCGTTTCGCGACTCGTGGACGTATCGCGTGCACCAACGGCACGTCGAACGTACGGAAACGACGAAATACTTGCACCCATCACGTCGCGACGTGATGGGTGCAAGTACTTCGTCGAAACGGGCTTGGCTCGGAAGCGGCACCGCGACGATGACGGGTACGGTGGAATCGGTATTGGTACGTAGCAACGCCAAGAGAGCGACGTTAACGTGCAACGGAAGAGCACAAGGACGAAACGCGTTAACAGCGTTTAACAAATAGAACATTTTTACATCAATAGGTCTAACATACAAAACTACGTACAATAGTATCACTATACAATACAAACGCGTCCGTACGATTATCGTAATCCGTAAACGCAGTTCACGCGTACAGTTTATTTGTTTACCTAAGATTTCGGAGCTGCTCGTTGCGATGAGACTGCGACGACGGGACCACCACCAACGTACTCGACGGGTATCGGAAGCCGTCGAGGTAGCGAGAACGCGCGCCGCGAGTGTATGTGTGTGTGCGTGCGCGAAAAATAACTAATACCGGGTCCGGTGCTGGTTTGGAACTGTTGCGGAAACACAACACCTAGCCCGGTTGGCGTCTGGTCGTAGTACTGCCTCCCGCGCAAAGCTCGTAAATCACGGTAGCTGCACGTCGCGTGCCGTCGCACGGGCGTCCGGCGCGTGCGCCCTGGGTTGCCGGCGGTTTATCGCATGCGCCAAAGCCGCTCATCGATCAACGGCGCCGTTCAATACTCCACCGCCGCCTCCGGTGGCTGTAACGTAGTCGTCGCATTCCCAAATTAAGCGAGTTGCGCGCGCGCTGTTATGCCGAGTTCACGCAGACACGACACCAACTAAAACCAAACAGAAACTCTGTGTTTTTCGGCAAAATCAAAACATTTCTGAAACAATCGTGTTTCACGTGTATAGGTCCGCTCAAACCGAAGCGGTAGCGGAAGCGAAATTTAATGTCCATACGTTTTAATACGAGCGCGCTCGCCATTGGCGAAATTAATACCGCGGTGTAAATTTCACCGCAAGATTGAACGCGGTATTTTTATTTTTCGCTGCAGACACTATATTTTTCGCTTACCGCTACGATAATCAGTTGTGAATTCCCAACTATTGCAATGCACTATCAGTTGTTGTAAATTCTATTTTTTTATTTATTCAAATAGACGAGTGTAAAACAAAAGGTACAGGTGTTTACATAAAGTTAATTGTTTCTATTAACCAGTAATATATACCTATCTATATTTTCTAACAATAAGATATAAATACTAAACATTTTATGAATTTCCAACAACAAAATAAGAACAACTTATAAGAATCATAGTATTCAATAAACGTGCATTACCAACTATTCGACGAATGAACTAATAGCGCTTTACGTATAATATTACTTACTATTATTTGTTCAATGTTTATAGTATATAAACGTATTAATAATTTACATATTACCTCTTTAAAGCAATAGCGAAACGTTCAGATGGAGTTATTGGCACGCGAAAATGAGTCGTATCTTTACGTATATTTTCATTAATTAAATTTAAAATTCCATCAAAACAATTTAATGTCGTTGGAAAATAAATAAAAAAAACATATTGCATCAATTCGTGATTGAGGCATTAAATGATTAAATGCACCTAAACTTTCTCTTTGACTATTAATTCCATGAACCAATTTTCGTCTTTTACATCTAAAAACTAAATATTGTATGATTTTTTTTGTTATTTGTTATTGTAACTGCCCAAACCATATTTAAAAACAGTTGTAGTTAATATTATAAGTCTATGGTACCTTTTTTGTTTTTAAACATCCATTACAGCTGCTAAAAGAAATACATTTTCTTCCTTTGAACTGGAGTTTTCATAATATATATCCAAGGTATAATAACATTTTTTTTTAAATTTTGCAATTTATTGTTTTGTACCTTAAAATATTAATATTAATAATAACTAAAATACATGTACGCGCATGGGTGTGTGTCACAACTTCGATTAGTAATTCTCAGCGAAATATTTCGCTTTGGTTAGGTTAGATCAAGCGGTATTTGAAAGCGATAAATACCACTGAAGTTACCGCCGCCGCTTCGGTTTGAAAGGACCTTAAAACAAATTGTTCGTGTTTTTAAAAACAAAGTCGTTCCCGCACGATGCCATTTTGATGGTCGACAATTTTTTCATTCAACAGTCAATAATATTTCGAAATTCCATGAGTAGTCTATAAGCCAATAAAAATATATAAATATCTTCAAGTTTTGTATAATACTCATAATAGTAACAATTGGTTTGTTGTTCAGTGCTGTCCGGTTCATTAATATAATTATTTTATACAATTATTTTGTAGTTGCCATCTAATTTAAAATACTTAAAAATTTATAATTTTTTCAATAATACTTATATATATTTATCATACACAATTTACATTTATCATATGTAATATATCATGAATAAAAAAAAAAAAAAAAAAAAAAAATGGAATTTAGAAGACATATGTAAGCTTATAGATCTGTACCGGGAATCAACAATATTGTGGGATGCAACGAATTCCAGATATAAAAATACATTTAAGAGAGCAAATTAAATTAAAAGAAATTGGTATCCAATTAAATACAGACGCCAGTAAAATTGATCGGAAATTAAGAAATATTATATGTATTCACAATACTCCAAGGTGAAACGCGCGTATAGGCCCATGAAAAAATCTGGAGCGGGAAAAAATGTCCGTGATAAGTACACCCAGAAAAATATTTCGTATTATTAATGAAAAACGTATATTAAATTAAAGAAAATCGGGTATGATTTCAAGCCAATTTATTCATTAAAATAACTACCAACTTTTCATAAAACCATTGAAGTATATTATTAAATGAAACCCAAATTGTATTAATAAACAAACTGAAATACCGAATATTGAATGTTTGAATTTTTCGAATTTCAGTGACTGAATTAATAACTAATGAAAATAAACAGTGGCGTTATTTGAGGGGGAGTGGACTCGTGCATTTGCCTTAGCTATTCCAAAGTCTACACATCATCAGTATATAAATACGTATTTTATAAAGCCGTTGAAATATTGAAAATCAAAAATATGAGACGTGTACAAGGTATATATGGGGACGAACTGGCCAAGGAAGTAAAGGGGCAATCACCTATTGGGCTCTCGAAACTGTAATATTAATTATTCGTATATGAATTTAATACTACAATATAATGAAAAACACTATAGTGGTAAAACACTATTAATTTACTATTAGAATATCTGAATTTGGATGAATTGAGCACTATTGACTAAAAATAATTGTTAATTTAAATGTAATAATTTTAGGTCCAGTTGATTAACTCCGGGCCACCCGATACCCAGTCCACCACCCCTGACTATATAGATACGTATGTATAAAGTACAAATCAAATGTTTGGACTCGTTTGACGTCCCTCTTACTGAAATGAGCTCTTACTTGGCAATTTAATAAGAGCATGCTGATTGCTTTTACCAAGAAAAAACTGAAATTAAGCCACGGAAAATAAGTTATAGGTACAATTTTGAAAAAAACTTGTGTGATATAGTCAATAGAAAAAAAAAAAAAAACAATGTTTGAATTTTGTTTAGTTTTCACTCAACTCAGCGTGGGCACATGTTTTGTTTTATTAAACTAAAAAAAGTGGAGTTTGTGTTCTGTTCTTAATTTGTTTCTTTAACGTCTCTTTGTGAAACCGACAATATTATCCACGTATCGGGTGTTTTGTCATTATTCCGCGTGGAGGCGGAACGTAGCCGAGTCGCACCTTAGCATATTCGACTGTAACGCATCGCCGCAACGGTGAGCGAGCGGTGAACTAAACGCCGTTATAATGTAACGACACATGCCGTCTCTTCGTAACCCCCCACCCCTAACGTAAATCTATGAAATCACTGCTTTCTTATTATCTCATCAGCAATCTACTCCTGTCAGCAGTCTTTCAAAATACGTTTTTTTTTTGTCCCTCACAATCTCGGCAACCAACAGTTGATCAGACTCCGTCGTTGTTTATTCGGTTATCACTCATTATTGTTCCTGTTTCCGTCCGCGGTTTAACTCCGCATACAGAAAATGGAAACGCCGGAACGACGGCAGAAAATGGACGAGTCCAACAACAACGGAAACGCCGACGCTATCGCCACAGCTAGCACGTCGTCTAATGGTACGTTTCGCACGCATTACTAACACCAAGGACTTAGAAACCCATATTCATGTAGGGCAGTTGTCCTATTAGTTTGTGTGCTCTTATTAGTCACATTTTTTTTTTGTTGAGTGCTGTCATTTCAACCGTTCTGAAGTTAGGAAGTGTAATAGAATATTTCAAATAATAATTCAAATTAAATTAAACACCATGTATTGTAAAATATTCGAAGTCCAAAACATTAATTTATTTAATAAAATTAACTGGCGTAAAGGTGATTTCTAAGATCAGACTGTAACACATCTAACATCACATCTGATTATTGGTCTGTTCGGTACATTATATATCCCATTCTGTGTAAGAGATTGTGATCCTTTCAAATGATTAACATTTGGCCCAGCCATGGTTTAATTCTATCCTATATCTAAAACCCGGTTTTGTTCAAACTCCCTGTACTAGATTTTACATTTAGATCGTTATTTTGTTTCTCATACCTATCAATAATATTATTTTGCTAATGATATATAAATCCCCTATATGGAGTTTTTGACTTGTACTTAAGTTATTACCAGGTTTCAGAAAAAAACAGTTTTTTCATTTTAAACAAAAAAACCATTTTTATTAATTTCCATTGTTTTTTTATTTTAAACAAAATAATTTTTTAATTTTTCTTTTTTTTCAATCTTTTTAAACATGTTTTAAACATTTAAACATTTTAAAATATTAAATAAATTGTTATAATTTAATTTTTAAGGACAATGGACTTTGCAATTATTATGTAGCAATATTTATTTTTGAAGCTGGTCATAGTTTGGAATATCAAGGGAATCTATATAATCAACACTGGGCAATAGTAATCAGTACCTCACAAACGCATTCATATAATTTAAATTAGTAATCAATTGGGTACTTCAAGTACTATAGTTAGTTTGAATGTTGACAATTATTTGTAGTTACATATTTGTCTATCCTCTCTAGACGGAATGGGGTATTTAAAAAACATGGTAGATAGCTAATGTGTACAAAATAAGACACGCAATAAAATCGATGTTTTATTGTACACATATTTACAATGAGAAAAATAATACTTATATACGATTTTATTATAGTTATCAATGGTTGTCTGAGTCACAAACATTGTCCTCAAAAAAGGACATTGGGTTTAAATTAGGTTTAATATTAATTAAAATTAAAGATTTACATTTTTAATTAAACTAATTAAAATAAATGTTAACTTTAGTAATAACCAGGGCTAGGATTTGAATGCAACATGTTTTTTTTTTGTGATTTGTGATTATTGATTTTGTCAATAATGTCCATGAATCATCTCATGATTAGGTAGTTATTTTTTTATTTTTTATGTTTTTGCATATTTTGGATAAAATGCATATTATTGCATATATTGAATAAAATGAATATTATTGCATATTTTGATTATAAGATTGCGAAAAATGAATGTTTTATAGTATATTTCGTAAATAATATTTATAATATAATATTAACCCTTCAACGCCTGATGTGTCCATGTGGTAACACAACAAAATCTATAAGTCAGACGTAAAGAACGTCTGTGGTTATATTTTTATTATCTATTCATAGCAATTGATTCTCCGTATGTTTATCGATTTTACTAGTAGTGTGGTTACCATCTAACGACAGTTCAGAATATTTATAATGTAATTTATAATTTATAATATTTACAATGTGTAATAAGTGCGATGTTGAACTTTGTGTTGATTGTTTTAAAACATTTCATACCAAATGATTTTTTTTATATTTTTTATATTTTACTTATATATTATAACTAAAAATACTTGACATTGTCATTAACTTAAACTAATATTTCTATATTAAACAAAATAACAGATGAGTAAAAAGTACTACAAAACTATGAATATTTTTGATTTATTACTTTATAAATATTATATAACTAAATTGCACCTCATTATAGCCTAGTGTGATCATATGGTAACATCTGTTTTCTCGGAAATTGCCTGAGGAAAAAATTTCAAAGCATTTTATTTGTGTTCTAGTAATCTACCAGACTCTAAAATTGCATGATATAAGTAAAAAAATTTTCAAAAAAAAATTTAGGCTTTTGAGGGTTAATATTTTGTATTTAATTCTAGCCCTGCTGATTAAAGTATAAAACTTGGTTTTTTTTTGCCAAACATAAATTTTATTTTAAATTATTTTATTTTATTTTTTAATTATAATATATTGAGATAAACAGCCAACCCCTGATGTATTTCAATAAATAAATATTTTTTTTGTAACTATGTTTTTGTGTTTATCTTATAAATATTTAAATGCATATTTTACAATTTTTTATTGCATACAAATCCTAGCCCTAGTAATAACTAATAAATATTAATTGATAAGTAACAGTTTGACTTTGAAAGCTCTTATATTTAAAATTTAGTTAAATTATTCATACAGTTTACAGCAAATACTCTTGTATGAACATTGGAAAAAATGAATTATTAAAACTTTTTATTGCAATACTATAATTGACAAAAAAAAAAAAATACATTACATTACATTCTATTTGACAATTAAAAATTATACATAGTATATTATTTAAATAATTTTAACATTCATGGATAAAACAGTTATTATTAATTATTATTTGTTTTAAACCCATAATGTTTAATTTAAATTGTTTAAAACATGTTTAAATTAAATGTTTAATCCTGGATTATTTATTATATAATCGGTTGTCCTTGTGAATTCCCATATTTATTTTTCACATGTTATATATTCCATTGTGTGATTTGTATTTACGTATTAATATTTGGAAAACACCCATAATCCTTTAGACATTGCTACTAATGCCTTTGTATAATGATTATATAAGAGTTATTCTAATATTATTTATGTAGTATGTGGTCCCCCATATATTGATACTTTTAAGGACCTTCATCTATGTATGTCCGTAACAGTTTATTTTTTTTTTACTAGTTATACTACACAGAGGCGTATTTAGACTTATTTCTAGGGGGGGGGGGGGGGGGGGTGACTCAATTTTTTTCTTTAATTTAGGCTCAAAACGTACTAGTAAAATTGTTGGTAATATTTTAATCAGATAAATCCTTAATTTTTGTGGTTTTTTTTTTTTTTAATCTATTACCAGATCTACTTAGAATCGACTTTTGTGTAGTTCTTTATAACACCTGTCTGTGTTTTGAAAGTTACATTTGTGTTTTATTTGATTTTTCTCTAAGTATGAACCCGACAAAATTCCATTTCAGTATTCACAGCCACGCGTTATTTGATTTTGTTATAAAATGATCCACATTAAAATAATTTGAAATGTGTATTTCACATATAATCAACGGATAATTATACGGATTCACTTTTCCGGATGGACCCTTTCCTAAAATACTCCCATGTTACTACAGAATTTTGGAAAAAAGTGTAAGCGTTTATTATATGTTATTGTTTTCACTATTACTTCAATACAACTTCAATGTTATGTTTTTCTAAAAAAATACTTTATTGTCCACAATAATAATTTATGACAGATGAGTAACTCAAAGTTACTTGAGGTTTAATTTATAGAACTTTAAAATCTGGCAGGCCAGGTTAAGACCGCAAAAAAAAATACCTATAGTTGTGTTAACTATGCTGATATATATATATTATATTTAGACATTTAATAAATTAGCGCTACAGTTCAATATTAAAGAAAAATATAATATTTACATTTTATGTTTAATGTGATAAAATTAAATACCTATAAACGCTAGTATGTTATGAAGTAATTTGAAAACGTAGGACAGGCAAGTTAAAAAAAAGTGTGCTGGTTAGATATGTCAGTGTACCTATTTTATAAGGTTTTTAAGATTTTAAATTCTTATGTAAAGAAATAATACGAATGATGATTTAATAAATGCATTTATGGTATCATATATATTGGCACAGTGTAAAATTAACTGTCAATAATTCTTATTAAAATTTGTGAAATTATTTTATTTTTATTTTTTTTAGGTATGGATAGTCCAAAAACACCTACACAAGCAACATTTGATGACAGCTTTGATGATTATGATTCAGATGAAATGGAAAGTCCAAAATTTCCACATCTTATACCCATATACAATAGAAGGGATGCTGATTATGATTTGAAAGATGTACGAATTGGTTGGGACGATGGATGTGGCTGTGTATTTTATGAAGATGATGATTATGGTAAAAATAATTAAATTATTTTACACAAAATATCCTTCATATGTTTTTAAAACTTCATAATTTGAAAACAGGGAGAATTTAAAAATTTGTTTCCAAAAAAAAAAATTTTATTATTATAGAAATGATCTTTATCCTATCATTGGTACTCATGGCACACCTTTCACACAGTTTGTATTTCGAATGTTGTTTGTACAGTTATTATTGAATACTATGAATACCTTCGAATAGCATGTCTATAAATATTAACAAAAATAAATTATGTAGCTATTTTTGATTCCTTATTATTTATTGTTTGAAAAAGTCAAAGGTACAGATTAAGTAAGCTTCACACTAACACTGCACTAACCGCATAATATTTATACCACTATTACAATCAATTATGTACTTGAGTTTCTATTTTTTTAAAATTATTTACATAATTGTATGTTCTGAAGTTTATCGAGCAAATAATAATGCTTTAATATAGGGCGGTCTGACCTTTTGTAATTAGCAAGCCAATTTACACTTTCATAAAAACACTAAGGGCTGCTGTCGCCAAAAAATTATATTATTATCCAGTAAGACTTGCAATTAATAATCGCTACTTAATAATGATTATAATAATAAAAATTAATCCCACAATCTTCCACCAAAAGAAATCAAATTCGCTGTAGCTACTATAAAAACACAACACCTACATACATAATTAGTGAGTTGAATTCAATTATGATTTTGGACATTAATCATTGCGTGTATACCTACATTTTGTAGTAAAATACATTAAATTTATACAATCATACAACTATTTTGTTACAATATTATTGTGACTTTTTTTTTTGAATATGTCTTTTATAGGGGAGGGCAAAAAAAGGGCTGTGGGTTATACTACCCTGTTTTAAAATGGAAAGTATGAGTAAGGTCTTCACAGTGTACTAATTGTATTACAAATTATATGTTTATCAATGATGGGTTATATACCTAATTATGTTTTAAATTATTTATCTTCAGCTATTTTTTGTTTTACCTAATTAAAATACAATAATAATATATTTTTGACATCTGTATACTAATGATTAATTTGTTATATATTATTTTATGGAATAGATACTTATAGAAATGGTAAGAGACTGAAAAGGAGTAAAAGAGGAAGATTATTTACAGATCATCGCCACCGCTCTTTGTATGGTCGAAATAAAATTTCTAATAATTCTCCTTCTCCTGTTAACAACTCAACTGCAAATAATGCTGCTATTCAAGCAGAGTTGAATGATTATCTTGGATGTATATTAAATTGTCTCAGTAAGTAATGTATAATAATTGTCATCAGTTCTGGAAAAAAAATATGTTATGCATTTTATTGTATTTTCAAAGTATAAAAAACATGACAATTTAAAAATATTCCTTACTATGTGTCATACTCAACATAGTGTTTATTCTTTTGTATTGGATTTTGATATTCTTTATAGTGCTATTAGTATAATATTTAATATTAATTGATTTAATAATTAATGATAGACAGTTTCAAAATTAAAAAATTTAAAAATATTACCTATATTTGTAAAGCACAACTGGTTTCGAATTTAAATAATTCATCGTTAGGTTTATACAAAGTCAATAAAATCAATATTTTTTTTGATTTTATACACCTGATAATAAATTTATAATTTGAAACCGGTCATTCTTTATAAATATAATAATACTTTAGACATTTATTTACAGCAATTATGTTTATTTATTTATTTTTATAAACTATTTGTTTATTTATTTATGTATTATGAAATATTTTTTAAATATATTAACTTTGTTAAAGTAATTATTTCAATCATTGATTTTCTAATACGCAAATATGCCATCCTATTATTAATATTGGTAGTGGCTACATGAAACTATGGACACAGCCCCTAGTTTCACTAAAATCACTTTCAACTTTCAAAAAAGATTTTCAGTACATTTCTAATAATAGTTCTTGTTTGTATTGTTGAAAATCTGTTTCAATCAAGTTGGATACAAAAAATTATTGTGATGTCTAGTTGCTGTGTCCACTTAGCCGCTATAAATTTTAACAATAGGATGGCATATCTGTATACTATAAAATTAGTAGTTTTATGTATATAAAATAGTTGATGCACATATTTTTTAATTTATTTGAAATCTTTTATAAATTAATTTATAACAATTTTAACGGTTTTAAAAATATTACGCTAATAAATATTTAACAATAATATTTTTATTTTAGGTGCCAAAAAAAGAAATCGACAGTTATTAAAAGCAAAAAATGAAGCTAATTCCTCTGCAAATAGTTCAATAGAAAATAATAATGTTAAAAGTTTATTGGATGATTCTGCTGATGATGAATTGATGTTGTTGTGCACACAAGATGTAGAAAGAACAATTGCTAATGATTCTACAAATTGTGAAAATGTAATAAAATCAGGTCTCTCAATTGTAGGCATTAGTCCACTAAAAGATACCAACGATAATACAAATAATAATGTATATCACCATGTTTCCAAAAAATTTAAACCTATTTATAATGAACATTTTGATGGTAAAAAAAATGAAAATATACAATCGCAGTGTCATAAAATTACATCAAATATGGACAAAAATGTACAAAATAACAATGCTAAAAATGATAACAAAGATGATTTAATATCATTGTTCAGCGACTCGTTAACTAATGATGACGACTTGTTTTCATCTATTGATTTATCAGAAATTGAGCAACAAATATCATCTGATAATAAAACAATTTTGGCATCAACCACACAGAAATGTATTAAACAGCCTAACATCCATATTAGGAAGCAGAATGAAAATAAACAAGGTATATATTATTTTATTATTTCGATAATATACATATTTTAAATTTTAACATAGTTATTAAAGAGTTAATGAGAACTCTAGTATTGTGTTTTAAATTAACTAATTTAATTAAACATATTTTTAATACCTTTATTTCTGTCATACTTAATTATTAACAAATATGTAATAGTTTAATGATTAGGTACTACTTTGGTGTAATTTTACTGATAGATCAACTGTATATTAACTGAAGATAATTTTATGAAACTTTAAATTAATTTTACTATTTTGTAGGTAAATATTTTAAGTATGTTTTTATGTTGTAAATTGTGATTTTATTCTTGAATAATCAAATTAATTGCTAATTTAATTTGTAGTATTTTGTGATAAGTATAATAATAAATAATATGATAAACCTAAATAAAATAAATTATCATAATTTTCCTGCGACAAATCTTCTAAAATATGTATTCATTAAATAAATAGTTTTGTGTGCTAAGTTTTGATTTTATAATTTGTATTGATTTTAGCTTGTACATCTACCATCACCAGTAACTCTAGTTCAGTACTTTGGCGTAGATCTACTTCATCATCATCTATTGTAAATGCACAGTCACAAAATAAAATATGTGATGTTCCTGAAACACAAATTAATCCTAGGTAATTACATAGTATAATATAGTTTTCAAATTATTATTTTTTTTTTTATTATTATAAACATTTTATTTATACATGTTTATTTTATGACTAGTGGTTCTACTAAAACTACAGTAACAAGATATTGTACACCTGCAGAAATTGAAGAAAAACGAAATCGTGCTCGTCGTACACTTTTGCTTAAATTTAAATCAAAAAATAAGACTATATCCTAATGTTTATTGGTATTCAAAATTTGCTTCAAATTGGTTATTTATCTATTTTAAAGTTAATACATTAATTAAACAAATATTACATTTATGAATAATATTTTTTATTCATTATATTCGTATAAATATTTTAATTTATGTACGTGTAAATTAAACTTGAGTCCTCTATAATTTACTAAAATTTCATGAATTCCAAACTAAAAATATATTATATTAATATCAATTTAATTTAATAAAAACCATAAATCATAGATATTTCGTGAAATTTCAAGTTTCATATTTGTACCATGCATATTTTTTACAACAATATAAATTTAAGTTCATCATGTGTATTTTTCTTTATTTATTTACTCATCAAATTTGATTGAAAGAAATTTGTTGTTATTGAGTAATTTTTTTATCAACTAACAAACTTATTTAAAATCCAGAACACTTGAACTTCATTAATTATGAAATATAAGTGAATTAAGTTGAATCTTTTATATAAATAATAAGTGTACCCATTAATTTTGTTAAATAAGCATTTGTTGTTTGAAGGTATTTTATCTTTTTCATTTTTTAAAAATAATTTATATAATAAAAACAATTTTATACTTGTGAAACTTGATAAGTAACTTTATGAAGCAACAAAATAGTTTTTATGTTGACAATTATTAGTAAACTACTAAATTATTGATTTTAAATTGAAAATAATGAGTAATCATTAATCAATCATTTTTATATTAAACAAGATGTTTTTTTATTATTCTTATTGTACCAATTTTAGTTGATTAAGCAAAAAAAAAATAAAAATAAATATGTTGATTGTATTTAAATTTGAAAATTTTATAATAATCTAACAATAGCCTTAGTGATTGGTATGGTTGTTTAAACAAGTACTGTTAAATTATAATTAATAAACAGTAGTTTACTCTTATAGTTAAAATTTTCTTATAGTTCATAAAATTATTCTCAGTTTTGTAATTCATATAAGGTATATCTCATTTATTAGTTATACTGATCTACATGCATATCTCATGTATTAGTTTTCATGTAAAACAGTGGTTCCCAATTGATAGTCTGCTGTTATGTAGTACTATAGTAATTTTTTATTTTATTTGATTAAATTTATTACATTTTATGACGTTTGAAATATAGTGTATTTTTGAACTACTGGGACTTTTTTGTATAACATAAATATACATGGATAAGCTTTTTCTATCCATTGTTTAATGAAAAACAAATATCGTAATAAGCTAAATAATGAAAATAATTTATGAGTGAAAATATTAAGCATGCAGTCAAACTTGGACGAGATTACAAACAAAAAAGAAAGAATAAATAAATATGTAGCGTGGAGTATTATTATTATTACCTTAAAAAAGAAAGGTTTCACTTGTTTCATAAAGTTTGAAAATCATTGCAATAACTAATTTAAGTAATTCATAATTAAAAGGTAAATGGTACATAACTTAAAAGGTAATTGCAATAATGTATGTTAAGTCAAGTATTAAATTAAATAAATTTCTTTAATGGTGTAGCTATTATGGGGCAAAGTGAACAATACTCCGGGACTCTGAAAAATTCTGAAACTACTTAATAAATCGATATATATATTATAAATAAATACATTTTCTTATATGAAAGAATGTAAAAAATATAAATTTGCTTTGATAGATACGTTATAATAAATCTAATAATTTTAATTAATTAATAACACTAATAATATAATTACATAATTGTAGTTTTCATATTAATTAACTGGATTTTCTTTTCACTTTGTATATTTATTCATTATCTGCTTATTATTTATTTATAGATTCATAATAATTATTTATATTTGACGGAAAAATATTAAAATGTATATTTTTGGGCTTCCCGGATTACAGTTTGAGAACCGCTCATTTAGATATTTTAAATTAATAATTATTGACTGTCGAAATGTTTCATACGATTATTGGATTTCAATAGTTATCAAAATAATATATATAAATAAAAGTACCTTATAACTAATATAACTTACAAAATACGAATGTATGTAAGTGAAACGACCCGTGCATTTTTTAAAGAATTTTCTCGGAGTGATGAACAATTTTTTTTTATAGTCTATAACAATAATATGATAATAGGATTTCACATTAACTCCGCATAATTATTAAAAATAAATCTTAATGCTTGTAAAAAATGTAAACAGCAATAATATGACAATATATTGTATAATATACATATTTATCTATCGTACTTTCATTAATAATTGTTTAGATAATTAAAAAAAAAATCTTTTAACAATTGAATGTTTCTAATTTGCTATCGACTAGGTGACAAAATATATTCAATATAAATTTATGTTGCTTAGTTAACTAGTTTATAAATGCACTGGAAACGACATAAATAATTATATACTTTATATGTAGGCATATGCAGACCTATGTTATAGGAGGTCCCTACAAAACTTTTGGTGGAATAAAATAATTAAAAAAAAATTTATTTTGTTTTTATTGGGACGTATTAGTGTAGGTACTATCATTGTATTAAGTTCTTTTTTTGTTCAAATTTTAAATACTAATAATATTTTAAAACTATATTATAATTTTCAATAGATTATTACGGTTTTATTTTATACTAATATCACAAATAATTCTTTTTTAATCAAGTAATAAATCAATTAAATTAATAGAAATATCTATTATTTGCATATAACTAGTTAAATTATTGAGGTATAAAGACAGTGATCCAAATTTCATCTTGCACTTATTAAGTACCTACTCACTCAGAGTATTCGTTGTATGTTAATTACAAAATAATTAAAATGATATTAATTCAATTAATTTTATTAACATGATATGATGTTAGTACACTGGACGTACTGATGTACACGAATAAACCAGATGGTTAGGTCAAAACTTTCAGTAAAGAAATCTCAACATATAGGTAGATAGGTATATATTATATAATTTTTATTTTTAATGATTTTAACTTCTCAGATAAAATAACTTAAAAATTAAAGCACTACATGCATACAGTATAATTGCATTGACATTTTAGACTGAAACGATAAATATAATACAACATCAGCATTAAAAATGAAATTAATATATTTATACATATGTGATAAAAGTAGTTTCATTATAAAATAATAAATAATAAAATAAAAAAATAAAATTATTAAATGGTTAATACTCATAAATTAATAAACAAATAGTTTATTTATTTATTTAATTATTTCTATATACGAACTATTTGTTAATTTATTTATAGATAAAGAGTCTATTTTGAATTGTATATGGTAATGATAAAAATAATGTAAAACAATTTATTTATTTTCATTGTAATAATATTACATATCTAAGTATCTGCTATTATAATTACCTATTGACCGTTGAATTTAGAACATAGATACGCAATTATATTGTAAAAATTGGTAACAGCTACATGGACGTATCCACTCAACGTATTTATGGTTATCTGCAATCATCTTGATGAAAAACAAATTTTCAACAATAGCAGTAGAAGTACCTAATTATTAATAACCGAACAAAAATTCTTACCTCAATTCATTTCTTACTATGTACGATACGAATGAAAAATTAAACACACTTCAATAGATATATTTTACGTGTAATCTTTGTGAGAAATATTCATTAAATAAATTATAATACTCAAAAAGGACTAGGTACTTTGGAAGAGGAAATAAGCAACAAATAAAATAAAATTGTAAAGAAAATAAGGGAATAGCCGATGTTGTGATGTATTAAGTAGAATCAGAAACTTTCAAAAACTAGACAAAAAACAACTTAAAAAGGCAAATTTGTATGACTTTTTTCATTAATTATGTTAGCGCAGTCTATTATATTGTCCATACCTAATATTCAAAAATTATTGATCAAAATAAAAAAACTAAAAATAAAAAAATGTAATTTCAAGCTTAATGATAGTAAGCCTACTTAAAACAATAGCTTTAAAGTCAATAGAACATCACTGATGAAACTGCATGTACGTCCATATTTAATCGATTTTTTCTATAAGTAATGAAATATTACCTGGGTCATAGCGAGAGGTGCCTATGTCTCGGGTGAAATTCCTGAGGGCGCAAAAATGAAAAATTTGCAATTAATGTTAAAAATTACAGCAGTCAATGTTGTATATTTTATTTACAATAACTTCAACGTCCTTTATATTAATTGAAACAATTTTTGAAAATAATATCTTATTATTATAATACATATTTTTAAATTAAAAATACATAATGGCGCATTTTGAAGTTTCACCCGAGCGCAATGTTTGGTTGCTCCGGCATTGAAATGGTACCATTCATTACACAATATGCAACATATTATGGGCGATTATAATTTATAATATTTAAATAAATTCAACTTAAACTTATCTATTATATAAAAATAAGTCCGGTTTTCCTCCCTGACGCTATAACTCCAGAACGCACGAACCGATTTCCACGGTTTTGCATTCGTTGGAAAGGTCTTGGGCTCCGTGAGGTTTATAGCAAAGAAAATTCTGGAAAATTCAGGAAAAATTCAACAGAAAAGTGGGGAAATCGTTTTACATAGCATGTACTTCAAACCAATAGCAACGGTGCGTGATAAAGTGTGTGATAGATAGTCATTATTCTCTGCTCAGTTAATTTCATTTAAGCTCAGTGTAAATTATGTGGATCGTGCATTTGAAGTTAAATTCAACACTCTGTCCATAGTCCAAAATGCCTAGAGAACGACGTGCGAACATCGGCCGCCGCACAAGACATGCAAGCCAGCAACAAGTCTATTCAAGGAACTTAAGAGAAGAAAGAAAAAATATAATAAGAGAAAATGACCGATTGAGACATCGCGTGAGCACACGAAGATCATTGGCATCATACAATCGCTTGGCATTCCAATATGATCCCACTGCGAACTACAGTGATGATGAAAATTTGGATATTGGACGAATGACGACTATATGCCGATATTGCAATGCGGTAAAGTTCAAAAGAGAAACGGTTGGATTGTGCTGCGCAAGTGGAAAAGTCAAACTGGATCCATTACTTACACCACCACAGCCACTGAAAACATTGTTTGATGGAAGTGATCCCGATTCCAGCCATTTTCTTCAACACATCCTTGAATACAATAACTGCTTTCGCATGACTTCCTTTGGAGCTAATATCATTCGAGAAGGCGGCTTCATGCCGACTTGCAAGGTAAAAGATACAACACACATAACCAACACATAATTGCAACACATAACAACTTCATATACACCACACACTACACCATCACACGATTTACAATGTATTCATGAACAAATTTTAATGATTATTTGCAATTACAGATACAAGGTCAAATACACCAGATGAACCGCATCAATTTCTGCAAATATATTTCATTTCGTCGATGGTGGATCAGCTGAACGTGCGGTGCAATATACAGGGAGCACAACAGTTAAAGAGACGAATTATTGAACAGTTGCAAGCATTTTTTCACGCTAATAATGCTGTGGTTAATATGTTCAAAACAGCATTGGAACGAATGCCATCGGATACGCACAAATTTGTCATAAGAGCGGATTGTACTCCAACAGGTGAACATGTGCGAAGATTCAATGCACCCACCGTTAATGATGTTGCTGCAATTATTGTTGGCGATCCAACTAAATCACGAGACATTGTCGTTCAGCGAAGAAGCAATATCATGCATCGTGTAAACGAGACACATCGTTTGTACGATGCGTTACAATATCCAATCATTTATTGGCGAGGGCAAGACGGATACGACATCACGTTGAAGATGGTCGATTCAATTACAGGTACAATATTCACACACTAATTATTTCCATTATTACTTTTATTGGTTTCCATTAACAATTCATTTAATTTTGCATTTTCAGGAGTATCAACGAATAATAAAAATCTAAGCGCAATGAATTACTATGCGTATCGTATGATGATTCGTACACATGAGGAGAATGTCATTCTGAAGTGCGGTCGGCTATTCCAGCAATTCACTGTCGACATGTATGTCAAAGTCGAGACCGAACGTTTAGCGTTCATCAGATTCAATCAGCCAAAGCTACGATCTGAGGACTATATACACTTGCGTGATGCTATTCATTCAGATGGTGATGTTCAGAATATTGGACGACTGACGATTCTCCCATCAACTTATATCGGAAGCCCACGCCACATGCACGAATACGCTCAAGACGCTATGACGTACGTGCGAAATTATGGAACTCCGGATTTATTTATTACGGTCACATGCAATCCGAAGTGGACGGAAATTGAACGCGAGTTGGAACCGGGTCAAAAACCGCAAGATCGCCATGACATAATCGCCAGAGTATTTCAGCAAAAACTCAAGGTTATGATGGATGTGCTTACTAAGTATCGAGTTTTTGGTGACACACGTTGTTATATGTACTCGGTGGAATGGCAGAAGCGTGGACTACCGCATGCTCATATCCTAATTTGGTTGCTGAACAAATTACATTCAAATGAAGTGGATGACATCATATCAGCTGAAATTCCTGATCCAGTCACTGATCCCCGTCTACACGACATTGTGACGACACAGATGGTGCATGGACCGTGCGGTGCATTAAATCCATTATCGCCTTGCATGGCTGATGGAAAATGCACAAAACGATATCCGCGACCGTTAGTTGCTGAAACAGTCACAGGGAACGATGGATATCCAGTTTATCGTCGGCGTTCAAAAGAAGATAACGGTCGAACTATCAAAGTTAAAGTTCAAAATCAAGAGATTGAGATCGGAAATGAATTCATTGTACCATATTGCCCGCTGCTATCACGAATTTTCGAAACACATGCAAACGTTGAGAGTTGTCATTCGGCCAAATCAATCAAATATTTGTGCAAGTACGTCACAAAAGGCAGCGACATGGCTGTGTTTGGTATTGCGTCGGAAAATGTGAATGACGAAATCAGCAACTTCCAAATGGGCAGATACGTCAGTACTAATGAAGCACTGTGGCGATTATTGTCATTTCAAATTCATGAAAGATATCCCACAGTTGTACATTTAGCAGTGCATTTGGAAAATGGCCAAAGAGTTTACTTCACTGAGGCTAATGCGGCACAACGAGCTGAGAGACCACCATCGACAACATTGACTAGCTTCTTTGCAATGTGTGAAGCAGATCCATTCGCAGCGACGCTGATGTACGTTGAAATGCCCAAGTATTACACTTGGAATCAATCAACAAAGAAATTCCAACGTCGCAAACAAGGAACCCCAGTTCCAGACTGGCCACAGGTGTTTTCAACTGATGCACTAGGTCGTATGTACACTGTTCATCCTAGAAACGATGAATGTTTTTATTTGCGACTGCTGTTAGTAAATGTACGTGGACCGAAATCATTTGCGCATTTGAAAACTGTGAATGGCCACCAATGCCAAACATATCGAGAAGCATGTCAACTATTGGGTTTGCTGGAGAACGATTCTCATTGGGATTTAACACTTGCAGATTCAGTTGTTTCATCAAATGCGTACCAAATACGAACGCTGTTCGCAATTATCATCACCACATGTTTTCCTTCACAACCAATTCAGTTATGGAACAAATACAAAGACGCCATATGTGAAGATATCTTGCATCGCTTGCGTATTCAAACGAATAATCCTGACATCCAAATAACCGATGAAATCTACAATGAAGGATTGATTCTGATTGAGGATCAATGCTTGACTATTGCAAACAAGCTACTGATTGAAGTAGGAATGATTGCGCCAAATCGATCGATGCACGATGCATTCAACCAAGAATTAAATCGAGAGCTGCAATACAATGTTGATACATTGCAGGAATTCGTTAGAAATAATGTTCCGTTGCTGAATGAACAGCAAAAACAAGTATACAAAACATTAATGCAAGCGGTGGACAATAATACTGGTGGTCTATTCTTCCTGGATGCACCTGGAGGAACAGGGAAAACATTTGTCATTTCATTGATTTTGGCCACTATTCGATCAAGATGTGACATAGCTTTGGCGTTAGCATCATCTGGAATTGCGGCGACTCTTCTAGATGGCGGTCGTACTGCACATTCTGCGCTTAAGTTGCCACTCAATTTAAACACAATTGATACTCCAACGTGCAATATTTCCCGATCCAGTGCAATGGGAAAATTGTTAATGCAATGCAAGCTCATTGTTTGGGATGAGTGCACAATGGCACATAAGAAATCACTTGAAGCACTTAACTTCACACTGAAGGATCTTCGGAGAAATAACAACATCTTTGGCGGCTTGATGATATTGTTGGCAGGCGATTTCAGGCAGACGTTGCCAGTAGTTCCCCGTGGAACGCCTGCAGATGAATTGAATGCTTGCCTAAAGGCATCACCTTTATGGAATAACGTAAAAACATTATCGCTAACCACTAATATGAGAGTTCAACTTCAAAATGATCAAAGTGCTGCACAATTTTCCAAACAATTGTTAGATCTTGGAAATGGAAAAGTCCCAGTTGATGCGACATCTGGATTAATTACTCTTACCAACGACTTTTGCCGATTTGTAGACACTCAATTAGTTCTTATTGAAAATGTTTTCCCAAACATTAGTGAGAATTATAAGAATTATGCTTGGTTAAGTCAACGAGCAATTCTTGCAGCAAAGAATAATGATGTCCACGCACTGAATTTCACCATTCAATCAAAAATTGCTGGCGATTTGGTGACATACAAATCCGTTGATTCAATAACAAATCCCGATGATGTAGTAAATTATCCAACGGAGTTTTTGAACTCTCTGGAGATACCAGGATTTCCACCACATAACTTGCAACTGAAAGTTGGTACAGTTATTTTGATACTGCGTAATTTGAATCCACCGCGACTTTGCAACGGTACTCGACTTTCGGTAAAGAGACTTATGCCGAATTTAATTGAGGCAACCATTATTAACGGAAAGTACGCAGGTGAAAATGTATGTATTCCTCGAATACCAATGATTCCGACTGATCTTCCGTTTGACTTCAAACGATTGCAATTCCCAGTTCGCCTTGCGTTCGCAATGACAATTAATAAGTCGCAAGGCCAATCGCTTAGTGTTTGCGGGATAAATTTGGAAAATCATTGTTTTTCACATGGACAGTTATACGTTGCGTGTTCACGAGTTGGGAAACCATCCGCTTTGTTTGTGTTAACGTCAGACCAAAAAACAAAAAATGTGGTTTACCAAAGAGCACTACAATGAAACAATTAAATAACACTTCATTTTAGTAGGTAATTGAAATGAATTTATTACTGTTGTGAAATGAAATAAATATTTTCCTTTTCAAATATATAACAAAAAAAATTTTTTTTCTTTATCTTTTAATCACCAAACGAAATGTTACATAAAACGAATCTGGTGGCGAAACGGAGTTCGCCGGGTCTGCTAGTAGCTATATAAATAAAATAATTGTTAGTTTCTATAGTTATATATTATTATATATTAGCCATAATCAATCCAAAATCGCGCTTTTTTTGAAGTAGTAATGACAGTTTTAATTTTTGCCGCGTATGAGATATCAATGATTTTAACGTACAATGTCGATATTCAGACCGTATTATAAAACCGCTGGACCGTATACGATAATCGCGCGACTAGTGACGTACAACTAGTGTCTACATTAATGGATTAGCCGTCAGTTAGGTTTTAGTGGTCGGGTCGTATACTATGTACGTAGCTTATAATGGCTACGTGGTTGTAGCCGACATTTTAACCGCAGGCTGCGTATATTGTAAAGCCCTAGAGAAAATAATTAAATTGTCGACGTGCTTATAAAGGCTATTTTACAGATTATTGCGCGTAAATATGAATGATGATGGGGAGATTTCGTTCATATTTTATATTCATATTAAACATACAAAATATTAAAAACTTATGGGAAAGAGAGAGGGAGAGAGGGATTAAGTTAAATAATAAACATAATGATTAATTCATAATTCATATTATGATCTTAACCATTGTTCGAAATGTAACATTGTTTGAACAGAAATGCTCATAAAATAAATATGTGAATAATATTATTAATTTTAATAGTAATTTAATAGTAAATTAAATTAAATTAAATTTTAATTATAATTTTAATTTGTGTTTACTGTACAATAAAATATATTTAGTTAAATAGATAATAAATAAATAATAAAAAAAATGATAAGCTTAAAAAAAATATAATTATACAATTAAAATTTAATAGTTTATAAGAAGCCCTCCAGTATATATCTCATGCATATAATACAGTGACACTTTATATGTATTATGTGTTATATTTGTCTACATATTTATATAAAATATGTACTATATTTACTCATATATCAGTGATAGATGATAATAAAAAAAAATTTCTAATGCTGGAATAATGGTGAACTCTCGAAAATATAAATTTTTTATATAATTAATTTATTATAATATGTAAAAAAAAAAGGGAAAAATCACAAAAATGATTTATATTCGGTGTCGAAATATGTCGTTTGAAATTGATATTACATAAAATTAACGATGTTAAGAGTATATAATTACCATAATAGACCCGGGTCGGTTTGCTGGTTAAAATTTATGTATATAATTATATAAAGAATGAATTTATGGTCATTATTTACGTTAAACGACAATAAACAGACCCCTTCTTTATGTAAAACTAACGAAAAAAGATAAAATATAAAGTTTTAGGTACCCGTACAATATGTAAATAATACTTAAATAAATTACTACAATTTAGTACCTATATTACTGGCCTAACAATACCTATCTGCAACATTAAATGCTATATAGTACATAATATCGTAAGTATATAAAATTAATTGCCCAAGCTTGTATAATGTATCTTAATCGGATTTTTCGCAAATTGTATATTGTTAATTTTTTTTCTTGCCGTAGTTTATAAATCGACTGTTGGAAAAAGGTTAATTTTATCACAGCTTACCATTCTCCAATTATATTTATATTTTAAACTACATTTTTTTAGGGTAAAATATTTCAAATATGGGTTAAAAGCTCTAATTTCATATTCGGAATCAATGTTTTCATATACTCGTATATATTACATGCATTGTATAATTTTTTCACTACCTATTAGCGTTCAGTAGAACGCAGCTTGTCTACACTTAGAAGGTACCTTATAATATGTTCTATTATTAGTAATGTATAAATCATTTGATTTTTGAGTATTCGGTATTAGGTAGGTACTCAATAAACATTAAAAAAAAAAAAACGCAAACTTCATGGTATATTAGTTTATATTATTATATTTAGTTTAATATTAACTAATGGTATTGTGGTGTACAATTGATTAAAAGGCTTACTCTTCTAGTTTACTTCACTCTACTACAATTAAAAATATTATTTGTTTATACGAGTATCATGATAAAATAAGTGACTACTTAATTTTATTTGCCAATGCTTCTCATAAAATTTCTATATAAGTATTTTCATAAAAAATATGCATTAGTCTATCATAATTGAATGCTTTTAAATAATTGCTTGATTAATATGTTTTATTTAAAATGTTTCTAATGCTATGTATCGCTACTATACATTTGATTTGCTCTATTTATTTAGATTGAAAACATAGTTGAACAATCTACAATTAATATTTCTGAAATATTTCAGTGTACATAGGTATACCATGTATACGTTACTCGTATGTATACGTGTGTGTGTGTGTATGTGTGTGTGCGCGCGCGCGCGCATTATTTATTGTAATCAATTTTATCGATTTAATCTCAAAATAAATTGGAATTCTCCCCCAATTTTGACGTTGAACATTATTTATATTTTATTTCTACGTTATAGTATAAATACAAAATCAATTAGAGAAATATTAGTATGGATTTTAGTAAGCATATACAGACAGCGTATAACTTGACATATTTAAGTTTATTTATATTTTATATTAACATTTCTTGTTCAACGGATTGTAGGATAAACGACATGCTTTTATACCATTATTTTTTTGCAATAATTTTTTGATCATAGATTTATATGGAAATGTATCTATTTTTGTCAACATTTTATAAGGATAAAAATATTAATAATTAATTAATTAATAATAAATCAATATTATCAAAAAACACCCACCATAAAAAAAATACTAGATCCGTCACTGGCTCTCAGTAAGATATAGTTATTGGTATATATAATGAAAATATAAAAAATAGTGATATTACTGATGTATTATTGTTCAATATAGGTAATAATTAAACTTAAAAACAACGCGTTACAATTAATTGTTTATACTTTTATTACAAATTGTTTCACACTTTTTACAAGTAGGTATCTGTAGAATAAGCGTATAGGTGAAGGGTCACTAACTTGCGACTCCGGAGCCACATGCGGTTCTTTATATTTCGTGCCTATACAGAATTCGTATGTATGGAGAAATATAAAAATAAAATTATGTAAACCAGTATGGATCTTTGAACATCATGGTTTTGTTTTTTTTTTAAAAAAATATTTGGTTATTTTTTCTTCAAAAAGGTTGCCTATTCTTGAGTAAAGATATATATTTTTTGTTGATTTCGAAAATCTTACAAATGTTAAGCAAAATATAATTTGAAGTAGAATTTAAATTACAAAATGGGTTTTAACATTGAAATGTAGGTATTGAAAATATTATAATAATTGAATATTAGGAATTCTTTTTTTAAATTAAAATATTCATGAACTATAAAAGCGAAAATTAAAAATAAAATATACCTGGCATTTTAAATTATGCGTGTTTTTTACATATCAACTCATAAAACATTTATTATTTTGTTAATCTAATTGTATACATACTAAAATATCTAGTACCTACATTGCATTTTTACAATTCACCCGTATTGTATAAGCTGCTTATACCTATCATTATAAGGTATAGTACACACCTGCTTATTAGTGTCTATCACCATGGTGTATTATAAATTAAGTCTGGAAGATTATTATACAACAGAAAAAATATATTTTTTATAGGAAAAAGTTTAGGTATCAATCAAACAGTGGTTTTTAAAAATAATTATAATTACAATTTTATTTATGTAATTCTTTATTGGCTTGTATGTATTCTGCATCTATTGGTACTATTTTTCCATTTCGAATCTGTTAAGATGTGTTATCTACATGAAGTTTTATAAAGATTATTTTTGCTATTTAAACTGGCGAAAAATAAATCCAAAATTATAAAGTAATCTCTTTTTCAAGCCTGGGCAAGTTAATGATAATTTTTAATTGAGTTGAGTTAATTTGATGGAAAATATTTTAAAAAGTTTTATGTTAACAGTTAACTTAATTTTTTTTTTAACTCAGTTAAGTAATTTATTTATTTTTTTAATATCTATAAAAATACCCAGTAATATGGTTTAAAATAATAAAAATCATAAATATTATATTAAATTATGTATTATATTATTGAATACAAGAAGTAGCTAATAGCTTTTCTATATATAGAATTAAACTATTAGATACTGATGAATATAATTATGTAGTGGGTAGCAAAAGTATACAAAATGCTAAAATAAATACAATATTTTGATTTATTAATACAGAAAGGTAGGTATCATAATTTTTTTTTAAATGATTGAATAAAAATAACATGGTATTTAAGAATGTATTTAATTTTAAACTCTGAATAATTTTTCAGGGAACTAAAAGTCTAAATCATAACTCAATTGGTTTTAATTTAAAAATAACTTAGTTATGGTGAAAATATTTTATTATATGTTCTTGAAAATTGTTAATTTGTGATTTGTATCTATATCAATATAATAATATAATAGCATAATACTTATTAGTTATTATTATTTTTTAAGTATTTATTAATTATTATTATTGTTATTATTACAATATGCCTGAATGCTGCAGTACCTATAGTATGGTCAGTGCCTTATACATAATTTTTATATGGGGGGGGGGGGGGGATCATTTGCAAACAAATCATTATTTTTTTTTATTATCAATATTTTTTTACGTTTATAATGCCCTCACACTCAGGACATTATTTTATAACATTTAAAAAAAGATTTAAAGGGTATCTGACCCCCCCAAATCTCCCCTTGTATACGCCATTGAATATAGTATATGTATATTATACGATACACCTATATATTATAATATAATATATATCTATTGGCTATTAAGTTTAATTAAGTTATTTTTCTTAAAGAATTCTGGTTTAATTTAGCTATATTTCTAATTTCCTATTCTAGTAAATAATTATGTAATATAGTATACATCATGAATAACAATTTTATAATATATTTTTTTTAAATTATTTATAAAATAACTTCACTTGATTAAAAGTAACTCGTAATTTATTCAAATTATAAATACATATTAATTAAAACAAGTTAAATTAAAAAGTTAAAATTAACTTAACTTTAACTTTTTAACTCATTTATGCCCAGGCTTGCTGTTTTTTATTGACCAAGTATTTTAATGATGTACACGTTTGGGAATAAACATATAAAACCTAATAAATAATATCATTATGGCATTTATAGACATGATCCAAAATCAAACAAAAGAATTATTACAAAATTAATTGAGCAGAGATATTAAAACGAAAGAAGCTTCATGGCTCATAGAACGACCACTTAGTATATTTATATATATTAGAGAAGTGAATTTATTCTTCGAGTGCATTTAAGGTGTTTTATTGGAATGTATAGTCATTAAAAAATAAAAACAGAAAATATAAACTACTGTTGAAAAGTGAAAATTAAATATTATTATGGAGTAGGTAATAATCATTTAAAACTTTTGTATTATAGTTTTAGATTATAGATTTTGTACAGAATCATAACAGCTAAAATTTATATTTTTAGGGATAAAGTTTAAATGATTAATTTTTACATTTTATACAGATGATAATTATTTTGTAAATATTAATTATGTACCACAGCAAGAAATTATTATAAACATTTACATTTTTTTCCAAGTACCTTACAAAATACAATTAATTTAACAATTGCATTTGATATGTAAATAGTACATATTAAACTAGTGTTTCTTTAAATATATTTAATGAATTTTTGTTTCGCAGTTAAGTATACATAATTTAATCATGTTGACAAAAAGTGTGTTTCAATACGGTCGATGTAGACACTATTTATAGTTTTACGGGCAAAATAATAAGAGGAAAACATAAACGGTTCACTTTGATTTTATATGTTCGGTGTATTAGGTACAAATATAAATA
Organism: Sipha flava; assembly: GCF_003268045.1. Lineage (NCBI taxonomy): Eukaryota > Metazoa > Arthropoda > Insecta > Hemiptera > Aphididae > Sipha > Sipha flava. Next base: position 1,138,890 of record NW_020273144.1, on the reverse strand, counting down.
TTATAAATAATAATATGGAATTATTCACGTGCGCTGTTAAATTTATAATGAATTTACTAAAGTATGGCAATTTAATTATTCTCCGATTTGTATGCATAAACGATATAAAGATACACGTGTGATGATCCACTGCGAGTTCAAAATTGATGTATACTTTGGTACAGAGAATTCGAGTTGTGCATTTAAACGAACGTTCAACTTCTTATCAGATTTCGTGAATTATGTAGGTATGTACTTATATGAAAACATATCTATGATTTAGTCCTATACATATGTAAGATAGGTATGTAAAATATTGTTATGAATTATTAGAAATTTAGTTACATTCCTAGGAAATGTCTAGTTATTAAAATATATAGTCTAAAAAAAAAAAACAAAATGAATGACAAATAAGAGAAAAAGTTTATTTTGGTCGAATCATTAAAGAAATTGGATACGATGGTTTTCTTTCATTATCATCATAAATGCAACATTGTAGTTAAAAGTTTTTCTTGGACCGAGATACTAATAGATTTAATAAAAGGATAAGGTTTTGTAAAACACATTTTAGTTCATCATAACGTCTACTTAAAAGTTATGATTGAAATTTTTCTTTTTTTCATTTTTCTACCTCAAGTTTCACAAAAATCAAATACTTATAATAAATAAGTTAAATTTTAAATTTTTTAATAATTTAATTAAATTTTGAACAGATTTAGAAGGATATAATTGAATATGAGAAGAAATAGATCTCAAATTCTAATCACATTACTGTTGTTCGATACGTAAAATTATTTAATGCGTTAAAATTATCAGTTGCGTGCGTGACACATAGACGTTTAATCACGGTATCTAATTCACTTAATAAATTATTACGTATTACGATAATATTACCCACTAAATAACTATGTGGAATTCTTCACTACGTGCGGATTATGTGACATGGTCCACATAAAATCACAGAATACGGTATTGAATTTTTTTCCCATCCGTACTCATATAATGTACTATAAAGAGTTTATACTGTTGAGTCGTGGAACGAATATTATTCTGATGACGGGAAAATCGAATCGAGAGTTTGCAAGACGTCTCTACATTCTATGCATGTAGTAAACAAAAATATTATAATGTCATATTGATTCGAAAGCATATAATATAGCAACAATAATAATAATAATAATAATAATATGTTAAACATATATAGGTATAAAAATTAAGTGCTGGGCGGCGGTGGTCGTTATGCAGTGTGCTCGGTAAGGCGCCGGCGCCCCCTGTGGTTAAAAAGCTCCCACCCGCACACCCCGTGCCAAAACCGATATGTGCCACCGCGGATGAAAGCGCCACCTCGTAGTACCCGAGAAGTTTCGAAATTTACGTACAAAGTTTCTGAGCGCGGCTTCAGTGTGTTGTACACCCGCAGTAGACCAGGAGGTATTATACAGGTAACGTTATGGCCATTTTGGTTTCTCATTAATATCACTACTATTGCTATTAGTTTTATTATAACTTCTATTATCCATTATTGTCTATTATCATCATTATTATTATTAATATCACTACTTACCTATCAACGTACCCATCCACCCATCACAATGACATGTGTCGATTTTCTTGCGCAGTCGACCCGAAACAAATCGCAACGCTTTTGTATCGGACACGATTGCGCGTGCTTCCTTTTCTTGACCGCTTTCTCGTTGTTTTCTTCCGACAGATAGTGGTTTTACAAGCCAATCCGACACTCGATCACGGCCATGGCCGAGTCGGATAACAGCGATGCCGATACCACCGACGGCAACTGCAAGGCTGTCAGGGCCGCAGGCCGCCGCAAAAAGTCCTCGGCTGTTGTGTTGTTGACCTACACGGCTATAACGCTGTTATCCGTCGCTTTTTTACCGCAACCACCAATGGCAGCCGGCATCCAGTTGTACACCAACACTTTTTCCGTGAAGCTGCATGGTCCGAATTCCGATGGCGGCAACTCTGGTGGTCACGTAGACGAGGAGGTGGCCCATCAAGTGGCCAAGAGGGCAGGAAACGGTTTTGAAAACGTCGGCAAGGTATGCGATCATAATAATATAGATGTACAAAATATATTATATAATATAGAATAATATAGATAAAATACTATAAATATAAAATAGATAGTAGAAATATGACGTCAGACAAAGATTCTTTTAGGCAGATGTTCCTTGTAAAGGTCGAATAGTTCTAGTATATTTCGCGTAAGTTAAAAATGTAATATTCGATATGCGACATATAGCTGTACAGTATATTTGAATGACTTATTATATTTTTTAGTTTGAAAGGTCAGTTATCGCATGCCTACAGCACACAACTGTTTTAACATGAAAAAATGTTTAATATAGGTAACTCGATTGACGAAAAAATAATAGTATACATTTATATTAGTAGTAAGTGTCGCTAAATAAACTTTATTCGGATTTCCGTACCATAAGCGTCGGATGATAATATCGGTTATGACAAGCATCAGGTGTATTTTAATTTAATACGGCGGCTGTGGGTAAGGATAATGTTTGGAAGGATGTGAGGAAGAGATGACTTGGGGCTGTATATCATAATAATATATCGACCGCTGGTGGCCGAGGTTCGAGTGGGAAACGAAGGGGGTCGAGAGTTTTAGGAAAAGTACAAGAGTAGGTGTAGACTGGGTGGTGAATTCAGGGGGAGTAAAGAGGGGTTGGGAGTTAAACACCTCTGTCGCTAGTCCTGCTGACGTCATTGCGAGTGTAATTTATATTTCATTCAATTTCCAGGCATCGTCGTCTTTATTCATATAATTCTATTAAATAGATATAAACAATTATTATTATAATAGTTTTATATACATTACTTTCATGTCTTGCAGAAGAATACGTATAATATAATTATACTTGATATAATACCGTCTTCCTTTAAATGTAATTGAATTACGCAGTCTAGATCTTTGGAGTAAATTGAAAGGAAATTAGTAGTTGCAAATCATTTTATTTCACTCGACTACTAACAATATTTGTGTTCATATTAGCTCACTATATACATGTATAGCTTATATGTTACAGTGATTCGAGGGAGGAGCGAGGGTGGCTTAGTTGCCATGAGATGGTCAGAGTTCTAATATATTGATTGATTGACGTGTGGGTCGGTTTCCAAAATAAATATAAGTGATGATGGTTTATATTTTAATGGCTGTAGTGAAAGCTATTATAAAGTGACAGAAGGTTCAAGTTGTGTGGCTGAGAAGGGATTGACATAACTTGATTGAATTTTAGTAATTAAATATTATCTCTGTTCTTTAATTTATTATGCGCGTGTAAACTACATTCATTTTGTCAAATTTATTTCATATTCACTGAAAAGAAATATAAATAAATATTATAAATACATCTCCATATAGACGCGATATGTAATAATTAATATTTTATGAAGGTACTTTACAAACTATTGTTTCAATTAAAAGGGCTGTTAATGTAAAAAAAACCTTATTGCGACAAATCTATTAATAATGTAAAATGTTGATAACGTATGTAAATAATGTACGAAATTAATTTTTTAAACGTCCCAAATTTTATTTACATACAATATGTTATGTTTAACTTACTAAAATGTGTAAGTAGTATCATTGACTTTAGAATATACAGATATGCAATACTATTATTTAAATAAGAAGCCAACGTTGACGTCGCTATTATTTTTTACATTCGACATGAAAACATTTTTTTATATTTTTATATTATTTTTTTATTTTTATCATTTTAAATTATTTATTTTTTCCATTAACATTGATAAAAATAGGTTTTTAAACTTGCACATCTTTTTATGGTTGAAAAATTGTTTCTATCAAGTTGAATAAAAATGATTACATCAACGTTTAGTGTCTGTATCCACGTAGGCGCTACCAATTTCCATAATGATGGTGCATCTGTATATTCTATTATCAATGATATTACTTATTTGTTATTATTATGGTTTGGATTTTAAAATAAAATAAATAACAATAAAAAGCGTAAAATAATTTTAAAAGAGCAAAAAAAACCATTGAAAAAAATGTACTTAAATTAGGAATAAAATTAAATAATACAGATTGAAAAATTATTTGAAATTAATAAATGAATTGACTACTATATATACGAGTATAGTTAGATTTTTAGTAGTGCAACTAACTCTATTATCAGACAAAATGTTTTTATATATCAAAAACAAACACTTTACATTCACTGAAGTGATTGTTGTATACTTTATAAAAGCTTTTTCGTTTAAATAAAACCCATATAGTCAATATTTGATGAAATACCACACAGTGTGTTATTAATGTCTTGTAATTGTTTTCAGTCCTTATTTTTTGAAAGAACAAGATTTACTTTACCCAACATTTTTAAAAGTTGAAATGGTCAATGTTATAAACTTATTAACCGTAGTTAGATAACTATAGACGTAAACATTATAATGAATCGATCGTAGAGTACATAATATGTAATATTAATGTTATATCTAATACATATTATGTATAATAATCAAATCGATAAACGAAAACAAAAATAACCCAATAACCAAAGTCCGTATTTTGTGTTTGACATAAATTGAGAACTGTAATTACTATCATACATAACTAAGAAGCATATTTTTACATATCTTATGCTTAATATAACTTAATAAACATATATAAAAAAAAGAAGAAAAAAAAGTTTTTTAAAGTTTATAGTTTATTTAAAATCAGAATGACGTGAAACGAAATTATGTATAAAAATTAGATTTCTATCTAATAAAAAGCATATGCTTTAAAACCCGAGTCCTAGTTATTACATTATACATTATAATCTTAAACTACATAATATGACGACTGTCCGTCAATAAATGTTTGAGACTAAACCTACACACTACATTTACTGGTGTGACGTTCTTTAAATGAAATGCATCGAAGTATGTGTACAATAAAACTTTGAATAAGTTCTGTAAAGATTATGAAAAAAATTAAACTAAACAATGTAAGTCGTAATACTATTTTAATATCAATGCTTTTTTGGATGTAACAAAAGTTGTGTGCAAAATGTTATCAGATTTTTATTTAAACAAAAAATACAACAAATATAAATGCTTGAATATTATTATTATAATTTTTCAAATGTTTCACCGAGATAAAATTAAAATAGATAAAAAAAAATACTGAAGATTACTAAATTTCATCATGCAAATAGTTACATTTTCATTTTTATTGAATAAGTGAGTAGTTATTGGTCATATGAAATCAATAAACTATTCATATTTTTTGTTACAATAATTAAATATTTACAATTTTATTTATAAAAACTTTAGTCTATAAAACATAATCAATCTATTTTACTTTTATATTCTAAAAGTTACAAAACAATTATTATATATGTTTGTTGAAAAGCTATTAAAATATGATTTTTCTAGTTTACAATAATAGTTTATAAAAAATTAAAATTAGACTATTTTATTAGATTTATAACATTATAGTAATTAATACAGATTAAAAAATTGGAAATATTTGAATACATAATTTAAAAAACGTACGAATGTTTCCATACTGATGCCACTATTGATTGTTATGTAATCATACAATTAACTCAATGATTGCCAATTGATGTAATGATGAGTATAATTCTTTCATAATTATAATTACAGTTTTCACATTGTTTATTAAAAGTAATTATTCTTATATTTAAAAGGTATATTAGTATTAAAATTTAAAAAACCTACAAAAGTATAGACTGTAAACAATAGGAAAATGTATTTTGTAAAAATATAGTTCATATAATCATGTTTAATTTAATAATAATAAATTGATTTAATAGATTAGTAATAACTTTAATACTGGTTGAACTCCAAGAACAGTTATTAGTGTGTTTAGCGCATAGCTCGTCAAATAAAATATTGTGTTTAAGACTTAGTATAAATTGTTGAGTATATAAAAGTTTTAAAAGTATGCATATATTATAAATAAAAATCATATACAACAGTGGTTTTTACTGAAGTGAACCATGTGAGATGAGCAGCCCAATAATTAACGTCTGTGCTTTATAATTTAATTAGATGGGTCAGGTTAGCTATTAGTAACATTGTTTTGTCGTATCTTAATTGAATAACAAATAAATAATAATCTTTTATTCAACATTATTTTAAAGTACATTATTTTTGCACTTATGAACGTTTTATTTTCATAATACGAGTACTACTGTACAAGTATCTAATTTAATTACTTCCCGATTTACTCTTACCGGATTATTTTTAAAATCTAATTTCAAGTTAATCATTAATACATCACATTTTAATAGTTACCTCAAATTTAATCATATACTAATATAACTGTTGGTACCGTTTGTTACTTGTAAACACTGGCAGGGATTTTACTAAATTAAAAATGTCATTTTATTTATATTATTATATTTAAAATCCTTTTTCTTCTCCTTCGCCTTCGCCTCTCTCCCAGCTATTTGGGATCGGACACTCTTGTTCTAAATCTCCACTCTATTCGATTTTTTACATCCCCTACACGTACACCAATGGCCCTCATATCATTCTCGATCGTATCCAACCATCTCATTTTTGGTCTTTCTCTTCATTTTTTCCCTTCACGTTCATTTTCATAACACCTAATATTAAATTATAAAAAAAAAAAATAATAAAATAAAAATTAGGAAATAGTTAACACTCGTAAATAAATATATAAATAAATGGACTAAGTCGTGATTTATTGATTTTTTTATTTACCTGATGATGGATTTTTAATTCGAAACTGGTTGTACCCACATTACAAATATAATAATATTCCATGCTATACATTTATTTATTTATTTTTATATATAAACTATTAATTTATATATTAGGTATTTAATATATACTTTTATATCTACAAATTATAATTTCAACAAGAATTAAATGTTTATTCGAATAATTTACAACCAATTATTATACTAACAATTTCATTGTGATTTTAACGAATTACAAGATTGTGGTAAAAATGTTTTAACCTTAAAGTATATATTGTACATTTTCGTATAATATAATACCGTATCCATTATTAAAACATTGGATTGCATAATCTTTACGTTAGGTACATAAAATAAATATGTTCATAATAACTATTATAAATTGGTACATTTAGTTATTATTATAATAGTATTTTAGTATTAAAAGAATTGTATTTTTTTTTTTTTTGATTATTACAGTAAATATTCGATTGTATTCAATAAAAACACATTCTTCACAAATTAGATTCATTAACACCGTTAATTGTTTATATTTTTATCCGTGCACTAACCATAAATTATATGTAGTATGATAAAGGTAGTAGTAGTTCATTTAATAATTTTATAATTAAATATATAAAATGGTTTTAATACACTTTATATAAAGACTGATAAAAATCAAAAATTTCAAAGTGTGATTTTTATCTTTGAGTACAAAAAAACAAGCCATTTCTAGATAGTATAAGAAAATAGCTAATTAACGTGCTATTTATTATACGTTATTTAATTTCATAAACGAAATATACCTTTCTTAACATAAATTATTTTTATCTATTCCGATTCTATTTTGTTTGACTACTTTGATGTAATATAATGAATATAATAAAAGTGCAATTAGTGAATACACTTATTGTAAGAGTATGAATTTATATTTTAGATCCGTGGTACTAAGGACGAGTTCCAATTTATTCATCATGGATTACCCAAAATACGTGGCCGTCGTTCTTTACCTTCCGTTCTAATTTTGAAAAAAGATCCATCCGTAAGTTTTTAAAACTATACGATTAATTTAATCATAATTTTTAAAAGTTGATTATAATTGTGAAAATATAAATTTTTAAGTAGTTATATTTTTTTAAATAATTCCAAAAATGCAGCATGATATATCAATTTATCTTCATATTCTTAGGTTAAGTCAGTTCATCAGCAACCAGGATTTAAAAGAGTGAAACGTGGTTATAAGCCTTACAATCCATCTTTTTATAATAATAGAGATGAATTTATGACCGATAAACTTAACGGATATCTCAGTAAATCCGTAGAAATTGATGATGACTTGGGTCGTTATGGTAAATTACCAATGGATCCATTATTTAAAGAACAATGGTATTTGAGGAATACAGGACAAAACGGTGGTAAGCCAAAATTGGATTTGAATGTACGAGCAGCCTGGGCACAGGGAGTTTCCGGCAAAAACGTCACTACTGCTATCATGGATGATGGTAAGTGATAGATTTCTAATAACTAATAGTGAATATATAATTTAAAATACGTATTTATATTTAAAATTGAAAATGTAAAATCGTTATAAATATAGTTTTTTGTTAATCGATATATAAAACAGGAAAAATAATAAAATTATAAACCATTTGTTTAAAATAAGAATAATTTAAATCTCTTGTATATTTTAAAAATATAAAAACCTATAAAATTGAGATCTATTTTAATTTAGAAAATATATATATTTATATTATCTATAAATATAATGAGTATATATTATACAAATTTAAATTAATACAGCTATACTTATAAATTTAAACATTCAAAAATATTCACATGGGAAAAATTATTACAAATCGTCATGATGTAATGTTTTATTTTTAATAAAGAACTTAAATTTAAAAATAAAAATACAAAAAAGAAGTTAATTAAAAAAAAGACTTCCTGTACAGAAATTTAAAATATTTAAATAGAGGCATAAAATTCAAACGGATTAAAAAAATAATAATTATCATTATACTCATACCATTATAATATATATATATATACAAATGAACTTATCATTAATCATATACTATACGTATTTAATTATCTGGAATAATTTTAATTATTAAAATAACGTCCAAAATTGGTATTTTTAGCTCATATTATTTAATTCTAAAACTGTCAAAGTATATCTAATTATTATTTTTATCATATGGGTCACACATTTTTTGATAACAAAAATTAGAAATCATTTATTTAATTTTTTTCCTCTTAAATTAAAACTTTTAGAATATCAGTAGAATATTTATTACAGGAGAACTGTTTTTGTAAAATAAAAAGTTTTTACTAAAAGTATAAGTTAAATAGTTACAATGTTCATAATTATACAAATGAAGTTAAACATTATACCTAATAAATAAATTTTAAAACTGTATACTTAGCATTATTATTAGTTATTACTTATTTGTCTCTACAGGTATTAGTTTCATTTAATAATTACTAATATTGTATAATGCAAACCATACTGCTCGATATCCTTACTGAGATAAATTTAAACACTCAACTGGTATTATAACACAATTATTAATTATTATTCAACACAAATCTAATTCACATATAGTACATATGATCATTTAAAATTTTAAAATTATTTATTCACAAAATTAACACTCGTCGTGTTCTAAGTCAAAACTGTGGTAAAAAAATTGATGAAAAATTATTCAATTCAGATTTTTCTTTGTTCGACATATTTAAAAACAAGTTATTTAAAATATAATCATGAAATTTTTATAATTAATAAGACTATTATTATTACCTGTTTAGCTTTATTCACCACACCTAACTACAACTTCGATTTGTAATATCTTAATATTCACGAATTAGCATTTGTGAATTTTTATTTTGAATATTTCAACTAACATATAACATAGGTATACATGTATATTTTATTAGTGAAAGAGAAATAAAAGGCAATTATAATCCAAAAATATACCAAAATAATACTACTCAAATATTACTTTAATTTCGATTGAAAAATTGTACAAGTTATTATTTCTGGTCAAACATATAACGATGTAAAGATTCAATAAATATAAAAATATTTTGAAATTCGATAAATTAACTTGAAAAATTATAATAAAAAGGTATAGCGTAGGGGCGGCCAAACGGTAGATCGCGGACGATTTCAGAGTCGATCATGTTAGAATTTATTTTTAGGCCATATGCACGAAAATTAATCGTGGTGGTTATGAAAATTTTTTCGATAAATGTTATCTGTATAGTTTTTATCTTTTATTTTGGTTTATAAAAAATGTTCCAAGAAAGTCGATCTTCAAAGGTGAAGTATATTTTCAGTAGATCGTGGCCGAAAAAGTTTGGTTCCCTCTGGTATAGAGAAATATATAATTTTTTTATAACTCGTTAATTTGGGTATGATACAAAATATTATATTATTAAAGTAAATGCGTTAAATAAGACTTATATTGCTTAGTAATAACATTTTATTTTTGCTCTTCTCTAGAAATAATTATTATATTGATCAAATATTATTTTAAAAGAAAATCTAAAGTTAAGGCATTTATAAATTTAATATTTAAATTTAATACATTTTTTCTGTACAAGAAAAATATAAAAATAACATTTTACTATTTTTTAAATATGTATTTGTAGTATGAAATATTCGTCATAAAATACAAAGTTTCCGGTATAATTGATATAACATTTATTGAAATCACGATTTATGTTATGAGATAATGATAAATGATTGTTGATAGAATAATAATTAACTATTGAATTTAAATTAAAGTAACAGATAACCACGCAAATAAGGCAAAATAATCAGCTATTACATGTTAAGTAGCTACTAATAATCCATATCAAAGCATCGTCTCTCGTAATATTTTTTAATTTGGGTAATTATCGAATGTTTTAAGTAAACATTCGATAATTGTAGTATTTATTTATGACATAAACTACGACTATTTAACTACAAACTATAGTTTTAATAATATGTATGTTATATATAATAGTATTTTCTTAGTCTACAAACTGGAAAATATTACAGCCTATTTATATTTCAATGCTTTTGTTCAAATTTTTGTCAGATTTCAGTGTTAAAGAGAAACAAAATTATCGCGTCATTCTACAATACTATTTTTTCTCTCTTTAAAACTATGAAATCTAATAAAAATTTTAACAAAAGCATCTTTAAGATTTTTGTTATCTTTGTGATAATTTACCTATATGAAATGCAGAGGTGGAACTAGGAATTTTTACGCCCGGGGAAAATGTTAAAATTACGCCCTATAAAACGACTAACGACCAATAATCAAATACTCTTCTCGAGAATTGTTTTCCAATAATTAATATACAATCATACTTATTAAGTTTTAACCCAATAACAGTATTTAACAATGTTAAAAATATCAAATTAGTTGTCAATAATTACAAAAATTACACCCTCTAATATTTTACGCCCGGGGATGAATCCCTGTCTTCCACCCCCTAGTTCCGTCCCTGATGAAATGTTTTAATCATCTAAGCCTTTAAGGAAACCTTAAAAAATTAATTAACAAGTGGTAGAATATAAAATAGATATAAAATATTAAGCCCAAATAGTTTTTTTAAATAATTATTATATCATAATTTATCCGTTGAATTTATCGAAAACACAAAAACCGTTCGGTAAATAGTGTTATAAAAATAACTGCCGTAACATATTAACATTATAATACAGTTTAATTTAATTTTTATTAATTCTTTATTGATGTTTTGTGTGTTGATAAATCATCGTATTTATTTGAAGATAAGCTTTGGATAAATAGTGATTTCCTAGCAGAAAGTTGTAAATATAGAATCAAATAAAATATATCTTACCATTCACGCATTATTTATTATCATATGTTCACATATATTATTGACAATTGATCGAAAAACAAAAAAAATTAAAAATTGTACTAAGTAAAATAAATAGTTATTTTAATCTTTAAATATTAATCGTGAGATTAAAAAGTTTTAAAATATGATAGGTCTATATATGACATATGGGATTTTTAACAATCCTTAATGTATGAGTATTAATATTATTTTTTTTTTTCTTCATGCGTAGGCGTGGATTATACACACGAAGATTTAAAATATAATTACGTGAGTTGTTTAATATTTTATTTGCAATATTAGATATTATAATTATGTAACTTATATAAAATATTATGATTTTATATGTATCTGTCCCAATTTTCACCCATTCCCCTGCAATTGAAAATCACATGTGATCGATATACACTCACTTAGAATGCACGGGCGAGCTACGATTTTAGCTCTAATGATCCATATCCATATCCAAGGTATACTGATGATTGGTTCAACAGTCATGGCACTAGATGTGCCGGGGAAGTAGCTGCCGCACGCGATAATGACGTGTGCGGTACTGGCGTGGCATACGACTCGAAAATCGCCGGTAATTTTATTAAATTTCAAAATCAATATGTTTAATATCTATGAAAATAATAGTTACATTCAAACGGATTATTTTTTTAACGATCAAATACTTTACCTGGTCACAGGAATTCGAATGCTCGACCAACCTTACATGACCGATCTTATCGAAGCTAATAGTATGGGCCACGAACCGGATCTGATTGATATTTATAGTGCTTCTTGGGGTCCCACGGATGATGGAAGAACTGTTGACGGTCCTAGGAACGCCACTATGAGAGCTATAGTACGGGGTGTTAATGAAGTACGTTAAACATAAACGTATGAATAAATTTACATAAATGTATTGAAAAACAGACGAAAGAAAAATGACCACATAGAACTTGAAAACTTACAACTTTGCAGATAAAACCGTTGTAACGATTATATTTTTTAAGGGTCGTCGTGGAAAAGGAAATATTTATGTGTGGGCTAGTGGTGATGGTGGAGAAGCTGATGACTGCAACTGTGATGGATATGCTGCTAGTATGTGGACGATTTCGATAAATTCGGCTATAAATGACGGACAGAATGCTCATTATGACGAGAGTTGTTCAAGTACGCTGGCATCGACTTTTAGTAACGGAGCGAAGGATCCTAACACCGGAGTTGTAAGTTTTAACATGATACGTATATACGTAAATGGATAATTGCACTATTTACTTGATAACGTATTTTTAACACGTTTAACAAATTGTTATTAAAACAAATTCTCCGTATAAGTAGTAAACGATGATTTATTATTAACTTTTTTTATGATTTTTCAGGCAACTACAGATTTATATGGAAAATGTACTAAATCACATAGTGGTACATCAGCAGCTGCACCAGAAGCTGCCGGCGTATTCGCTTTAGCTTTGGAAGCAAAGTATGTTGATCCTTTTTGACAATTATTTTTTTTATCATTAAGTGTTGGAATAACATATTTTGATTTTGAAGTGAGTTTAACTATAATTATTCGTTTGCTATTTTTCAACAGCCCTGAATTGACATGGAGAGACATACAACATTTGACCGTATTGACTTCTAAAAGAAATTCGTTGTTTGATGCTAAACATCGATTCCAGTGGACCATGAACGGTGTGGGCTTAGAATTCAACCATTTGTTTGGATTCGGAGTACTTGATGCTGGAGGAATGGTTTCTCTTGCCCGACAGTGGCATACTGTACCCGCTAGATACCACTGTCAAGGAGGATCGCACACGAAAATGAGGTATGCTGGACCATGTATTAATGCATTACATAATTTTCTTAGCTAAGAATTTTTGAGCGTGTGGCATATATTATAATGTACTTAAGTCTCATGCGCCATGTAGATTTATTAATAAATTTAATTCGATATATATAATTCTTATAATGTTAATTAATATAAATGTGTAACTAGAACAAATAAAACGTTGGATAAATTAGTAGTAAAATAATTTCAATTTAGAAAATTCACAAGTAAATCTGGTATCATATTAAAATTGAAAACTGATGCATGCCGTGGTACCGATACCCATGTCAAATATTTAGAACATGTACAAGCTGTAATTACACTCAACTCTACTCGACGTGGTGATGTTGAACTCTACTTGACATCTCCGATGGGGACAAGGTAATCATGATCATTTTGAAGTATTATTAATATAATAATTACATGCTTAATGTTCATATATACTTGCAGGTCAATGATATTAAGTAGGAGACCTAATGACGACGATAGAAGAGATGGATTTACAAAATGGCCATTTATGACAACACACACGTGGGGTGAATATCCGTGGGGCGAATGGACACTCGAGGTATGTATAAATACAATATTATAATAATATGATTCTTAAAACTCAAAATATAAAGACATTTAATTTCTACATATTGTTTATGTGCCTTATTTAACACTATATAATATGAAAATGTCTTGAACTGAAAAGAAAAAAATATTTTCAATGAACTTCTTTAAGATAATCTTTGATTATCTTATTGATACATTTTACTGATTTATTTTCGTGCATTAAAATTCTAACCCTAGTATTAATAAATTTACACGCACAGGTCAAATTCAATACGCCTTCGTCGAAACCATTTTCGCAGCAAAATACAGTTGGCAATGGCGGCGGGGGGTCATCTGCAAGCAAGGGATCAACGGCTAAGGTGGGTTCCACGTTGAGTAGCGTTACAACTATTTCGGAAGACCAGCTGGCTTCGGATGAAAACGATGATGAAGAAGAAGAGGAAGATATCGTGCACACCGGGTTCTTGAAAGAATGGACTTTGATGTTACACGGTACCCGGGAACCACCGTACGGCCAACTGTCCGTCCGAGATCCTCATTCTAAATTGGCAATCGTTAAGAAGGCGCATACTATAACTGGACCTGACACTACCGTTTCTCCAAAGCAACAGAGCGCATATTAATATAAACAAACACCAAATTAAATCATCGCGTGAATATCGTGATTGTCATTTACAAAGATATACTACTATTAATCTATATAACATAACAAATATATATTTATGAAATCCCAACTACAATCCCTCTTAATATTATACTGTCAATGAGACACAATAGATATAACATATATTTTTTAAACAACCTAAATTCATATTATATTTAATTTTATCTCTACGGAAAAATAATAATTGAAATCATTAACTTGACGAAAAAAAAATTATAGATAATTATTAACAATAATTGATACTGTATGAATTTCATCAACATATATACGTATTATGGCCTCATTAATTCTAGTTGGAAAAAACGCCAAAAAATCAATGTTAACACATATTATTATATTTATAATTTAGAATATATTTAGGGAGTATATAATCGTATTTTAAGTGAGTAATGCCTATCAATACATGCACATGGTATTTATTTATTTTTGTTATCCGAAATAACGTTTCTAGACTGTCTCAATTTACCAACAGTATTATTATTAAATTGTCCGTAGTTATTTAATGATAATAATTACGCTTGACCAACTATTATAATATTGTTATCCTTCTTTCTAAATCAAATATAATTATGTAATATACTACATATTCATTTAAATGACAAACGATTTCGTATATTTCACAGTTGATATTGTAAATTACAATTTTAATAATTTCTTTGCGATATTAAAATACATTAACACCTTAAACAATTATTAAACCATAAGTATTTTATTAATTTATATAAAATTATAGCGAGAAAGGCTTCAATTGCAATTATAACGGTGACATTATTAATAAACTGTTGGATTATGTTGGTTATGTTGATAGACATCGAAAGACGAAATGTACAAAATGTGTTTATATACGGGTCTAACTTGTTTTTAAATGAATTATAACGCACTTATATCTCTTCATTCTACATTAGTACTTTTTATGAACACCAGACGGAATATCGTTAAGAATATTCAAATAGCCAATTAATTATACGAATACTAATTAATATGTATGTTCGTGTTGTACGCGTGGTTGATTTTAATTGGTAATAAGTTTTAAATAATCAAACGAAAATACAGATTTGACGTAAATGTTGGGAAGAATGATTTTTTACATTCTTAAAATTGTTATTAATATGCCTAAATATTTATGTGTGTAAAGTGGCGTATTTTCAAATTTTTATGGGATAGGGGGTTTAACATTTTTTTAAAAAAATAGTGATCTTATTGTATTATAAAAAAATATATATTTAAGATATAAATTAATAATTATTTTATAGGTACTATTATTTTTATCAATACAAACCTAGGTATTTTCAACTACATGATATAAATTAATGTTCTCTTTCTATGCACCTTCGTAGCAATTCATTAATGACTTTTGACCTTTTTTTCTTCTAGGAAGGGATCGATACCAGGAACCCCCTCCCAAAATACGCCACTGTATGTATATAATAAATCATAATATTCTAACACTATAAATATATATAATATTTATTCACACGGTATAACGTGCACTATAGCGGATCTGAATGCTCTAATGGAATTGTAAAACGGCGAGGGCACTCGAACAATGATTACAGATTGTTGATTAATGATTCATAATTAACAATGGGTTGTTTTGCAAGTATCGACGATAAATCCTAGGAAAAAAAAGACACTCGTGCTATGATAGTAGATTTCAACAATGGCAACTATCTCTAAAAAAAAATAGCTATTACTCAAATAAAAAAATATGTAAGTACTTAACCAAAAAAAGAAAAATTGTTCTTGGTTCAGAAAACCTTTGCATCATATCTTCATGTTGAATTTCAGTATTAAGTTCGCAACTAATTATGATAAGATAACAATGTAGTTGAGAAATTATCATTGCAGATGAATGATAGCCTAACACCAAATAATAAAGTTTATTATATTATATAAGTTTGTTTATAGGTATTTTATCGTACATTATTATGTTTTACATAATTTATGCCAGTGAGACATCATGTTTTCTTATAAAAGTTACATTGATATTCGTGTAAGCAGGTGATCTACGGCCTCTTTTTAGATGTATCAGATGATCTACCGTATTATATAAGGTGTAGTTGGTAATTTACTATTATTATTAACTATTATTATATACACATTATTGTAGACCTCAGTGATACAGTATTGCGATAACGATTAATGACATTTACAATATTACTACGAGTTATTAGCAATTTTGCTGGATAGATTAGATTCAAATTGTTCGTTGGTCGGAGTTTATTTATAATGCGTGCGTCTGAATTTTATAAAATGTTTACTGTAATTGAAATTATAATAATATTTGTCTAATTATTTTTTATTTTTATATTTGACGAATATTTGTATGATATGACGTACTCGTAGTAAAAAATATAATGTTTTTTTATACTATTGAAACGTAGATCACTCGTCCTGAATTCGCAGATCACCCCCCCCCCTCCGGTAGATCATCTACTACACGAATACTGTTATATTATTTTAGATAATATGTACCTATATAATACTTTTAAGTTACATAAACTGAATTGTACATTTTTGCAATATATATAAAGGGTAACTCTCTATTTTAAGATATTGCTAGAGTAAGATCTTAACTATAGAATAGGCGTCACTGGATGTCAGAGTTCAAATATAACAGTGAAGTTTGAACGTACTTGTCATTACGAGATCTCTATACATTCAAAAACGTATTATTTTTAACAATTGATGAAAAAATCAAAATAATAAACCTTTTCTTATTTTTAAAACATGTGTTATCAATTGATAATTATGACGTCAAGTACTTATTATACTAAGTAATTAAATTCTAGAATTGAATAGGTTTCTTTTCTATATTACTAAAACGTATATCAAACAACAAAAGAAGACCTCTCTGTAACAAAATCCACTATGAGAAGAGTATTGTTTTGTTTCTATTTTTTATTATAAATTAATAACCTTTGGTCATTTTTTTATTTTTTATTATTTCATTTAAATGAGCACCTAAATTTTAATATGCATTATATATATAAATACTCCATTGCGTTGAATATTAGTAAAAATACAAACTGAATAAGAACATTGACTGAAGCGACTGGGACATTCAATAACCAACCGCGTTTATATTGCTGCTCTAGCATAATATATCATGTTATGTTTAAAAATATTTTACGATCAATGACATAAATATCATATTTTTGAATCTTGGGGTACGTTCAGAGCCGTAACTAGGGTGAGGCGAGCGAGGCACTTGCCTTGGACGCCTGAAGCTGAGGAGCGCAAAAATATTAAATAACTAACTAAATATTATTTCTTGTTTTGCTAGAAACCTAATAACAATTTTTCAAATTTTTCCGAATCATATTATACATATAAAGAGCTGTCAGTGGCGTATTTATGGGGGGGGGTTTCTACCCCACCCAAAAAAATATTTGAAAAACATCAAATTTTATATATATCAGTAATATAATAATTTTAGTTCGTTTATTCAATAAAGTATTTAAGTATAATTAATATATATATATATATATAAAAAAATATTAATATCACTAATGATGAAATTGTAATCGGATAATAATATTAATAATCGACCGCACGGCACTCACACACACATGGTATATAAATAATCTGATGTGGGTAAATTATCGGTCGATAATAATATCAATATCTTAGTCCGTGACTGTCATGTCTTGTCAATTGTCAGTATGTACTATGCATCTATGCACAACATAAAGTAATATAAAATATGATTAATATGATCATACGTTTAATTTAGTTATTAATTATTATTATTATTTAGTATTTAAACAATAAGTCGATAAAGAACATTTTATATTAATTTATAAAATTATTTCATTATTAGGTATGACCTCCCCCCCAAAAATAAGTTTCTAAATACGCCACTGAAAGCTGTGTGACATCCCTACAATCTAGGGGACACATTGCTTCAGTTTTGCCTCAGGATAAAAAATGGCTTGGTACGGCTCTTGGTACATTTTCTCTTACATGATCGTGAATACACCGACCGTTATATCATAATATACTTTTAATTAAAGTATACAATTTTATACAAAACAGTTATCAAACAACGCATTAGTTATGCGATTTATTCATATTCATGTGCACAGTAAAATTTAATAACGAACATTATTTTTAACACTTCATTGTTCTTACTCATTTCCATAATGTTACTGCGATGACGCATCTTAAATTAAGAGTATTTTAAATTAAGAGCTAATGTTGTCCGAAAATTATAATGTAATTTATAGCCAGCGACTACGGTTATTTACTCAGAGTAGATAATAATTCCAGCGACTGAGCGAATGACATCGTAATAAAGTAAGTAGTATCTAGCCAATAGGTACCAAGCTACTAACTAGTAACTACTAAATTGACCGAGAGGTTTTTTCGAGATCTCTCGATTATTAAATTCTCTCAATTACTAACCTCTTCGTTATTGAAATAACTCGATTTTTCTCATCACTATATTTAACCATCAAAAAGTGGAAGGCTCAGAATTTTCATATGGTCGGAAGTTCCTCCTTTTCACTAGAATCAGTTAAACTTTAACATATATTTTCGTTTTAAATTCTTATCATATAAAAATAATACACAATAATGATGTATTGAATACTATTCGATTTTATCACATTTCTGAATATAATAATAACTCTTTGTTATTGAATTACTCTTTTAAACAAAGAAAATATTTTTGATAATGATAAGGTACCAACCAAATAAAAAGCATTTTAATAATTTATCAGGGCAAGATATATGAAGAGTAAAATTTAACCTAGTTAAACTTTTTATTTCTAAATTTTCTTATTTACAACAATTCATTGTGCACAGATTGTTATTTTTTCATAAACTAACATTTTATTGTTATATATGTATTAAAATCAAAATGATAAATGGAAAAATATGGTTTGTATTTATAAATTAATATAAATATTATTAATATAATTATTATAAATTTAAAATATTATATGTAGTATACATCATTAATGTGTTATATTATATTAATTTTTTAGCTAACATGCACACAAGTAAAATAAATAAATTTAAAATGTATCCATAATCATTGAATGTACACATATTATTTATAAATTTGGAAATAACAAAATTAAATTAAATCATGAAAAATAATTTACAATGGTAATTTTAAAAGTACAACTAAATTATTTTTAAAGTTTTTCTTCTTTGGACACACTTGATAATCACTTACTTAAAAAATATATAAAAAAAAAAATTGAATAAAACTCTAATGTCTAAAAATTAAATTAAAATGGGTTTTAAAAATATATATTAATCTATATATTAATTACACTTGGTCATTATTTCAAAAATACATTTATAAAAACACTTTTTCACAGTTAAATTAATAAATTATAAAATTAAATATTTGATAAATCATATGATTAATTATTCATATGTATTTTATATTATTTACATATATTTGTTTAAAAATAAAAATTTACAATTTATGAACTTAAATTATTTATATTAACCACACATGACTAGAAAAAATATTTCCATTGTTACTTGATAAACAAACCTCCACCAAAAGCATTCTTTCTTTACTAAATATATATTTTCATATAAAATACTGGCTTTTGGATTTTCATTTAATTTTGATAGGGTAAAAGCATTTAGTATTTAAACACTTTATTGGAAAGTTGCCCAACTCTCATAGTATTTTATTAACCAACTTATTTTAGTCTAGTTGGCTATTTTATTTGGTTGATGACATCTTTTTAGGATAAAACACTATTATTGGCAGTATTTACATCACTTCCTGTGTTATGTTGAACATGTTGATGGTGATTCTGTACACTTCCAACACTAGTTGACACAGGTGTTAACCCTGTGCCACCATCCATAAGCGAATCAAAATTTAATACTACCACACCAGTAGAACCATTTTCAGACATTTTTTTATTATTACCGAAGTTAACATTGTTTAATTGCAATAAAGTTGTAGGTCGTCTTCTTTGAGGTTGTTGCAATACTGTAAGGGGTATGTTATCTTTATTGTCATCATCAGTAATTACTAGTGATGGTTCTTCACATTTTATTAAAATATCTCCAACATTATTACTATCATTATCACTGTTCACATTTGTACTTATATTTTGCTGATGTAGAGGATTTCTTTTAGTCGTTGACAAATTATTACTTAATACAGTGGTATCAGATTCAGAAATTGAATCTAATGTTGCAATTGCTTGGCTTACAGTAGAGACTGAATTTGATACATGCCCGTTATTCATACTTACAGCGCACTTATGCTGGGCTAACATTTGTTGAAGGTTAGTCTTTTGTTGACGAAGGCCTTGAATCTCAACTTGTAACCTCAATCTTTTATCTTCCAACTGTTCAGTTTCCTGTATAAATTTAAAATATAACGCTATTAATAAATTATACAGATAATAGTAAAATTAAATGAAATACTATTTTGTAAACTAAAATTTGATAAGACACCTTCAGGATAAATAAAATGTTTGATTCACAAAAAATAAAGCTATACATTAACAGGCAGAAATTAGATATGTCTCTAAATTTGAGTGTTGATATTTTACTAATCCAAATAGCATACACACGATTGGAATACAAAGTGTATATAGTATTTAAGACATTTATGGGACTTTTGTACATTAATGTACATTTTTCTAGCTACTTAAAAGCAATATTTTGAAATTTAAATCTAATGTTAATAAATTAATAAGTGTTCTGATATTCAAACTATTCATTAAACAGAAATCATACCAAATATTCTCAAAGAAACATATAATATAATAACTATAATTTTGAGATTTTAAAATGATCTAATTTACACAAATTACCATAATTTACTTCATTTAAAAAAAAAAATCTAAGATATTTTAATGTAAAAAAAATTATGTATTTACAGCAATCGCTTATACTGTTTCTAATCCAATGTTTAAAAATTTACTATCAAATTCACAAATAGTAAAAATTTATTATAAATATATTGAGATAACAATTTAATCAAAAATTAATACTCTATTTATAATGTAATATCTTATACAGTACCTCTAAAAGTTCATTTGTATGATCCATCCTGCGTTTACGACAACGAGCTGCTGCCAACTTATTACGCTCTCTTCGGATCTGCCGGCGGTGTTCTTCTTCAGCAGACATCTGAAAATACACAAGATTTAAATACTTGAGAACATTTTTTTATGGTACTGATCATATTTCAATAAATAATATACAACGAATAATACTTCTATTTTTAAAGATAGTTTACACAATAGAAAAACTTCATAAAAACATTTTGGAGCTATAAAATATCATTAATTAAATACCTAATGTAGTTTAATAGAAATTCGTTTAAATAACAGATTGTGCCAACATTTAATTTTATAAAAGTTTGAATAGTTCATTTTTACAACTGGACAGTAAATTTTTTTTTTTTTTTACAACAAAGAAAATCGTATGAAAAATCTTATATTCAATTTTTTTATTTATTTTAAATACACGTCCTACTATATTATAAAGCGGAATTTTGAAGCCTTGATTATAAAATTGAAAGTTGTATGCATTTTTAAATACAATAATATTGCACATTTTCGTGATTTTTATAGTTTTGACAACATTTAATAATCAATTAGGTACTTGTATTTTTTTTTTTAACTAAGGTCAATTTTTATTCGCCACACCCGCATGTGTTGTTTCCGTCTGATAAAACATAGAGCATTTGCGTTCAGTAATTTAAATATAGCGATTTTAGCTTCAATATTACGAGTAAGCTTATCTATAACAATACTTTAAAGGAAGAACATGGTATGTTTATTTGGTAGTTTTATTTATATATTTTAATTTTTAAGTGAATTATGAATATGTGAAATATTATAATTAAAAAAAAAAAAAATCATAACTCGCTTAAACATTAAAATATCGTAAAAATTGACCAACAAAACAAAAATAACGATCTTCCTTTAAACTTTGTTTATAGGTCAGTTTACTCTATTATTAAACCTAATATCACTACATTTTAGTTACTGAACGCAAATTTGCTATATTGTACTATTTTCAGACAGAGACAATATATGTGTCTCTTAATCAGTAATTAATATAAATGTATGAGGAACTTAGAATTAAATTTTCAAGATTTTTAATCAACCCAAAATTATTTAATCAATATTTTTGAAAAAAAACCTAATGAAATATGAATACTTTAGAAAAATCGTTTGAAAATTATATTACCAATAGCAAACGGTGATATAGGCATTTAGTGAACATTTGAAGTCCCAACGATTATTTATTTTTTTGAGTTAAGATAAAAAACTAAAAATCGATTATGTCAAAAACCAGTATGCCGTACATTTTGGCTATTTTTTTTTATAATTTTTTGTCAGTTTTTTGCAATTATTAGAAAAACTGTTAAGAAATTAAAGAAAAGACCTCTATAATATCAACTTAACCCATTTCCTATTTTTTATTTGGTGTTGATCGTAGCAATCCTTCTAATCGAAATAGTGTATACAAAAACAAAAAAAATATACACATACATCATGATAAAACCAACACATTTCTCGTTTCACTTAGAATTTAAAAAAACCACTCATTAAATAATTAAATATTGAATATGATAATTAACTCACTATTTTGTTGTCTTTATTACGACGACCACTACCAGAACTGTTCCCTACATTTTTGAATTCATTCTTAATTATAGTTCTTGTTACAATATTTTTAATTTCTTGTTTGCTTATGTTTTTTCCAGTAGTTGTATCACTGCTGTCAGTCCCGTCATCAGATACAGAATCATAATCATCTTCACCATTTTCATCATCAGTGAATCGTCGTCTATTGACGCTACGTGATTGGCGCTGTGGTGTTTGAGTAACAACTACTCCTTGCCAATGTGAAGATGAAGCAGAAGTAGATGAGCCTTTCACACTAAATATTGAACTCGATCCAGAGTTAGTGTTACTGTTTAATAAAACTGTGGAACCTTTTTTTCAAATAACTATTAGTATTAAAATAAATGAAATATTAAGAAGCATAAATATTATATTTACCCGATGGTTGTGGAGCATTAGCATTGATTTGCAATACAAGAGGTGGCACAAAACCTGCCTGTCTAGATGTAACGGTCGAAAAAGAATTATTATAATCATTCTGCTGTTGTTGATTTAAACTATTTTGATTAAGGTGTTGGGAGTTTTGTAAATTACTAAGGCTTATATGTTGATTATTTAGATTTTGAAGATTTAAATGTTGGTTGCTCAACTTCTGTAGATTATGTCGACCTTCAGAACCTAAATGATCAGCAGCTATTGATGATGGCACATTAATATTAGTACATGAAGATGACACAAGATGATGCAAGTCTGATGCTGCTGAAGCAGCAAAATCTTCGGATGTACCAGGTGACATGCTAGCAATATCCGCAGCAATATTACGTAATGTTGTTGGCGTCAAAGTGGGTGTTGTTCGGGTAGGTATGCCATCACAATTAAGACCATCCAGCTACATACAAAAATAAAATAAAATATATTATTAAGTTATTCAAAATATATATTTACTAACGATTATAAATAGAAGATTTATATTAATATACTTTTTATCAATAATTTAAAAATATTTCTCTAAATCAATGAGTCCAATAAAAATATATTTATTTTGCACTAAAAATAAACTTAAAATATAATATACTTATAATATACTTAAGTAGATTCAATTGAAATATAAGTATTCAACTTGACAATAACACTTAAAACTATTATCTTCATTCGATAACTAGAATAAAATGCATTACAAGACCCCTATATTAATTTATACAATAACATACCAAAAATTTATATTCCGACTTTTCTTAAAAATATATTTTTAATTAATTTTCCTTCATAATTAAAAATATATACAATCTATTTGTTTTTAATATAGATTGATACCATTAATACTTTATAATTAAATTATTAAATACTTATGATTATATTTAAATTAATAATTAATATAGGTAAGCTTAAAAAGATTTCAACACCTAGATTTAAACTATAATTAGTCAAAAAATAAAAATTATATTAGAAAGAGTGAATGAAAAATAAAACATTTTATAAATGCTTGAATTAAAAAACCAAATTTTAAATACGTTTTAGACAATAGCATATCTAAATTATTCAAAATCTTAAGTGTTTTCGTTTTAATAAAAAAATTGCGAATACTAGACTTATATTTAAAAGTGTTTGAATAGTGACAGTTTTAAACAATATTCGATATGTTAAATTAAAAAAATAAATAAAGTAAACCTTGTGTATGTCACTTGGAAATGAATATGCCGAGGAAGGTGTTGTTTTATTCATATCTTCGTTTAATGTAGTGTAAATACTATAGCTGGCGTCTAGTTGCAAGATTTGCCAACTACAAGTACACGTAGCGACGGGATCCAGACAATCCGGACAGACAGAGGTATTCGAATCGTTATAAATACCAGTTGAGGGCAACATTTGTGCGGGTAAAAGCATTACATATATTTGTATATAAAACAAAACAATTCGAAACAATTGAATAAACTTTAGTCGAAAAAACGATATTAGGCGAGAATATGACGGCGGATAAAATCGCATTGACCACGTGTGGTGTATAAAACAAACTGAATTAAAAACGTTCAACTCTGTACCAATACTAAATGCAGATAATAGACTTCCACGGACGGAGAGGGAAAAACTTATACTACTAACGGCGTGTACTGAATGGAACATAGTATACGCCCACCCCTTTCCATTGTCGTGTTTCCCGTTGAAGCACACGGATCCACTATATAGCACTATATACGCGATGACTCATTTCGTCAGATTTACGTCACATTTTGTAAGTTGTAGATACGTTGGTTTTAAGTATCCTCCGAATTGTGTGTGAGTCAAACGGCACATAAGATGATTACCATCGAGAGAGTCGTATAATGCCGTTTACTCGATATACGTAATAGCTGTATGTAATTATTAAAATACACAATAATATTAATGTTAACAGCCACAGTACAGTTGTACTTTTTCTCTTTTTTGATGACGAAATAATATGTTATGAAAAACTCATAAAAAATGTTACATGTAAAAATGAACTATATATTTATTGAATTCAATTTGCTTCGTTGTTAATTTTTTTTCAATAATTTAAATAAATCGATGAATGCCTAAAATTCTCACAGTTATAACATTATTTCAGTATTATTAATCTGAGTGATAAAACTTGATTTAATAGTACATCTTATACATAAATATGTTTTTCTTAATTTATAAAATCATCATATCAATTTGACCTTGTATTTATTTAGCGTTTAAGAGTTTGAATAGAAGGTGAATTGAATGATAAATATTAGACATGTAGTATTATAGATACATAGATACATCTTTATGTTAAACTATAATTCATAAATTACACCCATTTCAAATCAATAATCATTAACATATTTATTATAGTTTGTATACATTAAGTTTATTTACGAATATAAATATTTAACGAAAAATAAATATTTTTTTAAACCCAAACTTCTTGTTGAAAATATATTTATGTAATACAATAATAAAAATACATAATACAAACATTTTTTATTTTCAACATAATTTAAATATATATTTTATATTTTTTAAAATAACAGATATTCTTTAAACAAAGGATCCAAAAGTAAAAATATGAAAACCAGAACTCATTTGTTTAACTTATAAGGTTTATAAGTTATAACTTAAAACATTCTGAATTCATCTGTTAAAAATATATAAACTCGATACATCATTTTAGAAGTTTTAATGACAGTGAAAATTAAGTAAAATACATAATACATTAATTTTAGTTAATAATCCATGACTTCAACTTTTTTAGAGTACTTATCATAAATAATTCGTTAAAATTAATTAAATTATTTGGCGGCAGACATATACTTTAAAATTATTCAAACTTTGTTGAGAACATTTCAAAATCGAAACTTACTATTTATTTTAAACGCAATTAATATAATTCAGAATAGTTTTCAACAAAGTTCTAATAATAAAACTGTAATACATCCATTTAAATACTCCAAATAATATTGGAAATATTAATTCACTTTTTGTACATTGGTACACTCCACAAGTAAAGCCTTTAATTAATAAGAGTGTAAAATTCAAACGCTCTTAATATTATAAATATTATAAGGACTTTTTTTAATTTTATTTAAAAATAATAATCAAAGTTATTGAATTACTAATAATTCATCTTAAAAACACGCATGCAGTTAAGTTAAAATTATAATTTGTAAATAAAATGGAGTTAATATTATTGAATAAAAACGATCGCATGAAACTCGGCAGTTGTACGTGACATAAACCATATAATTAAATAACTCACAACATTAATAAGTAAAATACGTAACTAAATTGATTACATGAAATTTTTCTGAGAAAAGTAAGTTGTTACATTAAGTAACAACACATAAATATTGGGCATGTTTCAATAATTAATTAATATTATTAAGTATATAAATTAAACAAATTTAATACCAAAGAATAACGATGTTCTATTAAATTGATCAAGGTTAACCTTAAGCGTATAACACACTAGGTATGAAAAATTGTAATTTAAACTAAAACAATGCATTATAATTCCAACAAAATATTTCGACAGCTTTTTTTCTACAACAATAAAATCTTATTGAATCCATATGCAATATAAAGTACCATTGTAATATGTATTTGGAGAATCTTTCACGCACATATATAATAGAAATCCGGAATAAGGAGTAATTTCCGGATATACTGGTCAGCTAAACTCGTATAGAAAGTCTTTTTGTGATACCTAATGGCGGTGGTGACAGGTTTCAGGAGACGGGAAATACCATTATGACGAATTCGTTATTGACGTCATATACCACCTCCTTTTAAACCACTATTTCGTAAGTTTTTATAAAATAACAAGATATGTTACTGGGTCAAACATTTTAGTTATTTCTTTCTAAAAAAATTATTTTATTTATTTCTATATAAATATAAAATTAAAGAAGTTATTATATACAAATTTGGGTAAAATGGAATAAAAAAATTTAGAAAATAAATTGAAAACTATTTTATTATTATAAATAAATATTATAGAATAGAGGTTTTCAACCATTTTAAACCCCGGTTACCAAAAAAATTTAGAAATTTGTACTTTTCACTAATAATGCATATCATTAGATAAAATCTTATTAACATTCAGTAGAAATGAGTTAAAAAAATCATATCAGTTCGGTTCGTTTGGATCGGGTCATTCAATTATATATATATATATATAATATATATATATATATATATATAATATATATATATATATATATATATATGTTCATATTTTTCGTTTATATCGTTAATTTCGTTCATCGAACGATAAGCGAACTGAAACATAATTACAACTGCATAGAATTAAATAACAAAAAGATCCATTAGATCAATTGTTCTCGTTTATTCCATACAATTGCGTACACTTAAACGAACTAAATTGAATTTATTTTGATATTGGAATGATTGAATGCATTTCGTAATTAAATCATATATATTTATCCCTCAATTATGATTTATAAAATGTTATTAGAATGTTAATTAGTCTATAACAATGATCTATACGCAACCAAAACAAAACTGAACGAATGAAGGACTTTTAATTCACGATCCGGATTCCGAGTCAATTCGTTCACAAAGAGTGCAACCCAAACGAGTACGAAATTGAATGAATTAACGAATGAACGAATTGAATGATTTTTCATATTTTTACAATCCGAATAGGTTCGTTCAGAAGTGTGACTCGTTTGCTCATGAACAACACACCTCTAATATTCAGTTATGTGCAAGTTTAAAAGATTTGTTAATTTTTTATTTAGTATAAATAACAATTTTTTTAAACTATTTTCTTTACATACTACATATTAACTTTTTATGTACTACTAATTAATTGAGAATCACTCTAATAAAAGGGTATACTAGTAAAAAGAAAAATATAATATATTATATTTTTGATATACTCTTATAGATATATATTGATATACTCTTTACCTAAATAAGAAATTCAATATTTAATTATTATATTAATTTATATATACAAATAAATCAACAGTAGGTGCTTATATACATATAATTGTTACTGATAACTTGTCAAGTATTTATTTTAAGAATGCCAAATAAAACGATATATTTTAAGGTGATATTTATTATAATTCAAGCTAGAATGGTCCATTTAAAATAGTTAATATATGTATTACTATATATTTATTATGATATACAATGGTCAAATATTTTTGTATCAATTAGTCTTAAAATGTTTTTAATTAATTAAGCATTGAAAGATAAAATTATTTTCTGTTAAACAAAAATAAGTTTTTTTTAATAAAATAGTATTTTGGAAGTGTATTTTCATCATACAAATCACATAAACACCAAAAAATTATTTAATTATTTTTAAGGATTAAGAAAAATATTGTTCTAAAATTCTAGACATAAAAATTAAATATATATTAACTTTAATGTGTTATATTCATAGACACAAACAAGATAGGTTTAATTTCTTCTGATCTAATATAAGCCCACCAAATGCCACTTATATATAAAATATTATTTTAGTTACTTAACTGTAATAAATTAATTATTAATAATATTATTTTATAGATATTTAATCTAAACTTAATTTTAAATGCATTATAGATAAATAATGTTAAATAATTGTATTGAATATTTTAATTTACTTAAAATAATATTTACCATATAGTTTAGAAAATTAATTTTTAAATTATATCTTTTGGGATTCGTTCATTGTTTGCAATGAGTTCTTAAGATAAGAAATTATAGTTACCAACAATATTTTGAAAGCTGGTATTCTTTTGGGCATGGTAGAAAATTACTTAAATTGTTTAAGATTATACAAATCTTTCCAAACTAGAAAAAATAATTTAATGTAATAATACTTTGCCAAGGAACTCAGCTACTTATAAATAATTTATCTTAAAAATTCTTTAAATATATAAAATAATAATTATTTTTAAAGTTTTAACTTCAATGCTTTTAAAGTATTTTAAATTATATTGAATGAAATAACTACAGAAGTATACACTTAAGAAAATTATTTAATAAATGTTTCAGTAATTAAGAAAATGTTATATCGACCATAATTTTAAAGTACATTTCTTGTGTAGGCAAATTTTCTAGCACCATATTTTAATAGACCAAGAATTGTTTATATATAATTATGATTATAATAATAATATAATAATACGCATAAAAAAGAACTTTATCAATGTCTTATTGTTTTTATTAAAGGCTGTAAATAGTCTTTTAACATATAGTATAATTTTAAACTCTTTCAATAAAATATGTAATAAAAATACTGTAAAATGTCTCAATAGAAATAGTTTATATTATAAATATGTAAATTATTTATAATATTATTCAATGTATTTTATATTGTAATGGCAATGGCTCTATAACAAGAAAAAAAAAACTATAGATTACACCAATTAAACTAAAACCATATTTTATCAAATGTTGATCAAGATATATACATACAATACACCATAGATTTATAATGTAAAATTATATTTAATACATTATTTATATTGTAATAAGATTAACTAATAGCTAGCCTTAATTATACATACCAGGATGACCTAAATAATTCAGACAAACATTAATATAAAAGCATAATATATTTATAACTTTATAAGTTTAATTAAAATAAAATTAGAAAACCATATTAATTTATATGATAAATGACGAGATAAATTTATACAACTATAGTCTAAATTGATTAGATTAATTTCAATTCAAACAAATTATTTTATGATTCGGTTTAAAAAAAATATTAATTTATTTTATTTTATACATTTTACAGCTACAATTAATTAATTTAACAACAAATTACTGATAATTTAAAAAACAAATAATTAATATAATATTTAAGTATTGAAACAATTAAAGTTTCTTTATTTTTATTATGAAATATCATTAAAATATTCAGTAAAATATATAGAATTTAGATCTATTGGTTTCAACTATATTATAGAATGTTTTAAAAATAGTTTTGTATGATGAATGTAATCAAAAATATAAATTAAGATTACAATAACTAATTTAATATTTAATATTTATTATTAATATTTTAGTTAATATTCATTAATCAATACCAACAATAAAGGTTAAGTATTAAATCATAAAACAATACTGTTCCAATAATTAAAATAAATAACAATATTGTTGATCAGGATTAAGTAAATAAACAAACATTACTTACAGCTAAGATAGAGGTAGCAACGGATGTGACAGCAGAACTATTATGACTATTTGTCACATTTGATGTAATAATTATTGCTGGAGGTGGAGGAGGTAACACAATTGAACTGGACGATGAGATTGTTTGGTTTAACAAATTTGAAGAGTTTTGTTGTTGTCGGTTTGAAAACATTGTTGATGGATAGCTTTGTTAAGTTCAGCTATAACCATAAAATAGAACATAAGAGAAACAATACTTGGAGAACATAAAAACGAAAATTCAAAAACACAGAATTAAAATTAATTATTCTTAAGTTATAAACAATTATCGTTCATCCATTATTATTGAAAAAGTAAAGTTTTACATTGTTTACCTGGCAAATTGGTGGAGTTTTTTTGTCGATTGATAACGTTTAACGATCGTGTTATCACAATACCA
Source organism: Sipha flava (assembly GCF_003268045.1). NCBI lineage: Eukaryota > Metazoa > Arthropoda > Insecta > Hemiptera > Aphididae > Sipha > Sipha flava. The sequence continues at coordinate 1,107,674 of NW_020273144.1, read as the reverse complement.
TATTTTGCAATAACAAATGTTTACTATCAACACAAGAAAAGACTTTTAATTTTTTAGTATTAATAACGTTAACAATTTATTAAAACTGCCTTACAATAAATCACCAGCAAAACATTAATATTTATAAGAATTCTGTGTCGCACGAGTCCGTAATTAAAGGTAGTCAATAAAGAAATCAATTATAACACATATGCACAAAATGAATAAATTAAAAAAAATAAAAACTGTTCGGATCGATACATTACTTAAATATCTATGCGTGTTTATCACTTAAATTTATATTATACGTGGGTAAACAACAATACAAATATAATTAAATACGAGCATTCAACGTGAAATTGAAGCACTTGCGCGGGTCAACGGATGAACAGAATGAGTCATTTGATCGAAAATAATAATTGTGTAACTAAATTGTCGATAAATAAATAAAGAAATCGATTGCGCGAGATCATGAGATCGAATAGAAAAACGAAGTAGACATGATATCGGCGGAAAAGTACAAAAGGACGTCATAAAATTTCGCGATAGTGCGTTGTTGCCGCGAGCGAACAAAATCCCGGAACCAAAAATGATAAAAAAATAAAAAAAAATATTAAAGTAAAACGAAAAAAAAATGAAAGAGAAAAAAAAACACGATAATGCTGCGTGGACGAGATGTTTCCTCGATGACTCATCGGCGTAGTGGGGCAACGCTTTTTGAATGTGGGCGGCAGCTGGTACGGCAAAGCTGTTCAGAGGGGGCGAAAGTGTTGCGGTTACGGTGTAGGAGCTACGGAGGCCGCGCAGTGCCGGCGAACGGTGGGACAGCAGCGTAGCGCCGACTACGGACACGTAGTGCGTCATACCGCCGCGCGCACAATCCCCCGCGGAACAACGAGCGGAGGGAACGACGGTGGCAAAGCTGACGGACAGCGCACTCGCCACGGTATGAAATGCGAAGAAACATTATCCTATCTGTTGGCGTGCGGTTAATGTTCGCAGCATTAAATAGAACGTTGACGTGCACAGTTGCGTGCCCACGACGTCCGCGATACAATCGTGTGACACGCGACGTTGATAAAGCGCACCAATGCGAACGGTGTGTCGTCCAGATAACGGCGAAGCGATTGTTTTTTTCGTTACCGACGAACGATTTTACCGCAGGAAGATTATACATTTTTTTCCTGTGTTAAAACCACTAGCGGCTCGTAGTAAATATTCTGGGGAAACTGTAATTATTTAACATAAACTCCGTACAACAACGTACAAGAAAACCCCTTTTATTGGAAAATTAATTATATCAAATATAATATATACTATATTTAATAGGTACTTAATTTAATTGTAAATTTATTTTATCTGCGAATTCGCGGATGACGGCGTACAGCGATTACCGACGACGCGATGGTGCGGAAATTATTGTCGTGAACCCAATTTCAACAGCGTCTATAATACGCGAATTATTCTCCCCGGTCCCTCAGCCCAACAAGCGTTACATGATACGAAACTGTCGGACGTCGGTTTCACTGAAACGGCTACCGTCGTCGAAATAACTATTTATAGGTTTTATATTTTGTAGCCTTAAATTTATAATAATAAATATAGAAACGCTATAACGTATTTTCAATAAAAATAAAAATCTATATATTTTTAGATGATAACTATTTACAAGTAGCTGTTTTTTTTAAGGGGAGACGCAGTCTTCAAAGTCTCCCCTGACGAGCCGCCCCTGGCTAAAACCAAACCGTTTTGAAGTTGTGTGTCCCGCCGACCAAGGAAATGTTGCCGGCAACATAGGTACGATTTTCTTCTGAATACGTATTGTACGTCGTTCGGGACCAGAGCCCCGGCGTGAGGGTAAGGCAACTCAGGCGGTCGCCTAGGGCGCCATTTTCAAAGGGGCACCGAAATTGATTTTTACAATTTTGCACATGTGTCAGTAATATTATTATTATTTTTTTTTTTAATATAAAATACCTATAACTTTGTATTGAAATATTGATAATTATAATGGTCATTTCGTTTAGCCATGTATTAAAATAATATAAGTATATTTTTAGTATATTTACTATGGTTTAGCATAAAATGTTTTATCATGTATGTTACTCTATAAATATAAAAATTCCCAAATATTTGTTATCGTTTAATCGGGATCGCGTCAAACCATTATGACTCGTGATTAAAGAATTAGACGATAACAAAATATGTACAAGTTGAGCATATTATATAATTTTTCTGTATTTCTGTCCACGAACAACATTTTTTTCTAAGTAATATATACTATATTAAGGGTAGTTGTATGAAAAAAGGTCAGTTGGCATTTTGGCCTGGGGCGTCATTTAGCATTACGCCGGTCCTGCCCGGGACGGAGACATAATTTTAGTACCTACTTCCCCGAAACAAGAATCCCGGCTCGAGCGGAACTCGACCACATTCACTGGAAAAGTGAATAAAATAATTTCATCACAGCAATTATTGTCTTACTGGTACTTTAAACTCGAGACCAGTGTCCCATTGCTCTTGAAAAACGATTCTGAATGAAAGAACCACCCGACCACTTTTGGTTTACATTTTTAGCATTACTTCTGGTCAAAATCGTGTATACAGACACAAGAATATAAATTAATAAAAATAAGAAACCCACGTCATGGTAAAACCAATAAATTCTTCATATATTTCGGAATTTAATAATTTAAAAAAATATTTTAACTAATTAATTACGTACACAAAAAAATAACAATATGTATATACACATAAGTACTTGTGAAACTATTAAAAAATGTAATTAATTTTGACAACTTCGATTGAATTTTTTTAATATTATGCATATTATATATTTAATATATAAGAAGTAGGTATACTTTATTAGGTATGAACAATTTTGTAGATTCATTTTAAAAGTATTCGAATACAAATACAGATAGTACTTCAAAAAAGTAAAATAATTTTAAAAATATGTTCATGTCTTGTAACGATTAAAATATTTTGGAGCTCCTATAGGCCATAAATTGAAATTAAAATGAAGTTAGAAAATAAAAATAAAACAAATTTTAATTTTGTTATGAAATTGTTAATTGATATGAGTTGTAATTTAGTAAATATATTAAAATCATAATAGAGTATAATGTTGTAGATTATAAATAGGGTTCTCAGATTCTGATATTTGGAATGGAATTGGTCTGTACGAAAAATGTTCATAATATATCACATAAATATTAATTTTATTTATTCGGCCGGACAAATGGTTGATAAGTCTTATTAATATAAAATACATTAATATTTGGTAAATTAATTTATTATTTTAATTTTTTTTATTTGAAAAAGTTCGAATAATATCTTCCACGTCAAGACATCTTAAAAAATCGTTCTCGGTATTTAAAATTCTAAAATTCTGTAGATTATTTTGTGATAGTATAGATCGTAATACAGTTTTTATTAATTTTAATCAGGAAAAAGATCGTTCACTAGTACAGTTGATACACATAATAAAAATATATAAATGTAAAATACCTACAGATTTTAAAGCAATAACAAACTAAAGAAAAACACTCGAAAAAGAGCAATAAGCTATATACATTTTCCAATATAACTTAAAAAATAACATTAAAAAAAAATTAAAAAAAAAATAAATAAATAATAATTTTCGGAATTTTGTAAATGACTAAATGGTGTAACAACGAAAATTAAACTACATAAAGTAGATAATTTCCAGAACAAAAGCATATTTTTGTGTCCATTGTTGTTTCAAAATGAATTAATCTACTATATACCCCACGGTACGTAACAAACTGAACACACGGTTGTCAAAAAATAATTGAACAAGATTTGAAACACATTATATTATATAAACTTAAATATTAATATTTCAAATACGTTTATTCAGAAAACATTTTGAAAAAAAATTAACTTAAAATCAAAAAAAGTACCCAAAGTACTATAAAATAAAAAAAACATTAATGTACAAAAAACGCAAAAAAGCAAAATAAAATTTCATGCATTTTATTCTAAACAGTATAAATCGAATTTGTATTTGATATATCATCGTTTTAGAGCAATAGAAAAAAAAATGCCTTAAAATCTGTATTCTGGTAATAACTATTCAACATTTGGAAAACTCTCAGTCACATTTAAGTCAACTATCATCTTATACACATTAAGCAAAATATTTTTATTCTTTTTCTTATTTTCGTTCGTAGTCATTAATAATAAAGACTTTTACAAAAAACTTAAAAACTGTTTAAATTAATTAATTTGTAAAACCGTCTTGGAAATCTTTTGGATACCTGAATCGGTAAAATCGGTGTAATAGTTATATTAATAGTTTTAAATATTATGTATAATTTTACTTACATCATACCAATACATCTATATTATTATAGAAATAAAAATGAGAACAAGCAAACAAAAATAACATTTGTAGGATTTAAATTAATTTTCATAATATTATGATATACGAGTAGTATATTTGTAATTTTCTTTTCGTAATTCACCTGAAAACATTATTTACAACATAGTTGAGCGTGAAAAAATAATAATTTTAGTAGGTACTTGAAAAAGAGTTTTTATGAACGTTAAATCAAAATCAAAATGTAAAAGAATACATATATGTATATTGTATAATTTTAGTAAATTTAACAAAAATTCGGGCATGTATCAATTGCGCGGAAAATCGCAGGTAAAAAAATAAAAATTATGAGGTAGGAATAAAGGTATACATCAACTGCGCCGATCGATATTTGAATGTAATATAATGTTGTACGTCAATTGCACCAATCGGTTCCTATGTTGTGTATAGTATATATAAACGTATATTTTAGAATTTACAGATTAGCAGTATTGTACATTTGATAATAAATGTGTTTAAGTTGTTGTGCTTGTAAGTACGTTTAAAAACCATTACTTTTATCATAATACATCCTATTGCAATAATTGTGCACTCTATTGTCCTTTATTTGGGTTCCAATAAATCTATAAATAAATAAAAATATTATTTTATTATTTGAAGATGGAACAAAATGTTGACAAATATTATATGCTTATAAAAAATTCCTAGTATTATTCAGTATAATTCCACGCGTTGCACGTATAGTCGTTGTGGTTCGTGCTTAAATTTATAATGTAAATAGTTTTAAGTGAACGTGGTAAAGAAATTATTATATACCAAAATTATAAATTTTCTTGTAAAGAACTTATATTTTATATGTTATAACTTATATGATAAATATGTTAAACTAAACTATATTTCTTTTCAGTTAAGTGGTTAAAAGTTCTCCAGCAAAATTGATGTATACCATTTTAGTAAACTTTTTTTTTATATTGACACAATAGATATATATTATATAGGTAGTGTCCCAAAATTGGCACAATTGATCTTCGAAAAATTTCAATGTAGCCTGACCATTTCTATGACGATTATGATTAGTAATAGCATGTATATAAATGTTAGTCTAATTTATTAAATTAACCATAAAGAATCTATAATATGATGATAAAGTTTGGATCAGTGCAAAGATTGTCATTTATATTCATATTAATAATGCTAAGTAATGAAATTATTACTAAATTGTTAACTACTTATCTTATTAGCTACTTATACTTAAAAAATTATATTTAAGTTTTAAATATAACAAAATAAAAAATAAAAAATACTCCTTTCATAGAAAAGGAGTAACATATTAATCAAAATAGTTATGATAATTTTAGATGGAAAAATAATAATTTAGATAAAATTAATAATAAACACATCAAATATATTACATTTTTTAATGATAAAATATACAAACAGTAACAATAACAACTCTTTGTTTATTCAAAAATTAACTAAATGATAAAGAAATAATCTAAATGATATAATTATAGTCTCTTGGTAAATTATAGAGATGTATGTATTCTGTATTTGACTAGAATAATAATTAAAAAAAAAAAAAAAAAATTTCAATTTGTTTTTGAGAAATCACTTTCATAAACAAATTTTACAAGATGAGTATCTAAGTATCTATTTTTAAATAATACATAGTTTTCAAATTTTCTAAATAATACTAAAGGAGATTCTAAGTTATACTTTAAGTATACAATTTAATTACTATAAAAATATGTTTAAAATTTAAATATATTTTATAACATACTGATAAATGAAAAAAAATAAAAATAAAATACTGATTAAATTTAAACATTAATTAGCTTAAAAGTAGCACCATTATGGAAGGAAACATATAGTATGAGCAACATATTATCATTGTATAACCTTAATTTGTTAGTCTTGTGTATTTGTCTTTATGTCTTAAAAAATCTTATTTCTAAATTAGTAATTAGCTAGATAAATAATAAAATGATATATTTAAAATGTTTAAATGTTTATAGTAAAATATGTGAAAATATTTGTAATTTTTAATCTTAATACATATGAATAAGTGATTGAAAATTTAGTGAAAGTGATGATAAAAACATGCAAAGGTTGTCAAAAAATACGAGTATATAACTATAATATATAATAAGTGTTCAAAATACATTTTTTTTTTTAAGGACAACCTTATTTCAATATATATAGTTAACAAATTGCTGTTGGGTTTTTTGTTTGTAATTTTATCGACATTACCTACTAGATTTTTGTTGATGTTGAATTTTACTACGTTTTGGTCTCTGAATAGGCACATCTTCAACAGATATAACAGGTTTTATTGGTAATGAATCAGATGATGAATCCGATACAGAATCTTCCAATACTATTTTAGAATTTTTTTTTTTCACTCTTTTTATAACAGTTGTAGGCTGTTGTGAAACATTTTCATTATCTAAATCACCTATTTGTTGCAAGACCATTGGAACTATTGGCAATCGTCCAACCTATTAAAGAAGTAAACACATTTAGTTCATTAAACGCATACACCCACACAGACGCACACAAACATGTGTACTTTAATATATATCATGATCTTTGATACAGATTCTTAATAATTTAAAAAACCACTTGATGATTGGATAAATATAGCCACAACAAAAATTAAGTTCTCATTTTCAATTTTATATAATATATTGATATAAGTATAAAATATATTTAAATATATGGCTGTGTACTAAACATGAATACTAATATATATAAATATATGTTATTTTTTATAATAGAATAATATAAACATTTATTCACATTACAATTTTTATATATTTATAAATTTAATTTAACACAACTGTTGATTGATATTTATTTATTTTTTTTAGTTTAGTTAAGCAAGGAATGTTTGATTTTAACATTAGATATAATTATTATTTTTATTGTGTTAGTATCTAAATATGTAAAATAACTATATCTGTGATTAGTGTACGTGATTTCAATCCAGAAAGATTTCCTAGATCATCACAATCATAGGAGGTTTCTGATAGGAAATGATATCTGATTGGAACATAAAGGATGGTTATTTTACAAAACCCTAACAGTTTTCTTAATAACAGTGAAAAGCTGACGAACAATTGCAAAAAAATAGCACATGGACTTTCTTCAAAATCAATGTATTATTTCAACCAAAATTTTAAAATATGCAATTTAATTGATTTTTCTGGTATTCGACTACAGTAAGTATAAACTATTATTATTTATTAATGGGTGATCAAATATTTGCATCTTATATGTTCTTAAAATAATTTATTTGGATATTTTTTCAATTTATTTATAATAATAAATAATAATTATAATTAATTTTAATTTTTATTTATAATTTCTATAATTTAACAATTACATTTCCATATTGAGTATTTGCATCTTACTTTTTGTTTTTGAAAATTTTAATAAAATGAAAAAAAATAATAATAATAAAAATTAAAATTTTATTTTGTATGTTTTGCATTTTTTTTTTGCATATTTTGACTTTTTTTGGTGCATTTTTGCATGTATATTTTATAATTTAAAATACATATAAATCCGGTCTTTAGTTATAACAATAAGTATTATTAATATTTCTATTTAAGGTTCAAATAACACAATATTCCATATTGCTCTTACATATAAAGATATTATATATTTACCGCTGTATGTTGGACTACAATTGCAGCAGTCATCTGAAATGTTTGTTTGGCAGTTGAAGCTAGAGCATTGTAGGTTCGTGATTTAACGTTGACCAGAAATTCATCAATTTCCTATTAAATAAATAAAAATATATAATTATGGTCAATATTTTTTAATTTTATGATGTTTTAAAATTAATATTACGGTTTCTTTTTTCAATAAAGCTGGATGCACTAATTGCTTGTATATGATTGTTGAACCTTTTGTGAATGGGCAAGATATCCATAGGAGTACGATCAATTTAATATCATAATAAAATGGAAACCTATAGTCATATAAATAAAATTAAGTGAATATGCATTTTATAAAATTTATTGTGGTTTTACACTACTGGTGAATGACTAATAAAATAAATTACCAAAATTCAAGAAATATATCAGTTAAACATTCAATACAAATAAATGCAGCAAAAACTATCCAATACATCATCCATTTCACCTGTGAATAGTAAAATAAAAGACAAGTTAACAATGCATAATAGTTTTAGATTTGATGTCAGATTAATAATTGTTAACAGTTTTAAACTGAAAATGATTTTAAAAAAAAGGAAATGTTGTTTGTTAATGTTATAATATTGCAATACATCAATGTAATAATAAGTCCCTTACATAATTTTTCACATTTTTATTTTTCACGGTCTTGTATGATGCATAAGCAGGGTACATTACACCGAACAAAAGTCTATAAATATATGAAAAAAAAAATTTATTTTTTTTATATATATGTTACATATCACTGTAATCCGTCACTCAAGAATATAAGACAATTAATAAGATATCAACTCACGTTAATGCTTTACACACAGCTCCTGGAATCATGTTTTAAAAATAATTCGTATGAACGACACTTGAAGATTTAGATTATTATTCAACTACAAACAATATCGTTCGTAGTTCGTTTCACAAAGTAACATTGTTAAAATTTTTTTTTAAAAAAATACGTCAAATTAACATTACGTTGATATGCACAATTGTTTTATTCATAGCTACTTTGTTATTAACCATAGTGATATTATTAAGCTACATTTGTATTCGTGCTACATAACCATTTTTACGTGTTTCAAGATTCTATTACTATATAAGGGCACAAATTTCAAAAGTTAATGGACGGAACACTACGAACGCTCCACAATCCCATTTATAGGCACTAGGACATATAGATACTTGCTAGTTGTTACTACAACAATTTGTACGAAGGAAAAATGTTATACTTCTATCACAAGCTACGGTTTGATAATGTTATCGTCATAATACCATATGATTGATACGATAGAAAAGGATTTCAATTTAATCTTATTTTATATATAATATGATTGAAATCAGGTTTTTATTTTATGGATTGATGCACTTTTTACCCACAATGGTTGATAAAATAGATAATAATATTGTGAACTATAGTGGAATCTTGCTATGTCGAACTCCGATATCTCGAAGTGTCTGTATGTCAAATTTTTTTTTTTTAGTTTCGATCATTCAGTATTGGGCTTACGTGTTAGTTATTTCGGTATATTGAATTTCCATATGTTGAATTTTTCTATAAGTCGAAGTCATTTTCCGGTAAACCCCCCCCCCCCCCCACCCGTCTATTATGATTCACTAACTCATATATATATATATATATGACAAATTAGATAAAGAATAAAATGCCCAGACTATTAAATAAATGACAGAGCTTGTACACACAATATTGTAATAATTATTGTAATATTGCCATACGTCCTAAAAAAACGGGATTGTCACCGGTTTTGGACTTCGTGTCCTGGTGCCCCGAATAATGTTTTCAGGATGTTTATATGTCTCGGCTTAGAAGTTTAGAGGAAATTTTGAATTAATTTTTAATTTCGACGATTTTATTTCAAAGTACATTTTTAATCGTAATCAATTAACAATATATTATAAAAACATATCTAATATGTAATTTGCACATATAAATATATAATGTATTTTATTTTATAAAAATATTTTTAAATATTATATTGCTTGCCATTAATGGTTCTCTCAGTATATTAAAAGTAATCAGAGGCGGATTTAACGGTTGTTAAGTCGGCGAATGCCGACAGGGCTTTTTCCTAAATTGTTTACTGAGGCCTAAAAGAATTATAGTTAATTTTTTGTAAATTTTACCCAAAATAAAAAAACTATAGTACAAACTGTAATATCATTTACAATTACCATTTTTATTTATAACAAAATAATTTTAAATATACAGGAAATACTCAGGAATACCCGAATATCAACTTCAAAAATATAACATTTTATTTATGAACAAAGTAGAAAAAATCGAATATAGATATAGTTAGAATTACTGTAAACATTGATTATAGAATTCTATATAATTTCCGAGTATAAACACTATACGAGTATATGAACAATGATTTATTATCAGTTTCGCTGCATCACCTTCATTCTGATGTACTATTTTTCATTTTCGTATCTCGGAAACGCGAGTGTAGAGAGCAGCTTTGTAAAACGGGGCTAAAATGTTAGTACTACATTTATTACGAGGCCCCTCTTTTGGATTTGCCGACTTCGTTAAAACCTTTAAATCCGCCACTAAAAGTAATTAAAGTAATAAAAAGTATATTTTTTAATAATATGTTGGTTTTGTTTTGTTTTTTTTTTCAATTTCACCTTATAAATTTATGGCAACCTTATAATAACGTTAATATTTTACTATAGTTTAGGTTTAGTGACTGATAACGATGATAAAATTAAACGGACTTATATTCATGAACTTCGAAGATACGTACAATAGCCAGGAGCTTCTGGCAAAAGTTTTTTTGCACTTAATAGATTATGTAGTTTTATTGAAAATATTTCTAATACTAAACAAAAACGACAGATTTTCTACTTTCATAGAAAATAATAATAAACCCAAATTATGAATATTAAATGTTAATATTATAATGTATATTTTTAGAGATAAGGTTGTACGTCGTTTTATTGTTATACCACGGTTTAAAAATTATTATACAAATTAAGAAGTACATAACTGAAAAAGTTAGTCAAAATAAGAATAGGAAAAACATAGAACAACAATTAATAATATTATTTTTTTTACCATTTATTAATAATACGTACAAAATAATAATACATCAATTAAATGAAAAATAAATTTAAATTTAAAATAATGTCTCAAAATAACTTCGACTATAATTTTATAAAATTCAGTTTAATATTAGTATGTACATAAGAGAATTTGATTTGGAGGTACTCGTGTAGTGTGATACCTACCGCAATTTTGTCAATGTTGTAAATGTAAATTTTAATCTATCGGAAACACTAATTAAAAAATGATTGAAATGTTTGATTTTCAAAATATGATAATAAATAATATAATATTATATTATTCATTCAATTTAATTTTCTTATTGTTGATCTTATCGATATTTTTCAACTTTTATTTGGTTTTACTACGGGAAATCTGTAAATTAAGTCATTATAATAATCAAAAAATATTAGGCATTAAATTAGTCATTCAGATAACTGGTAAATAATAACCAAGACAACAAAAAATTACTTCTAGATATATTATTATAAAATATAATCGAAAAAAGAACTCGAATAATGATTTATAAAAAACTACATATTTATATTAAAAAAAAAAATTAAAATTAAATTAATTGTTTTTTTTTTTTTTATACATATTTTGATAAAAATGGTAAAAGTAATATCGATTTACAATTAAATAAAATTTAGTATTAGCTTTATACTGAGTGTATCGAATATCAGTTTCTATAAGCTACAAATTTACTCCAAAATGTCGTTACAATTTGATTGAAATAATCAGTGTAAAGACGCAGTAGTTACAATTTTAGATATATGTAAAAGAATGAAAAATCCTGATGAGATTATTCAAATTGGCGAGTCGCTATTTCAGGACAAAAGAAAATATAATAGAGGACGATTAAGGAAATATAATATTAATAATTGAGGTATATAAATTATCATTAAACTCAAAAGAATTATGGAACTCACATGCAAGGCTCATGGACTATTGACATCAGTAGTAAAATTGTTAATAGGTTTTAGAAAAAACGATGTTTAAAACAATGTAAATATAATAAAGAAACTTTTACATCAATAATACAGAATAAATACAATTAAGGACAACCGTTTATTTAGATTAATAACGTTAGCATATAGTACCTTATAAATTATAGGTTATTGTCACATAACTGTTAATCATTCAAAGTTTTTTGATAATCCTAGACATCTTAGAACTAAATATGACATGAAAAATTAAGTTGTGACATACTGTTCAGACAGCCAACAAAAAGAGGTATGGTGGCAGACCATTAATATAACATACAATTCATTGAAATTTTTTGAGTTAACTTAATACTTATGGTGTATAAGATATACCATTTTGAAATACTTGGCATAGTAACTTCATAATATATTTTTGATAGTTGACATTTTACGGTAGGTAGCATATTGCACGCATTTAGTTTTTGATATACATAGTATAGATCTATACTAGTATCGTAGTTTTTTAATTAAATCATTCATTCACATTTATCAATAATAATAATATAAACTTTTTAGGTGTAAAATTATTACGTCCTTCAATAAACTTTCTGAGTAATAAATGAATGAATTATTTATATTAAAATGTTCAAATTTAAATAATAGTGTTAATTACAATAATATAATAAATAAAAATATTTCCCAACATTTTGATATTGATATTTAATTGGTAGATTTTAAAGTACAACATTTAAAATTCAGAAACATAGTATAAAATAAATAAATATTATGAAATGATGTTATCAAAAAAAATTATTTATATTTCTAAATATTATTATTAGTAAAAATTATGTATAAATAAATAACATAATACGTGACCATTAGGTACATGACTTGATTCTTAATGTAAACAACAATAGCATTTCAATTACAACTGCAATCTAATTATAAACAACATTTTAAGATTTTTAAGGCAATTAATTAAATAATATCTGATTTTATAAGTTGATGTTATAAATTTTTAAATTTGATTCATCGTTAATTTTATTAAGATCATCTTCACCAGCATAATCTATACTATTATTATTAAATGGTTCATTACTGGAACGAGTATAACTAGTAATGACCAACAATAAAAAAACAATAATTATTACACAAATAATTATTAAAATGGAAATTCTAGTAGTATTATTATCTTCTCCTCTATTATTTAAACTGAAACAAAAAAAAATCACCATTCTTATAATGTTAGAAGCAATATTATGCATATATAAAGTATCTTTTATATATTTTTTTTTTCAATAAGTCATTAATTATAAATTAACAAAACCAATATAGTTTTTTATTGATATTTAACAAAATGTAATTAGTACAAAACATAATATGGAGAAATCTGTTTAACGCTGATCCGTAATATTTTTAAAACTTTTCTTGGATAAAACTATGGCAATATTCAGTTTGGAACAAGCTTGTTTCTATAACAGAATATATTTTTGATTCTATCAAATTCCATATTTGGCAGTTTTAACTGTTTTATTTTAACTATAGATATTATAATATCTACAAATTTTGAATTTTTTAAAAATTGTATTTAAAGTAAATCATTATTTATATTTATATGCATTTTTATTAATAATTTGACACTTTGTTTTATAATATGTAAACATAAATTTATATTATGAACTTGATAATTCTTTCAAAAAATGTATTAAATAGAAATAACAATAAATAATAAATAAATAATCAATAAATGAATTATTAGTGTACATAATATATACAAATAATATGCATTATATTCAATACTAATAACAATATAAAATGTTTTTATTATTTTTTGTAAAAGAACTATATAAAAATTGTTAATTATTTAAAAAATTAAATGTCATATAGTATATTTTTGATATACTGAAACCCACGACAAATAGTATCAAAAGAAACTTAATATTCTCTATAACTTTATATTGCCATACTTTTGAAAGTTTTGAATTACAAATATTACAATTATAAAATAATATTATATAGTTAATTTGTTTAATGGATATTTTTTCACTAAATAAATGTTTTTTTTTTTTTTTAAATTTTATAATTCCAGAAAATATTTTGTTACAAGACATTTTATTAAATAGAGGTTCTACTATATATTAATAGACTAAAAACAAAAAAAAAAAAAACAGCTTATTATAAATATACTTGCCCACAAAAATACTGTGATAGCCGATGGTAACTTAAAGACCAAGATTGTTTGTTGAATTTTTTAGGTCTATATTTTCCACTAGGATCCTGTTGTTCTTCATCATTATTTATTATTAATGGAGTGGAGGATGTTATCGTATGTCTATTACTTAAATCTGAATTTTGTGTAATTGCCATATTAACAGATAAACATTGTTGTTGTTGTTGTTGTAGCTGTTGTTGTTGTTGGTGGTAATGCTGTTGTTGCTGTGGTGTAAATACAGAATCGATACCTAAAAAAAATAGTAAAACTTATATACTTAAATGAAATGAAATCGAAATAGGAACAAGAATTCAGTCAGGAAATAAATGCCTTTATGGTCTTGCGAAATTACTGGGATCAAGATCACTTTCAAGAGAGTTAAAATTACAATTATACATCACATTAATACGACCTGTTATTACTTATGGAGCTGAGGCGTGGCCATTAAGGAAAAGTGATGAAAGAAAACTCTTAGTACTGGAAAGAAAAATACTGAGGAAGATCTTTGGACCAGTAAAAGGCATGTTTAGTGAGGAATGGAGAATAAGGAAAAATGATGAACTAGAGACACTCTTTCATAAACCCAGTATACTCGAAACAATAAAGAACAGAAGATTGATTTGGGCTGGGCACGCCTGGCGTAGTCAAAACCCACTCATACGTATGGTACTGGAGGAGAACCCTAATTGAAAAAGACCGCTAGGAAGACCACGTCAGAGATGGGAGGACGGAGTTAGGGATGATGTGAAAGCATTAGGTGGAGGAGAAGATTGAAGATTACAGGCATCGAATAGAGAAAACTGGAGTCAAGGATGTATGTCGGGATGGTCCTAGTGGCCGAGTTTACCAAAGAAGAAGAAGATATACTTAAGAACTTTATCTATTTCATATAAAAGTTTATTTAAAAATAAATGCTACCACTTAATAATTAATAATAAATATTATCTATGAATAAATATTGTACTAAGAAAAAAAATTAAAAGTTTAATATTTTGAATTCTTATGACTACTTTATTTAAGTATAACATTTCTCTGTTTTTGTTAAATCAATTAAAATAACAAAAAAAAAAAAAAATAGGGTGGAAGAGAAATTTTACGATGTCATCGGTTATGAGTACAACAACAGTTGACATATCATTTAAACACGAATATCTTAACATCTAAACAATATCGGGTATTCGATTATGTTAGGGCATGCCACCTCTCCTGTCATTTGGACTATCATTATTTAGCTTAGAGGTCCACTTACATCAAGTGGGTAAACAAAAATTATTACATATACTTAAATCAATAAATATTAATGTTGTTCATCACATGTATTGCATTTTATAAACATATATTTTACAAGATTGATAAGCTCTTGGAATTAAAGCTTGAGTATAATTATAGCCAGTTATTTATAAAGGGTTCCACTAGGTTTTTATATTGGTGGATAATCATTAAAATTTTAAAAAAAGTAAATAATCATGGTACAAAATTATATGCATAATTAAAATTTCACAAATTAAAAATGTACTTAATTAAAACATTTTATTTGGTACTATATATTCTTGCAGTGATTAAAATTACATATATCTTTATTCAAAATTTGTTAGAGCAAGTTTAAAAATATGTTAAGACCATCAAATAAAAAAAAAAATTGTAAATTACATTTTATCAATATTTTTAATTTTAATTTCCAAAACAAAAAATATTAGATAACATGGATATTGTATTAAAATACTAAAACAGTCTACATTTAATTTAATTGTTATATATTTGTAATATATTTGTAATTGTTATATATTACATACCATAATTATTGTTGAAATGCCGATGATGAATTGGCTGGTATGTTTGATGTGTGTTATTACGATGATTAATAGTTGCTATATCTGATAAGGGAACTAATTCAGAATTATTATAACTATAAAAACCACTTGTATTATTAGGTGATTGAATCGTTTGATTTATGGTCATTGGAGATATATTATTTGGAACAGTAATGAATTGTTCTTTAATTTCAAATGTAGACTGTTCTTCAAACTGTTCATCTGCAGTTTCTTCAAAACATTCTTCATCTTCAAGTAAATATTTTTCAAGATTTTCCACCTTTTGAAAAAGAAAAATGAATTTTCCTTAAAAATCTAAGTTTAAACAAATATTTAATTCCATACATTTCCATTTGTAATCAAAGCTTGGCCCCACCAATCACCATGATCTAATAAATATTTGTGCAACTGTGAAGCAACTGGAGATAATTCATTAGAATTAATTCCAGTAATATCGTTTGAATCTTGTGGTAGGTCTTGTTGTTCTTGTAACCATAATGACCGAGCACAGGAAGGGCATTTTAAAATATTACCACATTTTAGTTGCTTTTTTACATATACTGCTAAACAATGTGCGTGTACTATATCTGGAAATTAATTTTAATATTAAATAATTACATCTACATGAAAATATTTTTGACAATTTATAATTTGTATGATTAATTTATTTTTAATATAAAAAATAATTTTAGTAATATTTAATTATACAGCAAATGTAGTAACTAATTAACGTTTTGATTACATTTGAACCAATTTTTTTTTCAACAAATTAAAATAAACAAAAAATGAACGCAAAGATTTAAATTAATATCATAAATTCTGAAATTAATAGAAAAATTAATGTAATTTTTCAGTAAATAATATTTTTGAAATAAGTAATTAGTAGTAACAACTACGGATAAAATATTTTCTCGTTAGAATTAGAAATAGGTTCATACACCATATCTAAATATAAAAATTTATAAAACTGTAATAAGTAATTATTAAAAATTTGATTAAAAAATAATTCGGTAACACAATTAATTTGAATATCTGTACTCACGATAGCATAATAATCGAATAGGAGTTTTTCTATTGTTGAAGCTAGTCGCTATATTTTCTATATCTTTTTGTACTATAGCAAACTGTTTTTGGCAAACAGCACACAATGCAGAAGCTGATACTGTTGATGATGATGCACTACCACTAGCCTCTTTCAACCATGTAGTATAAGATTTGACTACGCACTATAACAGATTCAATATGGGCCATGATGTTTAGAAATTGACAGGCAATGTTGTGTTATTTTATGTTTATAATTACAGTGGTGTGGTTGTTGATAATGCAATGCTCACAGACATTGACACAATGATGAAAACAAAAATGACTAGTAGTCTTACGTTTCGGACATTTACAAAGGCCCATCGTTGAGGAAAATATCACGAGTGTGTATAATGATTGTAATATAATTGTTAGGTAACTATGTCCGTTTGTAATCAACAAAAAATTCTTATGGTTAAGATATTTATAAAATAATCGTAGAATTGTATAATGGAATAATGATGACGATAGTAATAATAATAATAATAATAAAAGTGATGATGTTGAAAAACCTAGACAGAAAATATGATTTTAAGCAGCAGGCGCATAACATACGTGGAAACGGAATGTAACGATGTACTATGTTATCATTCAACTAGATTTGATCGAAACTAAATGAACATTTTTTTCGGACTGTCGTTTTTACTGCTCGTTTTCCTAATCGAAGAAGGCACTGTTTACTGTTCAGTAGGCGTTCAATCGGTACACTAATTAATGACGGGTCATGATAACAAGAATTAATATGAAATCGTCACAGAGTGATATCATCAAAATGTATCTGCGATTCGACCCGGCCCGATAACGGACGTAATCATGACTACAAAATAGATGTGTGCGTGCGTGTGATAAAAATTTTATCGACAGGAGCGTCTAAACACAGGAATGCACCTTATGCATTCTTCGCATGCGCGTAATTTATTCACCACTATCATAATGTTAGGCTGTTACATAGAGTCACGAACATATAACTAATAGTTATCAATATATTATATCAAATCACTATAATACGATAATAATATTAGTTATGAATCAAACTATTCAAAATTTAACTACGTACCTACTTCCTATGTAAATAATATATTGTTATTTTATTTTAGTTGTTAAATAATAATGTTCAGTTTCGTTATAATTTTTTTTTTGTAATAGTATATTATTGAGATGTTTAGTTTCAACTACCTATAGTGTAATGTACATCATATCTTTTCATACGTATTTTATAGTTACTACGTAATTACAATTTACAATTATAACCATAAACAAATTAATAGATGTAATATGAACCACGTGCGAATCACAAAATTTATTTATTTATTAGTCTAACTCTAAAATCCTTACATCCTAATATTGTGTAACTGTGTTAAACTCAAAACTCGGCACACTACACTAGTTGGTTTTAATAATTCATACTTGTACTTACTATTAAGATGATGTAATTTATATAGATATTAGATAATATTAAATTTTTATGTTTAAGACGTTTGTGAATTGTATTGTTAATACTCAATAAAACATTTAGTAAATAGCCTTTGTGTAATAAATTTTGATAGTCTGATTTATGAAATGTTCAAATAGGTAATTGGGTAAATGTAGATATAAATAAACATTATTAAAAGCCATCTTAACAAATTAGCAGACTTGGGCAGTATTCCAAATACAATATTGTATTCAGAATACTTATTAAGTATCTCAAATACTTTTAAATACATCGGCCTCAACGTTCTTGGCCTCTTGGTTTATAATGGTGAAACCACGAATATATATATATATTAGGGTGGTCCTTAGTTATGGAAGAAGAAATTTTTTTTAAATATTCTTCGTTTAGGTACCCGCTATTTTGTTCATTATAATCAGTAAGTAATTGGGACTAAATTTGGTCATGATAACTCACCCCCTTCCCGTGCCTCAAAAGGGTTGAAAATTTGTTATAGAAGGTAATTTTGTCAATTTAACTAAAAAACTGTAGTACTTAGCAAAAAATATATAGAAGGTTGATCATGTATTTTAATGTTGCTCATAAAATATATATTTAAAAAATTTGTCAAAAGTCTGTATTTTTCCAAGAAAAATAGTAAAATACGAAATATTTTATTTATTTTGCAGTTGATTTTTTATATTTATTCAAGTGTATTTGATTAAATATTAAAAATACAAAAACATTTCTTACATAAAAATTGAATAAAATTTAATTTCCTGAAAAAAATGTAATTTGTAATAGTCAGATTTATATAAATTATTCTAATGTTATAACAGTTATAATAAAATTTAAAATTATAAATAATAAATTTTAATAAATTCTTAATTATTCCACGAACATAAAATACTAAAAAATTACCTGTAACACATATAGTTTTTGTTCCTCTTGTTTCGTAAATTTGTTGTTAAATGTTATAAATAAATATATATATATATATATATTTATTGTACATATGTTGATCACAATATTGATCAGACAATCAATAATTTGAAGTCGTATAACTATTTCACTATTATAATTATTACTGTTAAAATAATTTAAATTATAATTATTATTTCAAAATAAATTTAATTTTGCATATGGAAAAATTATAATAATACTATATCTTTTTAGTTGACAATGTAATAATATGGTTGGATGGTATTTTAATGCAATAAAAATAGCATTAAATGTTTTAAGAATAGCAAAATCATTAAAACAATGCATAGTAAAAAGTTAAATTTATAAAAAATGAATTCTTAATACAAAAATTGAAGTTTTAAAAATATAATATTATTTTTTTTATAAGGTTACTAGCAAAACAACTAAATCTTCAATTATAAATAAAAGTTAAATGAATATCTATAACTTATTGTTCAACAAACATGAATAAAATTGCATAGATATTAGTTGATTCAAGAATTGTTTTAATTTTATTGTATTTTTTATAATAAAATTTATTCTGATAGATTAGAATTGTAAAATCAATAAATTAAATCAATACATATATTATGAAATGAGTAATAATATATAATACATAAGAAAAAATTTGTTTAAATATATATATTCAGATATCTTATCATATATTTAAAATTGAGAGCCACAAAATGATCATAAAAAAGTCTATTTATATAGCATGATAGGAAAATATGTTTAAAATATATACAGTTTTAATAACATATTTTCCATATTTGTGGTAATATCAATTTCTTGAAGTAGCTTAAGGTGATTTAACTCATATTAAATTGCAAATATGACGCTAGATACCAAGAAGTGATTGGTTGAATGGCTACTGCTAAAATGAGAAAATATAATGTTCTTTTACGCTTGTATTCAATCATTACAACAGGTTGGCTTCCATTTGAAATAGTTGCTACTGCATTCAATTGCCACCTCATTGAAAATAACTAAACATTAAAAAAAAAATAATAATCAAATCAATATATTTATTCTGAAATTAATTTTTGATGTAGATTAATAGAGTATTAAATTATACCAGAAAAAAAATATTCAGACTGGTATACACTAAAAGAATAACTAAATCAATACACAAAAATAAACAAATATTCTTATTGAGTCTGGAGAACAGTCAGAAATAAGTCAGAAAATATAAATAATTATATTAGAATGTAAAAAAAAAACTTTTATTATAATCATTAAGTGAAATTTGTAAATTTTTTTTATCACAGTAGTAAAAGAAATATAGCCATAAATAGAAATCATCGGGCAAGTTTAAAGAAAAATGTAATTCTTAATTCTGAACAAAACTACAGAAAAACAAGCTTTCAAAATAGTATCTAAATATTTATCAAAATACATTTTATCTTTACAAAATTCAAACTATAAGATCAAATTATTAAGTAAATTATTTATGATAATACAATTATGTGAAACATTTTAAATTTAATAAAATTAAAGATATTTTTATTTTATTTAAACTTAAAAAGCATCTAAGTTGAATCCATGGATACTCAATTAGTATGCATCAATAATAGCCAAAGTCCCTAATATGTAACCTCCAGTGTTATAAAAAAAAAAAAAAATAGAGTATTATTGTAGTGTGTGATCTACCGCACATTTATCATTTATCACACATGTTTCTATACATTGTATGCAGACTACTGCAAACCTGTCATCTGCCGCGCATATATACATTTTAGGTCATTCCTACTGATTCAGCAGCGATAAGTATTATCTTAACAATTTAACTTCAATAATAAAATCTAGCAATAATTGTGATAGTAATCGTAAACGTATGAGAAAATCAGTTACCGTTTAGTTTGTGCGTTTATATATGATGAATTATTCTACAGTTTCATTATTATGTTAGCTAGACATTTTAATTCAAATGTTCAATTGAAGGAAAATACCATAACTTTTTAAAAAAAAAGAAGACTTATTGAAATTGACACTCCTTGTGTTTACTGTAACTCGTAAACTAAATTATATACTTATTAAAGAAAGAAGAAAAGGATGAATCTAAACTTTTAGTTTTCAATACATACCTATTGACTTATTATATTGTAATACAATAATTTACCTACATATTATAATATATTAATGCATATTTTTATATAAACATATATGGTAGACCCATATGATAAGTAGAAACAGACGGTAGACAACTTACGACAATAATGCCAAAAATAAATATTCATAATTACCAAAAAGTATACAAATGCAACATTAATGTATAGTAAAGCAATAAAAAATGCCTTTTCACCCAGAAGTAATCCAACTGGAATACAGCTAACAATTCTGTAATAATTAAAAATGTCTTGATGTTATATTTCTATTAATAAAATATATAAAACAAGAGTTTTATTAAAAACATACCCAAAATACTTATATCCTGAATAGGCAGTAAGATCAAGAGTCCGTAATGAACTTTGTATGTTTGTTACATACAATGCCAACATTTCCATAGCAACAACTATAACCTCCCAAGCAAGAACACGAGAAGCTTGTACACTTAACAGTTCTGGACTGAATTGCCCATGTTTGCCAAGTATAAGTCCCAAAAATAGTAAATATCTGTATAAAAATAAATGATTCGATGATGGTTAAATTATTATACTTAACACAAAGATAAACTTACGTTACAAATGCTACAGTAGGTATATAAAGATCAGGTGCATTAACATCAGACTTAGGCCTTGCTCTTTGGCGATCTACAGTTTGGTCACCTGTTGTTTCTAATATGATTGACCAATCCTTAAATGAGAAAAAATTAAGTTAAATTATTTTACAAATAAAAACTTCTTTTTTTTTAAATAAGTTAAAAAAAGTTTATTTATTTTGAAATAACAATTTATAAAATATTTAAATTTATATCAACTTACAGTATGAACAAATGGAAATACTAATATACCAAGTTTGGAGATTACATAACGATTATCAACAGCAAAATAATGTTTTATTTGGGCGCTAATACCACTAGTATATTTGCCAACATTTTCATCTACAACTTGTCCCAACATTTTCTGACCATAACGTACAGTAGCTCCAGCTAGTATAGGATTACTTCCAAAAGCATCAACTAAATTATTTGATGGGATAAACATAGTTGGTTGAGGCTGTTGAGGACTTGGACCTAAAATTATAATATTAAATCATGTTACTAGGCCAATTTTGTTCTGAATATGATTAAATAGGTGATACATAAGAAATATAAGCAACCTTAATAATTAATTCAATTTAAAAAAATTAAACATTATGTATAAAAAATGAAGTTAAATTATTTTTTATGAATAATATAAGTCCCTACCTATACTCTATTGTATTATGTATTAAAGCTATAAATGAAAAATTAATCAATTATCAATCTTAAAATATATTAATTTTGCTCTAAAAAATACAAAAAGATAAATTTAAATGTCTTTTAAAAACAAACAAGGGATGCATAAGACCACTGTCAAATTTTGTTGATATAAAATGTATAGTAACCATTTGGTTATAAATCTTTAATATATTTGCAAGATAAAAGTCACAGTATTTAACATTGACTTCAATCAGGAAAAATAAATAAATTGAAAATAGTTAAAAATTATTTACACTAAATCTTATAGTTAAAGATAATGTTTCATGTATATTTGTATTGTACATAATGATTTGTATGTACTTAAAATATTTTAATAATGATTAAAAAAATAAACAGATCATTTTTTTGAATAAAGAAACTAGTTAAAGTAGGAATAAAATTTTAAATAATATTTCTGAAGAAATGGGAATATGGATGAAGAAGAAAATATTATTGTATAAATCTTTATAAGCTTTAATCCAAGGATCACCAACCAGTCAATTACGATACGCGGTGTGTTGTATAAATGGATATGATAGTTCAAATATTATAAAAATGTATAACATATACATTAATGTACTTAAATATTTATAATGATTTTTATATTAATAGTAAGTTGTGCAACTCTTTGCCAGGTTGGCAATTAGTGATAATAAGTATCTTCGGTAAAACTTAAATCTAATGACACATACTTGGTGAATAATGTTCTCGATGATTTGCATTGTCCATAGGTACTGATCCACCATATCCAAAGTCAGTGTTCCCGTATCCTTGCTGTGATGGAACAGATGTAAAATCATTGTAATAGAACTGTTGTTGAGGTGGAACTGTTTGTGAATCGGATTGCGAGTACATTCCTGGCTGAGCATAGTTGTACTGAACTTGTTGTTGCATTGGCATGTTATTCATGTCTAATCCAGGAGTTTCCATCGGTCGCCTTGTGAGACGCCTACTACTAGAGTTGCCCTGCATAGCTAGTCACAAAACAAATCACATGCAACACATTAATGAAATGTAATGTACTACGTTTCATAATATATCTTTAAACTTATTTGGTAGTTACTCTACTCAAAACTCACTGGCAGGCTACTTACTATTGAATGAGTTTTCGTTTTAATTTATTGAATTAGCGATATTTGAGAAACAAATAATTGGTCAATACGAATTTCTAACAATAATCAACCGGTTCAAAATCACAACCATAAAAGTAAGCATAAGCAAACAAAATATTAAATTGCTGAACAACGTTCTGTGGATGATTAATGTGTACGTTCAGCATTATCGCATTATCACTGTATACGTTCCAGTGACCGCGTAAACGCTAAAAAAAACCATAAAATGATTGATAACAGATAATCATCGTCAATATTGTTGATAACGAAACTCGTTTATAACTTGAATTATTATTTATTATGTTTAGTGGAATCGGTTTATAAGTAGATCCAGACACGCTTAGGTTAAATTAATAGACAATTGAATATCTTGAATAATAAAATATGATATACAACGCACTTCATACAACGGCAACCGGTCACATATCTCGACAGACTGCCTCCGTACGGCTGTGTTATAATATTCATATATATGGCAAACTCGACATAGAGAATGTGCTATCTTAACATTAATTGCTGACTATACTAATGTATATATATACTTAAAACTACAGTTTGAATATAAACTAATACATACTTAATATACTGAGTGTATTGTTTAATTTCAATATATTACTTATAAATTACTAATTAGTTGCCAAAAGTTTTTTATTATAATGTAATGTACTACGTATCAGCACGAAACAGTTACACTACTACATTAATATTCAGTTACGATCACAGACATTCATAAACGAATAGCAAACTAAAATCGATCATCTGTACTTAACACTATATAATCGAAGAATTTAATTTGTACCTAAATAGACCAGTTTCGATTGTAAATCAACTTATAATCAATAATCAAACTATATTTCATCTGAACACGATATAATTTTAACTTCGTAAAGTAATCGAACGAGTCAGTTCTTACGCCTTTTAAAAATATGATACACTGACACATACAATGCTAAAGATAATAATTATTATCTACAAACTCTGCGATACACGTACGTGGTAATGCACAATTTTATCACGCACCGGGTTGATAAACATATATTGTCGGTCTTAGGCGGAAATCGGGGGTGCTTAAGGGGACTAAGCCCCCCAGAATTGTAAAGTACAGGTCTTAGCCCCCTAGCCCTAAAAATTGTTAAGTGACTAAAAATACAATAATTATTATAATTGTGAAATGCATTTTTAATAACTGAATTAAAAAAAAGTATTCTGTGATAAAAATTAATTCAAATTCGTAAGATTTTACAAACTTCTTGTCATGACTTGGAACGATCGCAATTAATGTAATATTAATAATATAATATAATACTCGTATAGGTTGTTTAATTTAATTAATTAATAATTTTTGTTTAGAATATCTACTCCAAAATGTTTAAGATAAGGCACCTAATTGTTTTTTTGTTTAAATTGTTGATTAAAAATGTCAAATTGTCAAACTTCGTAAATAATGCTCAGCCCCTTAGAAATTTCACCAAATTTCCGTTAATGCTTATGATCGCACGAAAGATTAAAAAAAATATATAATTTATATTTGCTTGGACGGGATTACGATATGAATGGAGTTTTCATGGTTGAAAAAAAAATATTTGTGAAGAGGACCCACAATTGTGGTGCTCAAACAATAATATCGTCGTGGGAAACTTGACGAGTAGGAAGTGATTGAAGTGTACTGCGGTGGCAGTGAGGCTAATGGAACGATGGAGGCGGCTATCACTGCAGCGATGGCTCATTCGGTGGCGGTGGATTCTATCGCAGCAATTGTCGATACGTCGACGGTCTATGGGAGTAGAGAGGTGGTGGCGTCTAGTAGTGATAACACTGCAGACAACGTTGCAGTTGAAAATAATCAAATAAATGTATATATATATATATATTCGCCAATCGAATAAGTACGATCAAGTTATTTTGTAACAATTCAAACGGTGATAAGTGTTTGTCGTAATCGACGGTGAACGGATTAAGGTATTCCCACGAGCCATCGAGTTAAGTTGGTCACACCATTAGGGCGCGACGACGGCGTCGGCTACTCGACGCTGCACGGTTACACACAGACACAATCGTTCCTTATGGTGGTTTGTTTTGTTTTGAGCGTCGTCACTCGTTGAACAAGGTTATGTTGTTCCGTTGACGTTCGAACGACGCACGAGCACCGTTTGTAGTTTGTTGCTTTGATCGGTTTACGCGCCAACTCTTCTGAACAATCTTCGTAAGCAGTCACCGGTTTCCGTTGGTTCGGTAAGCATATTTTACTATTTCTATCGATATTGTTCGGACATCGGACGCACACAACGGTCGATCGGCCATTAGCGACGATTATCGGACGTGCACGGCGTATATGGTCGAACGGCCATCACTGTTATCCGTTTCACGTTTCTGTCTGCGTCGGATTTCGGTGGCTCATGTACCACTACACTCTGATTTGCGTAACACTTGATGCGTAGGTCTTCCATTTTTTTTCTTTTTCATTAACTCCGCTATCGTGTCTTTCTCAATCGAATTAGGGACCCGTTTAATCAAAATCTATGTTACGCGTTAATACAGGCGATTCCTTAGGATGTATCTGTAGACGCGCGGCACTAGGTACTGTTTTTTAATTACTATTGTTTAAATATTAAATGATGTCCTAGACCAGTACTTCTCAAACTTTTTTTTCATGGAACTCCCTAAATTTAATGTTAAACTGTCGAGGTTTTCTTAATCAAAATTATTAATTATTCTTAATTGTATATTACAATTACATGTACTATTTTATACAGATTAACTATTAATATTTATAGTAAATTAATGTTTTTTGATAGACTATTGAGAAAAGTTTATACATCGATTGATTTTAAATTTGTACGTACGTAAATCTATCAACTTAATTTGAAAATATCTAAAATTTTGATACATCATTAAAAAAAAAAATGTTTTTCCACGAGGAAAATATAAAATTTTTCAGTTTTTCAAAGAAAGAAAACATATCTTGTTTTTCCTTTTTGTTAAATGTTCAGTGATAGTTAATTTATTATCAAATTCTTCTAAAATAAGTAGTTTGTTACAAATTTTTTTTATGGCTTCGTAAAATATTGTAAACAAAATTATTCATTATTCTTTGCATAAACATAAATCAAATGTAAACAGGTTGAATATACATGTACAAATCATGGTCCCAAATAAAATATTATGTAGGTTGGACTAGAAAAAATAAAAATTTGCTGCGATGCACGCAGTTAAAATTTTAGCTGCACAGCATTGGTCGCTCGACTACAGATGCATCCTAAGGAACACATCAATATTTGAGTAACTGTTGTTTGTAGGGATGGGCATAATCAAATAATTAATAATTAAAAAAATCTCTCGAAAAAGAACTCCAAATTTAAATCATTTATTAATCACAAATTAAAATTACTAATAACATAAACATTAAGTAAATAAATAATCTAATTTTGCTTTTTTAAAATTGCTTTTTTCATTTGTTTATGTAATATTATTTAGTATTAATTAAATTATAATTTAGGAATAATAATCACCATATAATATTAAAGTATTATATAAGTATTTAACTAAAAGACAAGTTCCTTTAATTTTTTAATTTTTTTATTAATAGTTATTAACTTAATCTTAAGTTTATAGTAATCTAGAGGTCTTGGTCTAAAATACTCTAAATTCTTAACTATGAATAAAATAAAACATTATTAATATTTTACAAATGTTTGTAGCTTTAAACTTGATTACAAATTAATTGTGGCGTTAGGTTTAGTTTCAAATACAATTTATTAAATATTTTCCAAATTGAAAAATAACAGTTATATATATAAGCTTTTTTTAGGATTTTTGTAAATCAATTATAATCATATAATAGTATTGTGTTACAGGTATTTAATTCAAAAAATGTTTTAAAATTAAAATTATAATAATAAAAAATGTTTACATATATAATAATACTTTAATAATAATTACTTTAATTAGACTAAATATAAATTTTGACTATTCCATATGGGGCTTGTACATTGTTATTTAATATACAAAGATTTTTTTTCTATAATGCAAACATTTCTTCACCATTACTAATCTTAAGTTGGAAATTTTAAAGTAATTTTTTTAAAAATTTTTAACAAATTATTTAAGCTTCGCGGAACCCCAGTTATTTGTAATAAAATTTGAAAATAATATCGTTGAAAAAAATATATAAGGTATATTAATATCATAATTATTTGGTTTTAATTTTTATTTAAAATGTAAATTAATGTATGATTAATTATAGCAAAAACAATTCTATAAAAATTT
Source organism: Sipha flava (assembly GCF_003268045.1). NCBI lineage: Eukaryota > Metazoa > Arthropoda > Insecta > Hemiptera > Aphididae > Sipha > Sipha flava. Next base: position 1,079,434 of record NW_020273144.1, on the reverse strand, counting down.
TATATGGTATAGAGGGACATATTATATTACACAATATTTTATGTAAGATATACGCAACACATTATTTATCTGCTAGACATATAATATCTCAAATAACTAATATTTACATATTTAGGTAATATTATTTTATTTGGGGCTTGAGTTATTATTATTAGGTACTGTTTACTATATATATATAAATATATAAATATATAATATATATAATATAATATATAATATATATATAAGAGGTATCTATTATGTATAATGCGATAAATACAAATCGAGCCGGTATGGGCAGATGATATTATAAATATTAGCGGCTTTTGCCCGAACTGTCATAGACGAAGTTTCAGAAAATAATGAATATCGCTCCCGACTGAATACGTAATCCTGACCGTTGCCGACTGCGAGTTTTCGGTCGTTTTGTACATTTCGCTTTACGTTTAGCGCCCTCTTAAGGACTTGGTTAAACTAATAATAATATTTTAAAATACATTTATATGAATATACAAGTACCTAACCAAACAGAGAACTTGATACAACAGTGTGTGCGTGCCTAATTATTTTAGTCTCTTGATGTTAGCAGCGCTCCTCTTACGCGTACATAGGAATCATTATTCATATTAGATCGCGCGGTCAAAATTCAAATCTCGTCGTGTCGGCCGCGCGTTTCTAGACGTGTGCATAGGAATCAGCATTTGTAGGATTTAATATTATTTTGAATTAAGTTAATATTTGTGTTTGTAAAGCATTCAAATATGTTTAAGGCTATAATTCTTATTAAATTCTATGTGACACGTTAACTATTGGCACATACATTTAAATGTGTACTACTGTTTGGCACTCAATCTTGTTAATTGTTTCACATCTTTTGTACACTTTATTTTGTGATTTTCATTAGATTTTTAAAAATACTAAATCATTTATTTTGATCACAGAACAATCGGATTAGAAATTGACTTTATTTTTTAATTATTAATCCTTTTGGATATTTTATAATTTGTTATGATTTGTATCAAAATTTGATTTTTTTTTTTATAGAACTTAATTTTTGTTGGTGCAATTTTTTTTTAAATTTTTGTGCTTCTGGAAAACAAAATACATTTATATTGGTAATAAATACCAATTAACAGATAGGTTTCTTTTTTATTTGAATCCATTAGTCTTTCATTGGATATTGATAAACATTTTAAAATTTTGATATTCAATTAAATTTACTTTGTATAAAAATGTAATATATTTTAAAATGTTCATTAATGAGTTATGTATTAGTTTATTTTAATTAAATTGTCATGCTTATTGTTTCTGTTTTAATTTATTTATTCTATAATAGAGTGACATTTTATAAATAAAATATATTTTTGATTATTATTTCAAAAATCAATTCTTAATTTGTTTACACTTATATATTACATTTATTTATATAATTCTCAAAATAAAATCATAAAACTGTTATTTTTTTCAGATAAAATGGGTGTTTGTTTTATATGTGATGCCAAGCTATATGGTGAACGCACCCGTGTATGTTCAAGTATTACACCTCATAGTAATATACCGTATCCAGAAAAGATAGTTGAACTTATAGGAGAAGAATTTGTGGTTATTGTAACTCCAGCCGATCATATGTGCAAAAAATGTACATCATTATTGATTCATATGGATAAATTAGAAAATGATCTGAAACTTGTTAGAAATGCAATGCTATCTTATATTCAAAAAAAATATGGAATAATACCACCTGATCAACCTGTAAAAACTCTTGATGTAAGCATTTTGTAACTGTTGTTAAATAATGTTAGATCTTCCTCGTTATTTGTTTAGGTGGTTAATGGACATTTGAAGACTGATGAATTGGAAGCTGGTCAAAGAAAAGTACCTAGTGGCCTGACAGTTAGAGATTCTCCTGCGCATCCTTCTATGCATTCTCCATTAAAAATGTTGAAGACACCACCACCTTCTTCAGATAATAGTTCCAAAATGAAAATTTATAAGTGTGGTTTTTGCACATTTCAGTCTAAAGAACTTGGACATGTTCGGTTTGTTCCTAATTAATTATTTTATTAATATTTATTTATTGCATTTTATTTTTATTAAATATAATTTAATTTCAGTTTTCATATGCGTAGTCATATGCATAAAAAAGAAGCTGAATCAAAGGTTAACCAAACAGCAGCTGCTAAAACATTGACTCCAGTAAGAATTTAAATTAATACTTTTTCCTCAAATTTAATTCTTATGTGCTTGATTGCGAGTTTTTTTTTTTTATTATCTTTTTCAAAATCTAATTTATGATTATTTACAGTATAACTATAATTTGCATGTTTTTTCTGTTTTTTTTTTCTTCCTGCTTTGTTATTTTAGAATAGGTTCATTGAAATGAGATAGATACATATGAATACATATGATTCATAGTTAGAATATGCATAAATAGTAAACTTTTTAATACTACAGTAAAGTCTCACTAATCCGGACATCTGGAAATTTATATTTCGTACTTTGGTATTCATGTATAATGTATGTATTCGGGATTACTTATGATTAAGATATTATCGTTTCGATTGTGATATTGTTTCATTTAGTGGTGATTGTGTACTCTTGTAGACTGTTTTGTTTATTTTTTCCTCCGCTTATTATAATAACAACTTTGGTTAAATGTAAGACAGTGACTGTAACAATGAAACAAAAACTCCAAGCTTTATTTCGTATTATTGCTGGTGAATCATTAACAAAAATCGCGCAAGAGTTAGGAGTGGGTAAGTAAACTGTTCTGATTGGAAAAAAAATCGAATAGAAATTGAACATTTTTGTGCGAAAATTGTAAGTGTGGACAGTTTAGGTAACTGACGCACGTTAAGAGGACGCCACACCAAAAATGAAATGATACAACGACCGATAGAATGCGCTGTTCATTGTTTTCATGCGGCGCAACGACGCAAGCGCATCGTCGTGACGCCCATTACTCATAATCGGAGACCGGTCCGTCAAAAATTAATTTCTTAGCTCGGTTTATTGTTTCATGAACATCCGTCGCTGTGCATTATTATCTATGATTCAACGTGTATGGTATATATATGCGTCAAAGTAAAATTCATTCCCGTAAATTATATTTAATAAAAAATATGGCACTTAATGAAATATTCCAACATGTAAAATTAGGTATTGTTTCATTTCTACACAAAACTAATAAGTAGGGCCCGGAACTTGATGCATTTGCATCTTTTTTTCTATTGCTTACATTTCATGTTCGTCTTTACAGAAATTTGATTTATGAAATACAGTGGAACCTCGATAATTCGAACTTCTATAAGTCGAATTTTCGATAACTCGAAGGAATGCTTTACAATATGATATGCTTTACAATGATGTGCATGATAAATTTTCTCGATAATTCAAATTTCGCTTACTCGAATTCCTCGATAAGTCGAAGTAATTATAGTTGAATTTTGGCTTATAACTCAAATTTATATAATAATATATAACACGTACATTACTTGATAACTCGAAGGTCAAATAACCAAGTGTATTATTATAAATAACGATAATCGTAATTAGTGATGGGCAAAATCGAATAATAGTCATATTTTACTCTAAAAACCAACTAATAACTAACGAATATTTAAAACCAACTAACGACTAACGATACAATGAATGAACAATATTTCAAGAATATAACCAATATAAACCGATTAATTTTGGAAAAAAATTATTATATTATTTCTGTTCTATAAATACTTAATATTACCTATAGTCAATAATTAATTAATAATATAAATAATGAAAAAAAAAAGAGGTTTTATTTATTTATTTTGGTATTTTGGTGGATACTAGAAAAATTACTAATGGTTTATTTGTATAATATTTAAAATAATATTCGTTAGTCGGTTTATTATTAGTCATTAAGTCACTACTCATTAGTCAATATTAATAACCAACTTATTTACTTATTTTTCACTACCCACTAATGAGTCATAAGTCGGTTTCGCCCATCACTAATCGTAATTGTAAACCGATTAATATTATCAATCTAATATTTACCTAATGCCTAAAATGTACAGTTATAAATTCAACGAAATAATACAGTTTTGCCTCAAACTACTCTTGCCCAGGCATTAGATAGTTTACAGGTTGTACGTAAGTATATTCAAGAATAACGAGAAATTGGAGAAAAGATTTTTTCATACCTAAATAATATTGAAAACTTTAAAGATAGGTCAAACAATAAAAAACATTCAAAAATATCAAATTTCTTTAAAAAATAGTTCTACTTTATTCATTACATTGTATTTTTTTTATTACATACAATTTATAGATATACATATTTACTACTTTATAATTTTTTTAAATATTAATAAAATATACATACCTCATACATTATACAGTTATTATTAAATAATAAATAAATAAAATGATAAAATGAAGTCTTTGTGTTTTAAATAAAAAAATATTTTCGGTAACTCGAATTTTTTTTTGCCGATTCGAGTTATCAATAAATATAGTTTTCCATAAGTCGAATTTTCGGTAACTCGAATTTTTTTTTTTTGCCCCCAACCGATTCGAGTTATCGAGATTCCACTGTATAAAATTTATTGGCGCAATTTTTATTTTAAATTTTTAATGTAATTTTATGCTTTACTGTAATTTTTCAGTATTTTTGGTGCATTTTAAGTCATTTTTTGACATTTTACTGATTTCACACTAGTTCACTAGTTATCGTTTCTTGTCGACCATTATACCGATAACTGCAGATTATATCTCGCCGATTACTTTCGTAGTTTTCATATTGTAGTGAATATTATTATACCTACATTTTATTATTTTTTCCTAATATTCGATTAGTATCCGATTTTATCTCGTCGATTACAGTCGTTGCCTTGTCATGTTATAGTGAATTATACCCATTATAATATAATAGATATTAAGATATTTTCTTAATTTTATTAATTTTTTCGTAATATTTTTGAAATAACGAAAATTAAAACATTGTTTAGTGCTCGTATGTGCCTCCCAATCACTTCAGTGGACGTGGAGAGAAGTTTTTATAAAATATTTATAAACAGATAATCGTCGTAAGGACATTATGTCATCTATTAATAATCGTTTACCGTATTGTGGATTAACTGTTTCTGGTAGTATGCATTCTGTATATAACTCGATAAATTAATATTTATGACTTAAATCATTATCTTTCCTTTTTTCTTGAAATAACTTATATTTCTAAATATTAAACCATTTTTTGTAACCAGAAGTTGTGATTATATTGAACTTTTTGAACTTCTAGCCATTGGTTTAAAAATACTATAAAGTAACAATTTTCGGTATTATATGCATCTGCCCTTGTATTTAATGGTAATAATTATTTTCAAATTTTAGTTCCATTTTATTATTTATAATTCTACAGCATGGTAACTGAAAATTATCTTAAAAAAATTATTTATTTACATTTTTTTATTAACATTTTTTTAAATTAAGTATAAAAATCATATCTATTAGACTTTTTTAAGCAGTTATATTTTATTTTACACATATAATTCACCTTTTTATTTTGAATTGCTTCCGCAAAACTTGTTGAATCTTTTGCACTATAGGGACCTTTTATTTCTAAAAGATAGGTTGCCTGAGTCTTTGTTAATAATACTATCTGTTTAAAAAAAGGAATTTATAACAATTTGATTTGAAATTTCTGTATGTAGTTACAAAATAATAAAGATACCCGGAGTAACAGCTAAAAATTGTACCTCAGAAAAGGAGGGATATGGGGGTCAGATCCCCCATAGGTCTTATTAAAATTGTATAAAATAGTGTTCTTAATATAAGAAAATTATAAGAAAACAAAAAAATATTGCAACGATTTATTGTAAATTATTATTTTGACACATTCAATATATATCTTTTATTATTTATTATTTAAATATGCAGGTACTTAGGTTTAGGAATTTTCCTTTCATAATAATTTGTTTGCAATTGATCCCCTCCCATACAAAAGTTATGTATACGCCACTGCCTCAAAATCATTAAAAATACCACATATTTCAATTTATTTTCCGAGGTACTTTTCCAGTTCAACTATGACAATCTGTTCGATAGTTTTTCCGTTATCGATAGACTTTGATTTAAAAGTTCTATAAAGTAAACCATATATTGTAGCCTTACATGAAGTGACTGGTCTACATTTACAAATTCGGCCAAAATTTAAAGCAGTTAATCTATTTTCCTCTCAATGAACCATTTTTGAGAGCTCTAGTTTGTTCTAACAATTTTCGTTCTGAGTCACTCAAAATAAGGGAATTTACAAATTCATTTTTTTTTCTATTTCTTTTATAGAAATAGCATCATAAAGAAGCTCGGCTAGTTCATAATTCTGATCTGGGGCATAGTTTTTAGTTTTTTTTGGGAAAACTATTTTACTCAAAAGTAAGACGTATTTTTTTAGTTTGTTGATTTTTTTTTCAACCAAAAGTTTATATATTTTTTGCCAACTATTTCTATGAAAAATAAAATAAATCTGATAAATTGTTTTGATTTAAGTTTTCAATAATTAAAGAAGGACAATTGTATGAACAATTTAGAAAAATTCTAGTTTAGCACCCACGCTATATAAGTTTTTTTTCGGAAACCTATGTATTACAATGAGTTAAGGACGATGGTGCAAAAATATACTGGCGCAAATGAATAGTTTTTAAGCTTAGACTTAACACTTGTCTTTACCTTAATCATTAGATTATTAATTTAAATACGATGACATGGAGTTTACTGTATTGTTATTAAATAAATTATGTTGTTATTATCGTTATATAAATGCATCAGTTTCCAGGTGACGGTTTATATATTAAATTTGAAAATTATGTAACTATAACTAAATATTATGAGCTCTTCTGGAGTTATACGTCCAGGGCACATTTAGCCAGTGTCAGGCCGACACTGTTTAAATTAATTAAAAATTATTATTAAAGCAATACAATATAATACTTATTTTATACAAGAAAATTAGAACTGGTGCTGATTTCTCCGAAAATTCTGTCATAGTTAGGTTTTGTTGTGCTTGGTAAATATGATGCTGCTGAAGTAGATTTATTGATCAAACTATTGACGCAGTTTAAAAAAGACAAATCATTTCGTGATCTACAATGTTTTACGTTAAATTATTTGACTAACACAATACAAAACAATAAGTCTCAATATTTTTTACCAATTAATTATTATGTATTAATTGTATATTGTATATTATGTATAAATTAAAAATAATATAGGTAAATTATAAAAATTATTATTTACAGTGCTTTTGCTTGAATCTTTTTCATGCGCTTAGACATACTATTTTTCAGTGATTTTTTTCCTTGAAAGAAACTTTTGACTTTTCATTTGGATTAGTTGTTTGACAACAGAAAATATGCATAAAAAGTAGGTATAACTGTGTGCAGTGTGCACTGTCAAATGCAAGCTTATATGCAATTATATAGCAACGCATACGCATAAACTTGAATGAATAATTACCACGGTACATAACAAACAACATAAGATGTAGATAATATTCTATTTTGAACAAGAATTATTTTCCTAGAATTATGTAGATAGCATAGGCACAGATTTTTAGACTTTAGTACGGAGGAAACTAAACAAAATTAAATACTGGACATGCATTTCCAAATATTTTAATTATACTATGAATTATAAGATATTTCGTAAAAATTATTAAATTCGATTTAGAAGCATAAAATGACGTTAAAAATAGTTGATCTAGTATCTTTATTTTTATGTTTCATTTTATATAATACGATTGTTGTAGAACAAACTGCATTTGAATTACAAAAAGAGTATTTAATCATATTTTAATTTGCTGTTGCGTCCTCTTAAGAAAACCAAACAACGAGGCTTTGTACATTTGGTTTTGTCAACAACGTGAACAGGGTGTTGTCGGGTGTAACGTTACTAGTTATCGTGATAAAATTTAATGAAAAATTAAAAGGAAATCCTACTTTTACTGCTAGTGTAGGATGCTTGTCTCGGTGGAAAAATCGTCATGGCGTTCGTGAACTTGGTGTAAGCAGTGAAATTTTATCTGAGGTGACAATGTTGCAAGTGAAAACTTAAAAACGAAATTTGAAAAGTTTTTTACCGATGAAAACTTAATGCCTTGTCAAGTGCTGACAAAACTGGGTTAAGATACAAAATACTTAAAAAAAAAAAAAAAACGTAAGTCTCAAAATTAGATTCTGTAGCCAAAAAAACATAAAGTGAAAATAATCACGAGTACCTAACTTCACTTACATGCAGTAACGCTTCTGGTGATTTAAAATTTCCACTTTAGGCGATGGGAAAATCAGCTATGCCTAGGGCTTTAAAAAGCGTTAATGTGAATGCACTTCCAGTTCAACATATTTCATAAAAATCTGCTTGGACAAACGGAAATATTTTTAAAAATTAGTGTTTTGAGAAATTCGTGCCTACAACAAAGACATTTTTGAAATAGAAAAAACTTCTAGAAAAAGCTTGTATTGTTTATAGATAACGTTTCCGTGTCATCCTAATGAAAATGAATTACGAGGGGGTGAAATTTACGTGAAATTTTTGCCGCCTAACGAGTTGAAATTAATACAACTAATGGATCAAGGTGTGATTGAAACGATAAAACGGTTTTTACAGAAAAAAGTTGATTATGTTTCTTTTAGAGCAACAAGAAGCGAACCCGTTAGTTAACTTTATAGATCTTTTAAAAAAAAATAACAATAAAACTGTTCTTTATTTAGCCGCAGAAGCATAGGAAGATATTAAGCCAAAAACACTTCAAAAAATTTGGAAATAATTGTGGCCTAATATTCCTCAAAAAAACTATAGACAATATGAAACAACTTCATATGAGGACACTGATTTCATTCAAGTTTTTTAAAAATTAGAAGGTTGTGCCGATGTGGAAGAAATTTATATTTCTGAATGGATAATAGTGACACCGATGTTGCTCATCAAGTTCTTAGTGAAAATGAAATTGTAAATGCATGTATTAAAAACACAGAAATAGAGCTTGACAGTTCAGAAGAAGAAGATGATGGTACAGATCAATTAACAGGGGCCCAACACATGGTGAAGCAACTGCAATGCTGGAGCTTGATGACTTTGAGAAACAAAGTGAAACATCTTCTGCTGAACTACTGACGTTAAGACTTCTAAAGCCGGGTACAGACCAGACAATTTTGGTGTAATGTAACGAAGTTCATGTTCACTTGTATATTACATGATACTAACGACTAGGGTGTACGCTTAGGATCGAGCAATACTTTGTACCGGTTGTTCGTCTGCCTATCCATCAGTTATTCTTGAGTAGTATCGTATGCAATGTCTTCTTTACAAGTCGTTAGCGTATAATTTATTTTAATTCATTACATTTAAAAAACAAAAAAAGTAAAAGAAGATGGTTAAAAACGAATTTAATGAAGTCTATGGACATATGTGGTGGATCAGATTTATTAAGTATTCTTAAGGAACAGGAAATAAGTGGATAGTACAGAAATTTAATTAGAATGTTGTTTATTGAGTTTGAATATTTAATAAATTTGATAGGTCCAACATTTTCAAAACATTGTCTAAATTACCGAAAACCCATTCCTGCGCAAGAAAGGTTAGCTTTTACGTTACGATTTTTGGCAACTGGTGAATCATATCAGTTAATACAAATAAAACACTTAATTAAAATAGTCCTGTAGAGGTAGAGCGATAAGTGCGATACGTGTGAACAACTTGTTTACCATACACACAAGCTTCGTGTTGTAATGTAACATTCCTTTAATATTCGTCAAAATACCGACTCGGGTAGATCGACGCCATCGCGAGTCGACCGCGCGCGATTGATACAGTAACACTACACACTTGAGCGTTACAGTTACATTACACCCAAATACTTCGGTGTGTACCCGGATTAAGACAGAGTTTTTCAAGTAAATTCAGTTTGATTTTCTTTAATTTTCTATAAATGTGTATTGATATACATACGTAATACATATATAACAATGATAATGTGTAATGTAAAATTGTAAATCAATAAATTTTGCATTTCTATAAATACATAGGTATTTTTTGACAGTATATTTATTGTGTTATTATTTTTAGTGTTTATTTATTAGTAAGTTAAAAAAAAACTTTATTCCGTTCAATCCGAATTTTCGATAATCCGGATAGTCCGCTCCCATCTAGTCCGGATTAGTGAGACTCCATTGTATATCTATGTTTTACAAATTATTATATCTACTCAGGTAACGCAGCCACAGAAGAAACGTTTATACAGATGTCAAGTATGCTCCAAATCATTTGACAGCAGAATTCATTGCCTTGATCATATTCAAAAAGACCATAACCAGTCATCAACAGCAAGTACAACTGAGGTTGACCATCATATTTAATTCTTCGAAATAATAAATATAATAAAATATATATATATATTCTAAATAATTCTATTTTTATTATTTTAGGATAAGGAAAGTGAAGAAAATCCACCAGATGTTACCAAAGAAATTTTCAAACAGGAAGAATTGAAAGGTGAAGAACTTCAGCAAGCAGAGTCTACTACTATGGATATTGATGAGAATCAAGATAACAAGGGCACAGTGGATACTAATATGCTATTGAACGAAAATGTCCCAGGTGAAGGAACTGTGGAAGGCGAACAAGAAGCTGTAAATGCAGATGAAGAGATGCCACAACAAGAAGAAGGATCTATTGTTTCTACTCAACAAGAAACTGATAATGGTTCTGTACATGAACAACAAGAAACTGAAACTGAAACTGAAACTGAAACTGAACTCACTCAAAATGAAAATGCTTTAGCAACTCAAGATGAAACTGGTGAAGTAATTCCAGACAGTGTTGAAAAAGGAGATGAAGATGTTGGAAATGAGGATACCAAACCAGGCGACTTGGACATTGAATCAATGTTAGCTGCCATTCATAATGACAACCCTCCACCAACTACAGAGGATGCACAAGAAGACATGGTTTAGGTTTAAACCATTTTATTTTTTCATGAACCTTAGATTCTTATTTAACTCATATTATTTTACTTATTTATAATATTTATTTTAATTAATTTTGATAACTTAAAAGTATAACTGATAATGTTATTTGAGATTCTGATTATTAATTAATTTTACTATTTATATCCTAATGGGTTTTAAAAATGTATGTTGATGATAAAAATTATTTCCAGGGAAAATGTATGTGGTAATAGTTAAATGATGTTTGATCAATATGAAATAGCTATAATTGTTTTTATTTATTAAATCAATTGCAATCATACAAATAAATTAGATATTAAAATATACAAATTAATGTATAGCAATCTCACCAAAACATCAGGCATCATCAAATATACATATCGCATTATAAAAGATGAAATAAGCATTTTTAATAAAATAAATGATTCAAAATATTATTTAGACATTTAATAAATTGTATTAAATCATTAAAATTATGTCAGTTCATTCTAGTATAGCTTCTTGGCTTACTATTATTAAACCACCTAAATTCCTTTGAAATAATTTTATTTTATATTTACTATTGTATTATATTTTTATTTATAGTTTTTATAGAACATTCAAATATAAAATTAATTAGTCATTTACATTTTATTTACAAATGTAATGATTAATATTATACTTGTAAGATAGAAGGTGTATTTACCAAAGGTTGCACGCGAATTAATGTAATTTTGCAACCTTTTTTTTATATAAAATTATCAAGATTTGTGTACGTACGTGTATAAATTAGAGTAAAACATGATTGCGTAAGTTCGTTATCAGCGATACCTTTTTAAGTTACACGATTCCTTACGATTTTACCTGATTTTTAACTACACGATTGCGTACGAAGTTGATGCCAATTTTCATACCAGTATTCGTGTATACCACATGCCTATACTAGAGAACTTAAAAAAGTTAATAAATTCTTTGTGTTTTATTGATTTTACTACCTATGTTTGTTGTTAATGATATCAGATATAACGAAAATTCGTTATTTCCGTTATATGGTATTCTCCGAATTTCAGTAAAAGTAGTAGGTTAAAGAAGTTAAGGAATCCAAATTTAAGTATTTTCAAATAATTTACTAACTATAATTTCAATAAAATAAAAACTGTCAATTTTATTTATTTTTTCATTTTTTTTATAAGATATTATAGAATTGTTAGTATATGAACACTAATAGATATATCATGAAATTAGTAAATTTGACAGTGTTGCATACAATTCCATACGCAATCGTGTTTATTTATTTTTCTTATCTACCTTTTAGTTAACCATCTACAAACGTACGCAATGGTATTGCCAAAAAGGACAATGTACGGAATCGTGTTCTACCTATAAATTAGTATTGTGCAATTTCTATGTTGGTAGGAAATTGTATTTGGATTGGAATGGAAAGTGTAATCGTTCAAATGTTCGCATGTGCTGTGTGGTGTATATTTTTTATTTTATTAATATAAAAACGCAGTCCTATTTTTCATAAAAATTTGTACTAAACATTTTGAATGTACAATGATAAGGTACAGAATCCCCTCTACCCCCTTCCATATGATTATAATTTGTAGTACAATGTCAGTAATAATTTTAGTAATAGTTCTTTTTTATTAATCAAATTGCACATTATAATTAGGTAACTACCAATCTGTCATGATTTTTTAAGCTAAAAATGTACTTTTGACTGGTATAAATCAGTACCATTTACAAATTATTTATTTTAATATGGGTCATATACCCAATTTAAAATTTAATATATATATTGAAGTTCACATCAGCTGTCTTAAACTGGCTTCCTGAAAAACATCATCATAGTAATCTTATTTATTAGTATTTAGTATGTACACATTTCTAAAATCCGTGCACACTTCCAGTTTCGGACTACATACTTTATGTCGGAATTCACTAAAAGATAGTGGTTGTAAAAACGTATAGTTATCAGATAATAATTATCTTTAACTTCATCTGTTAAGAAGTCTATTATCGGGATCCAATACAGAAGGATTACAAAAGCAACGTAGACTCAGTCACTGGACTATAATTGCTCTTGAAATACAGTAGAATCCATTTTAGACGCTTTTCGAGGGACCCAGTTAAAAAAACGTATTATGCGGGAAAACCAAAAAATTGTACATTAAATTATGAATTTTTTATTATATCATTATTATAAGTATACTAATTATTATACTTATTATTAAATTTTATTTTTATTATTTCAAATTACATATTATCTTAAAATTTACGTTTACACATACCTATAAATTGCATACTTTATTTAAAAAATTATAAATTTTTCAGGAAGTTTTTAACATTATGTTTTTTATTTTATCTTTTATTAATGTTTCATCTGTATTGTAAAAAAATGAAATTAATCGTCTTAGTTCATGTACATAATCAAGTGCATTTATTACGGGGAGAATTGGTGTTGTATTAATCCTCCTCTTCACTTTCTTCCTCTATAGCAAGGATGAACAACTGGTGACCTGTGGTTCACAAGAGCCTTTTTTATCCGGCCCGTGCTGTATTTTAAGATTACATCATACGATTTTAAAGTATATCGTCTATACTCTAATTTATCGATATAATAATTGCTATCTAGTATTAAACATCATTAAATGTCTAAATGTCATATGTATGTTTAAGTGTAGCTTTTAACCTTAGTTGTTTGTACCTAACTATTTAGTTTCTTCATATTATTTTATCGTGTGTGTTGAATTTATTATTACCGTGTACATAAATTCATAATTTGAATGACTTTTTTTTATGCTCTGGCCCACTAGATTTTAATTTTTTAAAAATTGGCCATCTAGTAACTTTGAGTTGCCCATCCCTGCTCTATAGTACTAAAATCAGCAGATAATATGTTATCAGTAATTATCTGATCAATACTTCTTAACAGTGGTGGATCCCGATTTTTTTTTTTTTTTTTTGAGGGGGGGATTGAAAAATGTTTTCCTTTAGAATATTTTTTATAACATTGCAGTGAGTGATTGATAATGAAAATTATTGATTTTTTTTTTTTGGGGGGGGGTTACAAAGTAAATATAAAAGAATTATATATAGATTATGAAAATAAAGACCGTTTTGGTATAATATTGTCCCATTATTTTTTTGGATAGGATATAAGCTTCTACCAAGAAGATTGTCCTGTATAACATATTTTCTCCTATAAAATGCCCCGACCAGTACCGCGTTAAGTTATGTAGCCACCCCGAAACAAATTAAAATATGCCGCCCTTAAAAAAATTACAATTCGAAATGAAAAATAATATATGTAATAGAAATAATATGTATTATAGTTATACAATCGTACAAGAAAAATTATAATTATATATTTTTTATTTTATGATGATCCTCAAAAATTTGCCGCCCACCCCTTTAACAGCGGTTCTAGCCCTAGCCGTAAATGAATGCTGAGATCCATACTAATATATTTCATTTGTATAGACATTCATTAATTTAAATGAAACTAATTTGAATTGTGAAAAGTATGTTTGTTCGCGTGTGATCTAGTGAAAACATACCTTAAGAGAATTCATTTTTTTGTAATTCTATCTAATATTAGTTATAATTAAAAATATTTTTAAACCAATAGATTTTAGATTCATTGTAAGACATATTATGTAAATACATCATTAAATTATAATTTTCAAAATAATGAAAATGTAGTTTTGTAACTTTGAGAATTTAATTGATTTTTAAACTGTTCATCGATTTGTAAAACGTATATTTTTACTTAGCGTTTAGTAAACAAAATTTATCGTGAAACATATATTATGTACAGTTAAAGTATGGTATTATAATGTATTAAAACTAGTAGTGTATTTTAAGACCGAGTCTCAACTCCCTCAGAAGAAAGAAAAGGTTCAAAAGTCATTAATGACTTGTTACGAAGGTACAGAGAAAGAACATTAATGTATCTATACCATGTGGTTGTAAATAACTGTTAATTTGAATTAATAAGAATGACAGAATAATATTATTATTAATTCATACTTTTTATGTATTTTTTTTATAAAATTATCATCGCCTATTTTTTAGAAAAAGGTTTAACTCCACAAAATATTTGAAAATTAGCCACTGGAGAAAAAAAATTGTAAGGATATACAACATTTGATATCTATTAGAATACATTTTATGTCTTATAGTTCATAATTACAAAATTAACTATTTATTTTCACAAAACACTAGCCCATTATTAAGAAATAATACTAGTCATGATGTTCGGGTGTTCGTCTTGATGTTTCATTATCGTTGGTGACTGATGAAGTTCTACTATTAGGAGAGTTGTTTGCCGCAGTTTCGCTGGTTACTGGATCAACGACAAATATCAAACTAGACGTACTGGGAGTGTGACGATTACTGCTGTCGCTGTCACTACGTACCAATTGATCGCTTTGTTTATTTCCAAACTCATCGTTCACTGATAATACTTCAGTGTAAGTGATGTTCGATAAATTAGACGACGCTGATTCGTTGGGCAACGGTGGCTGCGGAGGAAACACTGTACGCACGTTCGGCTTCTCATTACGTTTTTCCAGTCTGCCTCCAGCTGTAATCGTCATCTGCTCGTCAAGCTCTTCTATAACCTATTCGCAAATAGAACATACTGAATTAATATTGTAATATATGTACGTATTATATATATATATATATGTATAAATATAACGCTGTGAACCTTTTATAAAGCGGTGTTAAGCGTGGAAATGTTATTAACTTTTTTCATTTTTTTTTTCATTCCATTTTTTCATTTTATCCATCACCGAATGACCCAATTATCCATAAATGTATAATAAAATAATAAAAATAAAAAAAAAAAAAAACAGTAAAAATTCTAGAACAAACTTATTATTTGATAACAAGTATTCCTGTATTATTAATACAGAACAAGTAATTTGTAGTGGTGCGTTAATGTTACTTGTCTTGTTTCGCGTATGACGGCATCCTTTAAATTACGAGAACGCTTAGATTAGATAGTAAGATGAGTGCAAACATTATTGTTTGAATATAATGAAACTGTTGTGTTGATATTTTAAGTACATAACATGGATAAAGTGGATCAGAGAAATTATAGACACAAGGTAGATAAGTCGCTGATTAAATTCACCTTTATTATTGAGATATAGGTTTAATATGTTTACGGAAGAATCGTATAAGAATGTACTAATGAAGATAACAATTTCTCATCGAATAGTATGAGTTTTTTTAATAAATGTCGTTGTCGATACTCACAGTTAACTAAGGTACCGAAAAAATCCAATATAAATTTGGTGACAAGGCGACAATACTATTTATTCAATATATATTTAATCGAAAAATATGACTTATTCGTGTCATCTTGGATTTCATGAATTATAAAAATTAATAAATTTATCTTTTCGTTAAAATTAATCAATGGAATTGGTTCTCAATTTACGGTGTTCATACGATACTATACACATGAACGCATAGACATGCGCAGACCTGTATTTCAGAGGGTGCCTATTATAATTTTGGGCCCTATCTTAATAAAACGCGTAAAATGTATAGATTATAACATATAAATAATTAAATAAACAAAACTTAAATTTTTTATTTAATATTATGATATACTAATCCCAACTAATATGTTTTCCTTGAATATATTTTTGTAGTAAATTGTAGCTGCCAAACTATCATAATAAGTTTTTGCTCGAATGTTTAGAAAATTTATTTTTCTTATTACTAGACGCCATTTAATTTTTACCAAATATTTTACAATAAACTTGAATTAATTCGAGCAACATCGGTTAAAATACGGAACTCTTACTCTGAGACTTGTTGAATGTAGGGCCCATTTTACAACGTTTCATGGGGTGTCCGGGCACACCTGGCACCCCCCGTGTGCACACCTATGCATGTACGCATATAGTACTTATTACTGCTTACTAATACTACAACCTACTGCTTGGCTAGTAATTGGAATATGATTGAAATACTTTTTTTGTAAGCATTTTCTGCAGAATTTTGAACACTTTTTGCAAGTATAATATAATTATATTATAATATTTTGGTTTCTACTATTTTTAATGAGTCAATGTTATTATCTTGTTATCATCTCATTTTATAGTTATAGCCAACGAGCTAGCAACGATGATAAGATAATTAATTACACCAATACAAAATATACACGGAAGTACATCTTGGAAAAAGGTGTGAAAAGTAATTTTAAAAATAAAAAATATTATATAAGTATTTGAGAATTTATTTCAAAAACTTAAATAATATTTATTTTTATTTTTTAAAATAATTTTCAACTTAATAATTGTAATAGCGACGTATTAATTGTAACTAAACGAATCAGTGGTTACATAATATTCACGTGTATAATATGCATCATATATTATTTGATTTATTTATATATGCGCAGACTAGGGTAAACATTTTTTTATAAGTACCTATTTGGAATAAATACTTGAATACATTAATAAATACTTATAACCACTGATTCGTGTAGTTATAATTAGTACGTTGCTATTACGAGTTGTAATGTGAAAATGTGAACAACGTTCGTACCTGATCGGCGATGCGGACACTCCCGAACTGTTGTTGCAATAATTTGCTACTACTACTTTGCAGACTTTCTTGACTCTGCCAGCTACTGCCGGGAAATCTATTGCTGCTTGATACTCTTGATAGCAACCCTGTCAATAAAAAATAATAATAACGGTTAAAACAGTTCGTCGAGATTTTTAAAACAATGATATATAGTACGCCGATATTATGATCGTACCGGCGTTATTACGAAGGATACACAACAGCAATTATCGCGAAAGAAATATCTATCCGCCAGAAATGAATGCAATATTTGTCAACTGTATAATTGGTTATGATAAACGCGTTTGTAGTAAAGCTATCGTTCCTTAAACATCAAAACGCGAAGTAAACATCGATAATTTTTTTTTTTTAAATGCTTATACCGTCTATTAGGCACACAATTCTTACATTTTAACTATGTTTACGTAGTCATTTAAGGTTGGCCGTTTTTGTTTACTGCGGTTCATGTACTTCAATCGTAATAAACATTTTATTTTAAAATTAATAACTGTTTAGAAAAAGGTATTTAATTTATATTTTATTGAAATGAATTATAAGATATGATCATTATAAGAAAATCAATCAAACGATTTCAATATCTTTAAAAGAAAAATATCTTTTTAAAAATGTCCGAAGTGGAACGAGAAACGGATTGGGTAAATTTATATAATGATATACGTAGGCTATCCGATAAATAAGGTACAACAGTATAATGAATAAAGAAAAATTAATTTATTACTTTAGAACTTTTACACAACAAATATTATAAATTTTACTATTTGTCTACATATTCATCATTCAAATGTATGCATTTTTCCAAACGATGGAGTAACTTGAAATTGCCATCACGGAAATACGCAGTATATTTTCTATCAAAGTACCCGATAACTTCGTCCATAAAAAGGGCTAATTTGAGGGTGGGGATTCGCCCCCCCCCCTCCCATAACTCGTATTTTTGTTGAATATAATATATTGATTTACTTAAAAAATGTAATGTATAAAAAATTAAATTATAAATTACTAGTCTATCATTATAATATGTAATCATTATAACAGAAACATGAGCTGTAGGTAATGAACTGAAAATTATTTTTAAGTTTGTATTGAAGAAAAATTAGTTTAGTCCCCCCCCTCACATAGCCTCTTGGTATACGCCCTTGGTCCATAACCATATTATTGTCGTCATACTCTTAAATCCCCTCGATCCCCTCATCATAAACCCAAATTTGAACCTGATCAATGATTTCACAATTTACAAATAATATGTCCAAGGCCAGATTAACCTAGGTGCAAATGGAGCATTTGCTCCAAGATAGCAAATTTAGTGGGGCGACATAAATAAAATAGCCTCAAAAAAATTATTTAAGATCGTCATTAAAACAAGAAAAAATGTCCAATTTATCAATTTTATGCATTGAATCTGATTTGGCTGAGGAAATTAAGTGATAAGAACTAACATAAAAACTTGTAACTATTAAATCCACAAAAACATATAATTAAAAAAAAATAAAAATAATTTATAATATATACATAGTTATATGGTTATAGAATTTTTTTTTTAATTGGCGTTAATATTAAAAATTAATTATTATCTGTATATTTTGAACCAATTTATTAATATTATAATTGTATTTTGTCAGTATTTTCCATTAGTTTAAAAAAATTCTTTGCAAAAATATTCTGTGACATTTAACATATACCTATTTATACTTTTTAGTTTAAGTAGATTAATTATTATATTTGGTACCTATATATACATTTATTAGTAGTATTTTATTTTTTTTATTTATACATAGAAACTAGGATTTTTTTTTTTTTTTTTGTCTCACTTAAACCTTATTTCTTTGTGGGGAGAGGGAGGGGCAAACATTATTTACTCCAGGGCGGCATTGGACCTTAATCCGGCACTAAATATGTCCCTCATTGTCTACGGGACAAGTAATAAACGCGCGTGTCACGTTAAAAAATAACATTTAGGACGAGAAACGCTGTCATATTGGATATCTGTACGCGCCACAACGGGGAAGAAACGCGGCCGTGACTTACCGTCAGTGGTCGACTGGGCAGAAGTGCCGGTGCGCTTGAACAGATTCTTCAGTATGGACGTTACCGAACCAACGCGATTGAGTGAACTGGCCACGCTGTGATTGTTCAAGTGGTTGGGTTGATCGGAAGAGCTGTGCGTCGATACCGGCCGCCCGCGCAGTAGACTGTTTGATCTCTTGTAGCTACCCGCGCTTGCTACGAAGTGTATGCCGCTGTTTGCGTCATCTTCATCCTGCGGATCGCAAACACGGATTATCGTAACAACCCGACCGTCGACACCCCGAACACCACCGGTCCGCGGGAGAACCACTTGGGCAATTGCCTAGGGATCTCTCGCGCTTAAAACACATTCGGGGGCCCACAATTTATCAATGTAAGAATAGTTAGATATGTCTGTGCGTAGGGAAATTGTATTGGTTTTGCCTAGGACCATCGCAAAAGCTTGCGACGGCACTGCAAACGAATATTTCGGCATACGATTAATGTGCAATACGATTATTCTGAACCACGAGAACGCGTGTAAATATAGTTAGTGTATGTGCGCCACGTATAGATAAAGCTCGTATCGAAACGATTAGAAAAATCTCTACTTGTTATAAAACTCGATAAAGCATGTTCTGTTAATACAGCAATATTGTTATTGTATTCCGATTTCGGAGAGTAGGTTTGCCTCTAGGTTATATCGTTTTCCTCGAACGTTTCGACGCTTGGACTTACGGTACAGTTTTCGATAAATTTTTCCATTCTTTCGCGACGGAATTCCAGAAAACGTGAGTATTTCCGACCGATGAAAATTCCGAGCACAATAGAATACAGTAACGTGTTCTATTTGAATATTAACGCATATTTACAAGTGTATACATATGAGTAGTTATCGACCGATGAAATCTTGAAGCAGATATATCGTAAATTAATTTTGGTAAAAAAAGAAAACCACCCACGTTTCGGCATCACCTGTAGTTTAACCGAACTTTTTACGTCTCCGATCCCTACCACGCTCATTTTCGTGTTATCCAGTGCAATGAAAGTGCTTGGACGGCCACCCGAGCAATTCAATGTTTATCACTGAGTCTATAACCTCCTTGTCTTCCGTAGCTGTAGTTACGACCTCATGCAATAGCTGCGACAAACTATTTCTATATATATTTGGCATAAAAACGTGGTTATTTTAAGGTCCAAACGTACTGATTAGAATAATATAGAAAGATAAAACAGTAGTGAACTAAACGTCGTACTGACGCGTGTCTATCAAAAAAATATTATTCATTTAAACAACAAATTATCGTATTTTAATTATCATTACTCACAAGAGTTTGTCCGTCGTCGCAACCTTTGGGCGGCATTGAATACTCCGCATCTGCGTCTGACACTGCTATATTGGCCGTCGACGGTTCGGGATGTCGTTCACGTTCGCCCGCGGCCACTGTATATGGCAATTCCGTCGGGAACACTTCGTCCCAGTATTGATCTCTGATTAGTTCTGGATGCTCGTGATGCATCTCGTCGACGATCAGATAAGACACCTGGGGATTAAAAAAAAAAAAAAAACAGTTAATCAACACACGTCGTGTCCAAACACTTCCTCCTGGGGCACGATTTAACAAGCCGCGAGCATAATATAATGATAATAGGTTTTGTAATATTTGTCATCATATTATTATACTTGGACATTACGATCAACGATCCAATTGACTTCGAAGTCATCATCGTCCTCTCCGAACGGATTGATCAGTGATTCGGCCACTTTGAGCCAACCCATGTAAAAGAAAAATTGCAGAGTAGTGAACACTGGAAAATACAAATCGATGTAATTGTAATGCGGCGGGCTCGATCCCGATGATTTTGCCGTGAACGAGTTTTCGTTCAGAGGTTTTTCCAACCACTGTCGTCCCATCACGGTTGTGATAAAAAACGAATAAACAGCTAACGTGACGACCTGAAAATAATCAAACGTATATATGGACAATTAATACAAAATGTAAGCAACTGATGAAAAATTAAACGTGAATGTTACAATGATATTTAGTGCTGTGGACGGTGGCTTGCATCGTCTTATATACGATACCGCAGTTCCTAGTGGCAATTATAAATAATAGCACACTGACTAACGATTAAATTTTTGTTATTGCACGTTGTAATTTGAGAACATTTTTAATAATCTCCCGTTAATCGAGAAACAATGATCTCGCTTATCGGACTATTTTACCCGCAGGATATGCTGAGTGCAGATAGAGACGATTTTAGTCTCACTAAATTCTATTACACTCTTTGAACTCAGACTATGTTTATATTGTTTCATATTCAAGTTTATTGTAATCTGTGGAATTTCAGTGCAAATAAGAATTGAATTAAGTGATTATATTTCAAGGATGATTGTGTTTAAAAATATGTATGGTACTCTATACTTGATGTATGTAAGGTACTTTTGTGTTTTTTAGGTTACAATGTATTTCAAGCTAATATTTTTTTAAGACGTCAACATCAAATTTATTATTTCAGACACTTGTTAGAGTTTCTATGCATGAGCTTAGGTAATCGATTAAATTCTGTACCTGGCACACGTATTAGACCAAGTATAGGCACATTGTGTAAATAGTTTTTCAACTTTAATCCTTATTAAGCACATTATTGACGCTTTAATTTTTGAAAAATCGTACGTCGGTCGTTTGTGGGTAACGTGGGTTTTGATACTACGTTATCAATTATATTACTAAAACAAAATCTAGTCGAGTAAAAGTATTTCTTATCAAGGCCGTTGACTCTGCGTTAAGTGTAATTTTAGAAGGTACGATGAAACGTTATAGTTCTAACAGAGTATTTTTCACCGCCTTTGATCTTCTATTAATTATTGTTTACAACATATCATATTTTTTTATTACATTTTAATGAGCACAGGGGTCGGATTTTATAATACTGAAAATTAATGAAATAGGTATGCTCATAAAATTATTTAATATTCAATAAAAACCGATGCGTTTTTCGTCCTTTGTTAAATTTTAAATTCTTATAATGATTACAGTTCATGAAAATAATTTCTCAGATTCAATATGAATCAGATAAGAAAAAACGAAAAATAAAAAGCGAACAGTTTACGTTTTTAAACGTATCATCAGTGAAACGTACGCAATTTCTTTACGTCAGTAATAAAAAAGAAAAAAAAGTGCTGTATAGTACTTTTTCTAGCGTAAAGAGACGCATTAAAATTAGTCATTACTCGTGAAACTTGTTTCGCCCAACACCTATACCGCAGTATGTTAGCAGTTCACGAACTTGATTTGTGTATATAAAAAAAACGTACGGCATACATGACGATCAAAAAAAAAAAAAACATCTACCTGTCGTGTTCTACGCATGCATGATATTATAATAATGCAGCTATACTAAGGCTCGCCATTCATGCCGGTTTGACCGGGATAGTCCCGATTTCAACGGCATGTCCCGGTATCCCGGCCGGTCATTCGATTCGTCCCGGTTAAAAGAAACCGAGAGGAGACAACATTCAATACCGTATTGCTTAAAAACGAAACACAGAGAAGCGTAAGCGAACGGCTTCAGCCGAAAACCTCCTGTCCTCGTCCACGGCAATTATTTTGGGGTTGATCGCGCCGAGATCGCGGGACGCGGAGTAGAGCCGAGAAACGCCGTTTGGGGTGCGCGACGAAAAACGAAATCACCGCCGGACACACGGCCGCCCGTGTTTTGTCGATCAACCGTCGTGGCCAAAAACAAACGGACCGTCGGTACTGTATCTAGCCGCGTTGCGAATGACGACGACGACACGCGAACCGAGTAGTACACGTTTGCGGAATCGGTGAATCGCACAGCCGAACGGGACGACGGTGACGGAGCTAAATCGCGACGGTGGACAGCAGCGTTCCGAGCGGGGAGCCGTTAACAGTGCGACCGGACGATGACGGCGGTCGAGACGAGAAACGATCGCGATGACGCCGCGGCGGACATGCAAGTGGCCATGGCGGACAAGGAAGCGACGGCGGCACCGGACCAGCCGGACGTGGTCAAAGACATCAGCGACCGGGTGTGCCGGTTGCTGGAGTGCCCGGTGTGCTTGTCGCTGGCCACGCGCATGGCGTGCTTGTGCGCGAACGGGCACATGGTGTGCACCAGCTGCCTGATGCTGCTGAACCGCCGGACGCCGGCGCCCGGTTGCCCGATGTGCCGGTCGCCGATAGTGTGCAACGCGTACACGTCGGCCGCGTCGTCCGGGCTGTCGCTGATCACCAGCGCGATGAAGGTGGCGTGCCCGCACCGCGGCTACGGTTGCGCCGAACTGTTCCGCCTGGACCAGGTGACGTTCCACGAGTCCGAGTGCGCGTACATGCCCACCGCCCGGTGTCTGTCGTTCATGTGCCAATGGGTCGGCGCCAACGGTCAGCTGTACGAGCACGTGCGTCGCTTTCACCGTCACGCCAGCGTCGTGAAAACGTCGGTAAACGTCAACGCGCGATTTTCCGCAGTGATAATATACTAACCTAACTGGGGTATCCGACTTTTTCGTTTCGCGGTGGGTCGAACCTGAGATACGTTTCCGCGCCGAGGTCCAGAACTTTTTAAATTTTTTAGAGGAACGGACAGGCAATGGAAACGATGAACAGATAATAATAGATGAGATTTGCTAAGATTTTAGAAAAATGTGTATGTCTATGGTTAAACATTTGTTTCGTTGATATACGAGTAAGTTGCTGTACTTTGAAATTGTTTGATAGCTGCCATCAAAACGTTGTTGTTCCAATCGACGGCGTCGCTCGTAAATGTTCGTTGCTTAAGTTAGTTCTATACTAAGATTTGCCGTATTTAACAGTTGAAAACATCCGTTAAAATAAATGGAGCTAAACGTTGAAATCGTTTTACTTGCACACTTTTTCAGATTCGGAATAATATTGAAAAAAATATCAATTAACTTGACGGGCTATACATTGGAGACCCCAGTTATCCAGTCCGATATAATTCTGGTTTTGTTTTTTTCCAGCCCACGTACACGATTTGTAACGCTGCGAAAACCGGTCTGCACAAATCGAATACGTAGATGTGGTTCCCAATAGGTGGTCTGAGGGTCGACGATTTGAAAAATATTTAAACCATTAGAAACTCGTTGGACGGCTCATAATGATCAAAAGAAAAAGGCCGAGAAAGCTTTAGGATACTTGATCTTCTTTCGATCAACTTTTTATGTATGAACAACAGAGTAAAAATGGCCATCACGCAGTCAAACTTGGACGAGATTATAGACAAAACAGAAAGCTTATACCCGCGTCTCGTAAAATTTAAAAATCAATGCAATAACTAATTTAAGTAACTTTAAATTAAATTTTAATAAGCAGTTCAGTAGTTATAATAGTGTTAAATTACAAAAAAAATAAGATATTTAAGTGTTAAATCATATATCTTTTTGTATTGTTGTTTTTGAGAAAACTTGTAATTAATAATTTTTGGGACCATGGCCTATAGTGAAATTTTAGATGAAAACATTTTAGATCTTTCAACTACTGTTTTTAATTTTCATACATTATAAATAATCATGATTTAAAGCTTAGTCTAATGACTAATTTCTAGTTCGTACTTTTATAATAAATAACCGATAAAGTGATAATGTATCACGCCGAACCAATGGTATTACACTATTTTTAAAAAATTATGTATTCATAAAAAAATTAGCCCATAGTGAAAAAAATTTCTATTTATGCCACTGTTGTTCAGCGCTTATCATTAAGTTTTATCTCCAGAAACTATATTAAAATAATTCAGATTTTATAAGATGCAGTAATATTTTTATTGATTAACATTCGTCCACCCTCATATCTCGTTATCACGTATCCGAGTAAAATATAATAAAAAAGTCAAATGCACCGTTACAGAGAATAATATGCGGTTCTCATTCATCGGATTAGATAACTTCTGCGTATATTAAGAGGACGCTAGTTAAAAAGTGAAGTTTAAAAGTGAAAAGTTTAGTTTTTGTACGATTATTGTAGCCTAAATGAGTGTGATTTTCCCAAAACATGTTTTTAGACTTCAAAAGTGTAACGTCTTAATATGGATTTATTTGTACAACATTTTATTTTTACACTACAAAGTTTAACAATGTGTGGTCCTATAGAAACTGTGTTTGAAATTACGAAGTCTGAGTGGTTATCAATTTTGAACATCTATATTTATTATAATAACTTATTACATGGAATCCCGTTACGTTATCGTGTTTAATTGCAACTTATAATAGACCATACATTTGAACATCGTATTGCGACGTCACTCGACAAACCGTGTAAAAATCATTTCAGGAAATACCGTACATCGGCGACTACAGCAAGAGTACATTAAACTGATTTATCAGTCGATTATACCGACGTTTAATGTCTATACATAATCTATTTCTCGAAACTCCGACGCGCTCTTTGTTTTGTGTATTGCTTTGGTACAAACAACACATATGTTTTATCAAAATGTTGTTTAGTATAAAAAAACTATACCAAAAATAGTAGTTCAAATCGTGTCGAATAATCGAATATATCTGAACCAAACACCCGCGTGTCTTAGCTTGCACGACGAACCGGAAATAACTATTACAACTCGTTATGTAAGGGTAGAACATATCAAAATCTGTTTGCATTGAACGACCGGGGTTGAAAGCATAAACGTTGCGTTCGATTGTTATTTGAATCGTTTTCTATGCTCACAGCGCAACCAGCTATCAGTACACGACGCCAATTCGATCACGTCCCATAGGCGTCGATCGTACCTGGTCCACTCACCGATCGGGCTGTTCTGGGTGCTGTTGTTCAGGGTGACGCGGAATCGATTTCGGATCGGCGTGTTCTTCGTGCACCAGGACACGGACGTTCAGTCGTCTGCGGGATCGGACAACAAAAAGATGTACCGGGTCATTTGGTCGGACGTGGAAGGCAGGCACCGGAACCAAAGTAGTTTAGCGTTCGTTGGATGTAGCACTTCGCTGAAGTCATGGGCCCACAAGTGCATTCATATGGACCATTCATACACGACGATCAAGCGCAATACCGGACGCCTTGTGATCCACTGGTACGAAAGTTGTCTGAACCGATGAACCCCAAACGAATATATTTACTAAATCTGCACGGATAGCTTTTAAAAACGCTATTTTATTTGATTACTTTTAAAATTAAACGATTTTAACGTATTATAACAGAATTCGGTAATCAAATTTTGTAGACAGGTAAGACAATTTTTTTGTTTCGACGTAGTACTAAATAATTGTTTTATACGTGAACATTTCTATACAAGTATATTTAATTTTAGGAGTCTTGTTTTATTTATTTATTTTTTGTTATAAACGTTCTATAATATTGAGACAATTAAGACTAATAGTCATTAATCATTTCGTTCATCATCGTAATATACATTTTGATGATAATCAATTAACCAGTCTAAACTATCTAATTTAATGATTATATTTTACTTTAAAAAACGAATTAGAATCCAATTCTAACCGGCGTTGTTCATACATTATTCTTGGAATTACTTTTTTATTATATGTTTGATATTCAAAATAACATTAATTAAAATTGTTTTTCAGTTCTTTCATAATATCGAAAAAATGACTTCCTCTCATTGTTTACATTGTTTTTACGTAGATGTGATTATGCACCCAAAATGTTGATAGTAGAAAAAGAAAAAAATATTATTGTTTTCTTTAAACAATTAACTGGATTTTGAGCTTGCCTCAAAATTTAAAATGTGGAAAAAAAATTGTGAAAAGAGGTCTAATTAAATGTGATAGCTGACAACCTCTCAATAATAGTACGACCGAACAATATTGTAATATTATATATACTTTTATCCAAATTATAACAACGTAAATAGTAATAAGTTCACCTGTGTGTAAACCAAAGGCACACTTATTGAATCATAATTGAGCAGTAAACCGCATTGGCCGCGGAACTTATTCAATTCATCGATTATAGTTTTGACCGAAAAGTCGTCTCGGATTCGTCCTTCTTTCCTGGCCCGGGTCACAATACTTGCCGCCCACACGATCGGTAACCAGTGTTTGGAATGTCTAGGGAATTTGTCGTTCAAGTCTAGTATTATTGTTTTTTCGTTTTCCAATAATAAACCTATGATGCAAACATAACAGTTGTATTCAGTTCATAGTAATAATATAGGATTAAGCAATCTTTAACCGATATATTTAACGATAATACGCACCAGCTTCAACGAAATGATCTAGTGTAGGAAAACGTTTCTTTACTCTTGGACTTATACTGGTGAACACCATAGTCAATCCCAAACAAACATATCGCATTATCGTCCGTCTCATTAATCTGCCTCGTTCGTCCTGGTTATTAAATAATCAGATATATCGCGCAGAAAATATGAGTGCTGCAGTAGTTATACGCAGTGCCGGATCTAAGTTTGGATACGGTCAATTGCGAGTTCTTTCCCGAATTGGACAAGGATTACTACGGTCGGGTTAGATTTACTCAACAGCTAAAGAAAATTTCTATTAAATGTTAATTAAATGTTAAACAAATGTTGTATAAAAATGAATCAATATAATTATTATATTGTTAAATATAATAATTTAATATTCTCGGAGATTGTAGCAAAGAAATACGAAAAAATTAAAGACATTATGCCGCGTAAGTTATAATATAACACATTGTAGATTTGAATCAATTTGTCCAGAACATTTAACAAATCCTAGATTCGGCGCCGGTTTTGCTAGATACAAAAATATGTTTATTTTTGTACAATATATTGTACATATATATATATATATATATATATATATGTTTATATCATACCTGTCCATGAATATGTGAGCTCACATAAACCGCTATCGGGTCGGGCCACGGGATCGAACAATATTGGTCCCACCATCTTTGCATTATTATAGATATGTAGAATCCCAGTACAAAGGACAATGGTATCAAATCGCTGTACGTTTCGCAATATTCCGATATGCTTTCAAATATTCTTGAAATAAAATTGAAATCCTTAATTCATTATTTATTTGTATATAAAATCATTGTTATGATTTCTGTTATCGAAAACACAATAGAGATATAGTTATTTTTCTGATTATGAAAGATTTCTGTTTATGACAGACTTAACTGTTTCTATACTAGTATAAAAAAATATCCATAAGTATTTAACATGGTCAGTTATAAAAATCCTACCTAGAATTATTGAATAATTTGTCAGTTTATGTATATGATAAGTTAATCTATTATAAATAATATTAAATATTTGTTCAGTGAAAGAGAATTATGATTTAAAATATCTTGATATGTTATTATAGTCAAGTATTTTATTTAAATTAGCTAACAATAATCATATATTTAAAAAATTATTTAATACAAGTAAAACTTACCGTTTTTGTTGTTCATTTAACATAAAACGATACGTAAAATTTAGAGTATAATAACAAATAAGGAATGCGGCTAAATCTGGCCACACTAATTTGTATATACTACCTCGCCACCTATAAAATTACAAAATAATTAATAATTAGTTCTACAATTTAAGAAAAAAACAGCTATATAATTCTAATAAGTACACAATTTTATTATTGTTAAGATTTTCGAAAAACCATGATTTTCACATTCATGAACATTTCATGAATAATCGTTTATAACAATGTAGCGGACTTTTGTTTTTATTTTCACTTTGTCAAAATTTAATACTTAAACACTCGTACATTTTTAAGACGTTTTGTCAAACCAAAATAATTTAATAAAAATAAAAATAACTTGCTTATCAACAAAAAAAATTTATTTTCATTTAATTTTTGACTATTTTATTCACTCTTGTTATTATTTAATAAAAGTTAATTATAATTGTGTATATTATATTATATTAAGTATACATTTTAAACTAAGTATAAATTAATTATTTTATAAAAAGCTATTTATCAGTTAAAATCATTAAAATTTAACTTTCATTGTTACGACAAATATTGTTAGAACAATAAAATAATTTTACGTACAATTTAGACAAAAATATTTTTTGAACTGAATTCAAGGTTCAGATACTTATCCTGTTTTATTTATAAATTTCGAAACAGTGAATATTTCTATGGGCATAAGATACCTGTTATACACACTATGGTATATTAGTACCTATACTATAAAGGTGTCGGCTGATGTTATTGTATTGTACATTGGCTATGAATAACTACGAATATAATTAATCATTATCTCCTGAAGGTTTTTATTTCTATGAAAATGGTTACGTCTTTTATGAACACTTTTACAAACGTTAACTACCAGAGTGGTTGATATTAATTGATCATATTTTTTTTATAAAATAAATGTTTGTAATAAAAATTCAATGTTTTGATGTAAAATTATTAAAAATATATCTTATTCCATAAATAATATAATTTAAATATATAAGAGAGTACTTATGTACTTTACTGTATAAGAAGGGAACTTGGTGTAATTTAAAAAAGAAAAAAAATTGTGAATCAGAAAACTATGATTATTGTTGAACATTGAGAGGTTATATATACTGTATAATATATATATATTGTATCAACAGTATAGTTGTATTAAAAACTGTACTGTATTAGTTTCTCTGAAACATCAATAAATAAGTAAATAAAAATATAAAAATAAATAAATAAATAAAAAGTGTTTAATTATTCTCAGTAAATTCAATACATTATACGATATTAATTACATTGATACTAATGATTTGATTTTAATTATAATAAAAGTTTACATAAATTATTCGTTTCAAATATCAACATGAACTTCCATCCTATCAACTAGGAATGTACAAGATGAAAAGATCAATAGTTACGTTTTTATATTGATAGTTTTAACGCCAACTTTACTTAAAACAAAATTAAGTAAATATACTCAATCTTTATAATAATAAACAGAAAATTAATTCTTACAAGAACCATAATAATATCTAGAATGTTCAAAAATTATAAGATTGTTCTGTTTTAATGATACTTTATTCAATTTTAACATTAACAGTTTTTTTGGGGTTCTCCGGCCTTTAAGACCATCCCATACAACAAATTTCCATCTAACTTATTCTGTCTTCAGCTACTTCTCTCCAATTTGCTCCTGGGTCTACTGCTTTAACTTCTATCTTCACACAGTCTTCACATCTGAGGCGTAGTCTGCCTAGTGATCTTTTCCCTTCCTGTTTCTCTTTAATTGAAATTAATTTGAATTTATCATTGCGTCTTTTTTTCTTCAGACGTGACCGGCTTCCATCAATCATATTTTTGCGACTTCCCTTGAAATACTTGGTCTTTGGAACATATTTAGAAGTTCCTCATTGGTTCATGGAGTTCGGAGAACTCCATTCTCCGGTTCTTGAGTCGGACAAGGTCATAAATTCGTCTTAGAACTTTTCTTTCAAATGTGACCAATCTTATTTCCCTATCTTTCTTAATGCTCATGTTTCTGACCCATATAAGATGACGGGGCGTATTAATGTCATATACATTTTATATCGATCTGGATTTTAGTAGAGTTCTCGTACCAAAATAGCAGTTGTTTGGTAGTTGTATTCTTTTTTATATCTCTACCTTTAACTCATTGTCTTGAGTTAAGAGGACACCTAAGTATTTAAATTGTGGTACCCCGTGGAAGATATGTCCATCTATATTCATACTCTTTCCATGTTGATACGTCCTGTCTCTTCTGTTGAGTTTCGTATATTCTGTCTTTTCGTCATTTATTATAAGACCAACTTTACTCGCAGCATTATTAGTTTCTTACAATGTACTTTTATTATCTCAATATTATCTCCTATGATGGCAATATCGTCGACATTAACAATCTTGGATCTTAAAAATAATAAATAAATCGTATTTTAAGAAATAAATGCTTTTGAATAACTCATATTGCAAATATCCGAAAATAGGTCATATTGCAAATATCCGAAAATAGGTAGTAAAATAAACTAACGATTTGTTTACAAAAATTTATACAAATTTGGGTTAAAGCAATTAAAAAAAAAAAAAACTAGAAGATAATTTTATAAAATAATAGATCACACAATGTGACACTGAAATATTACTTTTTTTGGGGTTTTCTACACTACTTCATCTAATAAACTTCATTTAATAAACTCACTGTACTTTATAAATAGAACTTTATAAATAATAGTCATTAGTCAATATTTAACAATTAAAATACAATTAATTTAAAAAAATGAACTCGATATTTAATTTGAAGTCGTAATATTAGTAAATTGTTTTAGATAGTTGTGTACATTATTAAATTTAAATAACTTAGAATAAATAGAGATTTTAAAATTATATAAGTGCTCGTTCGATGAAAAAGGAACTAAAATGATACAAATAATACAGATGTTTGAAATCTTTAAAAAAATAGATAAAAAGTGTCTACATTTAAATATTTACAATTGTCACCACTAAATATTACAAATTATATTATATAATATAAAATCTTTCTGTAGTTGAATTATTAATGCATTATATCGCTTTGTACATTAAATTATTATTAAAAAACTGAAGTATTTAAAAATAGGTCCGTTACAAATTATAATTGTTTTTATTTATGATTGATATTAAAATCAAGAACAATGAAGGTAAATTATATCTAAGTCCACTTTGAATGGAGAATAAGAGAAATTCTTTAATAACTTTATAAAAGTTTTGGAATATGTCAGTATGTGATTATATGTATGTGAAACTGTCAAAATTAGACAGTAAGATTTAGTTTTGTATACATGAATACATTTATAATTATGTACCTACATATTTAGGGTCTTTCCTGTGGTTGTTCACTAATTCGTTATCATGTCGGAAAATAAAAAAACTGTACATATATATACTAATCCAAATATAATTTTATATTTTTACAAGGCAAATAATATAACACAAAATAAAAAAAAACTATATAATAGTAAATAAACCAAATTTATTTATTTCTCCGAGAAGCTAATTGGAACTATTAACACAGATGTTCAAAAATATCCTACATAAATTATCCGTTGAACAATTTAATGGAAGTGCGTATTAAACGTTAAAATAATTTCTGTAGTGTAGATAAATCGATAATATTTATGAATATATTATCAACAATATTTTAGATAATTATAATGTATTATACATACCAAAATGTAATAAGATAATTGTATTAGATAACTGTATCTAATAATATATGATTTTTAAACGAAAACATGATTTATAGATTTGATTAATTTTAATTAATATTCTTCGTGAAGAACTTGAATGAATAGGAAAAATATGTATTTGATTTCACGTACATTTCCTTCTACTTTAATGGTTTTTAATGGCCTTGAAAATTATAAAAACGATAATGATATCAATGTCCTGGTGTAAAAATGTATAGCTACAAATTTAAAAAAAATAAAAATCAATTGCACTGTAATAGTTGTGTGACTAAGAAAAAATACAATGTTAAATTATTATTTATAAAATAATGCTAATACGTATTAGTACTATATTATTATACAGTAAAAACTATTATAAATAATTTCTAAAGTTTTTAACGAAATTATTACTAACAAAATAATTACAAAAGCTGTATATTTTAATGAAATATTATGTACTCATAATTAATAAGAAGTTGTCACAGAATTGCAATTTGTTTTACTTTTTATACATTTTAACACCAATGAAAGCAGTGTTTTTTAAATACCTACTCGTAGTTCTTTCATAATGAACAACGTATAACTCACAATACCTGAAAAATAGTAGCTTACTATATTTTATCTATCAATATTCCAACTTCAATTATTATTATGTATTATACGGTTTATATATTTATTTATTTATTTTAAATACTTTGCGATGCTTTATCATTTTTTTTTTTTTTTACAAACACAAGTTGATTAATTAATCAATTACACTCCAATTTACGCTTCTAATTTTTAATATCGTTTAATTTCAAGGTACAGGAGGTAGGTCTATTCGAGGTTTTCGGCAAGTAACTGTAGCAAAATATTTAAAAACCGGTGTGCCATCAGTCACTTCCTCACTACAAGGTCAAACACGCACACTAAAACAGAAAATGCGGCACCTACAAAGCTATTATCTTTACATCATTATATTAAATCACATGGTCCTTTGTATCGGCCAATGATCGAGTAAAATAGTAATAATAATAAAAATTTTTTGAGAGAGACCCGTAGACAGAGTATAATTATCACAGAACAAGCATAGAACTCGACATTTCGGCACGAATAACGAGATTTTAACGAGTTATTATACAACTCAGTTGTAATTCATAAAAAATCAGTAGGTAGACGTCCCGGGAATTTCATTTGTAAGATTAGGTATACGATGTCGATGTGTCTAAAAAATGTTAAAATCTTAATTTTGAATGAGTATCACATTTTGATAATACACAGCGGTTGAAAATAGTGTAATATAATCGATAACAGAAAATAACTGTATAATTACATAATCTTCACTATAGTACAAACCTCGGATATCTGCAGAAATATCTATCGACTGTATTAGGTAAAAACTATCTAGTTATTTGTTAGTTAGTTATCTAGTTTTTCGAGGCATACCATTGACTAACACGACTTAATACAGGTACGCGCAACTATAGTGAACCGTAAAGTAAATGAACTCGTATAAATTATAAAAACAAAACTGAACGGGACGACGTGGATTTAAGAAACTAAAAAAGTTTTAATGATAATAAAATAATAGTTCCTATTGAGATACTTATTTTCCATCCCTCTCGCCCTTGAATAAAACCTAGGTCTACCGTTGAGACGAACAATGCACAGCACGTTGACGGCATTCGGAATCGTAGCTATAATAGTATCACAACGAATATATATCGGCGCATATAGGTAAGTGGCCATCAAAGATTAGCTTTTTTTCCTGTAATATTAACGGCAGGAAATTATACGGTAGAGGTATTCGAGTGCGAATAAATATAGTATTTCATTGAACAAATGACATCTGAATTACAAGTACGTTTGAATAGCGCGGCGTAAAGAAAGAAACGTGTATCGTGTACAAGTAGGTATCGGAGCTTTACAATACACAACGGAAAACGAGTGCTACGATCGTGGCAGGAAAATAACGAACGTGTATAGGTGTACGCCGCGGTAAACGGTTGATTATTTGACCTTTAACGGTCGTAGTTGGCTTTGGTGGTAGACAACGTGCGAATAAATATTCTTAACCGTGCGCGGCGATAAATTTGACACGGCGAGACATTTTTCAAAGTACGAAATGTGACGGCCGCGCGTCCCGATGTTGTACAAACACAAACGGCGAGAATTAACGCGTGAACGTGCTAATTAATACGTGGTAACGAAGGGTAGTTATTCACGCGGCGTATCGCGTGCGATCGATCTGCGACAATTAATAACGGTAATAATAATTGTTTGCCACGGGTGTGTGTACACGTCGCATGCACAGGGTACTTTTCGAACGCCACGTGACGGGTTGATTTCTTTTACGACACGTTCGTACGGAATATATCACCTACGCACGCGTACGGACACGGCATCGCGAACTATTGGACTGGGACGGGTGTGTTTTCGTTTACTAGGTTAAACGGTTTGACGAGCCCGTTTTCAAATGCAAACTAGAACTCGTGAACCGGTGCGATGCGATCGCAGCGTTTAACCGTCACACCGGATTTGAATATTACGTTGACAGGCGTCCGGCAAACGGTAACCGATCGACCGTGACCGTTGTTTTTGTTTTCGTTTGAACGTGTTTTTTTTTTTTTTTACCCTGCGCCGCAAAACCTTACCTCATCAGCAATTTCAGAAAACATCCGAAACCGCGGCACGTGGCCACCTCCGCCGTGTAAGTTACGGTCATTGTTGTAGCGCAGCGGTCGTGACCGTGTCGTGTGCGCTATACGGTCGTCGGTTCGCTGACGCAGAGGACCTCCTGACGTATTGCTACGTGGTCGTGAAAATGACGATGTTGAGGAGGGGGAGGGGAAACGATAAACGAACAGCAGGCGGGCTGTCGGAAAATCCTGCGCGCGCGATATCAGTTCGCACACTTCGGGCTTCGCGACGAAACCATTTTTTTCCTGTTGAACACGGATCGTCGCGTAAATGTTCTCTCGTTGGTCGGCGAATCGTGATCGGCGGATTTAGTGGCGGGGGGGAGGCGTCAGTTGCGATTGTGAACGCGGGCGTGCGGTGATCGCGGCGACGGTCGGCACGACACTGCGGCGGCACCGTCTAACAATTCGCGGACTCGAGCATCGAAAACGCGACTCGCCCCGCCGGTCGCCACCGCCGCCGCCACCGCTGAGCCGTACACGTTCGCCGTGAGGTCGGACGCGCCAGCCGGGCGACTTGGACTTTTTCACGATTGCATGCGACGCGAACTTTCAAACCGTTCGGAAAACGAACAATAATAACACGGTGCGCGCACGAATATCACTACGGCAAGGCGTTTTTTTTTCCTTCTATTTTTCACCCCCCCCCCCCCCACCGTTGAGTTGTTAACGTTAAATGTATTACGTAACGTGCAGATGGCCGGTTCAGCCGGCTGCCGCCACGCACAACCGCCGCGTAACCTTTGTCGTAGATCATTATCCTCACCGTCCTGTGTTTTGGATTGCGATTTTTTAACCCGTAATAACACGTATCGTTGCGGTCAGCAACCTTGCACGTCCATTTGGAACACAATATCTTAATATATCGTGCAGGTACTTACGACACCGCAGAGGCATTATTAAGGCAGTGTGCGATCATTGACCTTCACGAAAAATCGCATTTTTGAATTAGTACCTATTGCGCGTGCGGTTTTTTTCCTTTTAAAAAATTGTAAATCGAGACCAAGTCAGTCTCGTAAAATAGTCTTCGTAAATAATGAATTAAAATGGTACAAATGATCGATTATTTTTTTTTTATACATTTGCATACCTATTTTACTTCTTACGAAAAAATTTCGAAATCAAACTCCAGAAAAATATGCCATTGAATAGAAAAACGATCGTCGAATTTTATGATAGCCGAGTATACCTCAAGGTTTTCAAATTATTTATTATTTTAATTCTAGTTTAATAGCTAATCGGCACATGGATCTTATATCAACCACTTTAAAACAGACACCTGTCGTCGGCAATTGCTCAACTGATACAAACAACAAATAATAAAATCCACTTGTCATACCGATTTCAAATATTAATAATAAAACATTAGTATTATGATGGTCAAAAATTGACTACTTATAGTTTATATTTAAATTCATAAATAAATAGATTAAGAGGGCTGGAGCATAGCACTTAATATGGCAAATCAATTATTATTTTCATTGATTGGTGAAAATTTAATTTAAATAAAATGATCTAAAGAAGAGGTTTGAATAACCGAATAACTGCGATAGACTTACCACATAACTGCGAGTAACAACTAAATATGTATGATCATATTATTTAAAATTATGGTCGTTACTTATATTTGTTATCAAATAAATATATTGTCATATTGTTTTAATACATTAATATACCAACAATTGTTTCTGCCAACTACTTCAATAACCGATAGAGTAATGACTAATAAAATAAAAAAGTAACAGCTAATAAAATACGTTGTCGACATAAAGCTGTGTTCTACTATGTCAATATAAATAAGTATAGTTATAACAACATTAACGAGTATTACTGTTTATTTTATTATTCGAACGTTCAATAAAGGAGTGGTTAAAAATACAAATACTTCCAACAAAAGCCGTTCGTGATACTCTAGGCAGTTATTAAGTAAAATTAACTGTGCATCATTAAGCTATCAGGTATACTTTCGTTGAAAACAAGCAATTAAACTGTGATCGAAAATATGAGATTTTTTCTTCGAAGATTGAAGAATATTATAAAGTTCTAACGCAAGTTTTGATGACAGATAAGCTTTCAAATTTTATAAACTATAAACATAAAATAGGAATAGTTTCGAATTTAATTAGTAAACTACGTGTTAGTATACTTTTTTTTAATAATCAACTAGAACTGATATGGTTACAAAATAAAATACTTACTATATTGTATAATTAAAAGAATTACGTATACATAGCTTATTCATACATACATACATACATATAATAAACAAAAATAATGCATATTAATTGTACTTAATGATAGTACTAGTAATTAACAATTAATAAACTATGCAATTTATAAAAGGTAGACACGATTAAAATTTTGACCGGATGGGTCATACATTATTATGTGTTTGAATATGTGTATTATTATTTTTGGCGAAATGTGTGAGTTGACGTTTAATTGGTGACGAATTTGAACATAGTTTAAAAACTTATTAAACATTACATCACATTAAGAAGTAAAATAAAAATAAATAAATACATACCATATAATTCAATTAACTTATATGTATTTATTAATTGTTTATTTAGCACTAATAAATATTATTTTACTATAATTTTATTTTTTTTATAAACTAGCGAAAGTTGCACTGAATGTTAAAACGAATTTGAATGGTAAACATTTAAATATTTTTAAATCAAAAAAAAAATTGATTCAATGGGTTTTCACGGTGCAACTCGTTTGCGCACAATTTAAATTTTTTACTTGGATATCAATGACTCGTTTGCGCACAACGAAATCAGTCGTTTACCTGTAAACGGACGACTCGTTTGCGCACAACATAATCACTAAGTAACATGTATTTTATATTTTTAAATTTGGACTTACCTAAAGTAATTGAATTATCGGTACAAATTATCAGCA
The DNA here is from genome assembly GCF_003268045.1 of Sipha flava. Taxonomy (NCBI): domain Eukaryota; kingdom Metazoa; phylum Arthropoda; class Insecta; order Hemiptera; family Aphididae; genus Sipha; species Sipha flava. The sequence goes on along the minus strand of NW_020273144.1, from coordinate 1,041,168 downwards.
CAAATTACCAGCATATCAATATCAATATATAATGATTTAAAATAATCGTCGTGTATTAGGAAAGCGTAATACTTTTAAACAGTCGTTCGCCAGAAAGATGTACTATAACTACTAACTGTATTGACTATGGATATCGAAATTTGTGATGTTTTTGAAACGCGTCGAGGAAAAAAATGTTTAAACATAGAAAGTTATAAATTTAGAGAATTCCGAACTTTAAAATCTGGCGATAAACATTTTAGGTGTACAAATAAAAAATGTTCCGTAAGTGCTGTAGTTAGGTTAGTTAATGAATCATATAAAATTTTAAAAATGACCAACACGCATACCCATGACGAGTACGACGACCGAACAATTCATCGAGAAGTAGTAAGAAGCAAATTGAAACGTAGAGCTGAAGAAGATTTACATATTAAACCAAATAAACTAATACGCCGGGAATTGAAAAACAATGATAACTCTGAACATCTTCAATATAGCGATATGAAATTAATTCGAAGATCCATGTATGAAAAACGAAAAAAATCCTTTCCAAACATACCGAGATCTTTAGAAGATGCTAAAAAACAATTAATTGATGATCAGCATAATCTTACTTACAAAGGTAATAAATTTTCTTTCGTTAGTGATGATGAAAATATATTTATATTTACATGTAAACAAAATTTGGAATTGCTACAAAGTGCAGAACACGTTTTTGGGGATGGGACATTTTCATTCGCTCCGAAATATTTTGTTCAACTTTATACTATTCACGTATTTAAAAACAAGTTTTATGTTCCTGTGGCGTTTTGTTTTTTAAGTAACAAACATACTGATACTTACATCAATATGTGGAAAACATTACAAAATATATGTATTCAAATTACTGGTAATATAATAAATTTAAGCAATTTTCATGTCGACTTTGAAAAATCTGCGCATAATGCAGTATTGCAAATTTTCCCTTACTGCAAAATCACGTGTTGTAACTTTCATTTAGGGCAAAATTGGTTTAGACTTATTCATCAACATAAATTATTATCGAGCGAGTACTTAAACAACGACTCAGAAGTTGGCAAATGGATGAAATGTTTTTTTGGATTAAGTTATTTACCTCCTGACGAAGTTTCTGATGGATTTTGTGATCCTGTGTCGGTAGCACCAAGTACTACGTCTAGTAATATTTCTATATTTTCCGATTATATTTTAGAAAATTACATTGCATCGGACAGCAATTTTCCTCCAACATTATGGGCTTGTAAACCTACTAATAATCCTAAGACTACTAATGGTGCAGAGAGTTATCACAAACAATATAACAGTCAGTTTTACTCTGCTCATCCGCACATACATCAAGTAATCGACGTCATTATTGAAATTCAAAGTAACACTGATTTAAAAATTAATTCAATAAACAATAAAATCATAAATTTCAAAAGAAAAGAGATAATTAATAAGGAGATACAATTGGAAAACATTTGGAATGAATATAAAAATAATATTATTAATCGTTTAACTTATATAAAGAAAATCGGACTTAAATGCCACCATTCTAAATTAGTATAATTTTATAACTAATAGACTACTATTATTACTTATTAAACCTACAATGCATGTTTTTTAAAATATTTTAATTTTTGTAATATTAAATTAATAATTGACAATATTGTTTACGCGTATAATCATTGACGTTATTATTACTTTTATCTGTATTATATTGTTTTATATATATCTTATTCTCGCCAATATCTGGTCGCTCGATGTTAAATTATATAATAAATACTTAGAAATGCAAAATAGTTAAATCTTAATTTATATATTATTTTTTTTTTTATATACAATATGCATATATATTATTATTTTATACAGTCTATTAATTAATTAAAATTAAGCAAAAGAAAGGAAATATGCTCAAATGAATTGTACCTTTATTATTTAAACCTAAAATATGTGTGCGCAATCGTGTCGTAAAAAAGGTAAATGTGCGCAAACGAGTCGCACCCGGTTTTCAGTATTGTCAATAGTTCAATTTAGAGAATTAAAATTGTATTATACTTTTTCTCAAAGTTGACTCATAAAATTTTGCAACAAATCAAATGAATACATTTTTATTTTGAAAATAACTTTTAAACTTTCTTATGCAATATTGAAACTGATTTTGTTTTGTTTGAATTTCGTAATTTCCGATACAAATCTTCTTCTCGAGAAATTAACTTATGCAAAATGTTTTATCAGAAGCGTCATAAAAATGATGCAGTTGCTCCTCCATGGCTTTTTTTCTTAATATTTTTGTTATTTATTATTTATAGCACACTAGGAAAATATATAAATGTGGATTTATGTATGAAGTCCATCCCCTCCTATAAAAGGTCTCCACTGCCTTTTATACACACATTTATAGTTTTACTTCAGACTTTAATTGGGTATTTTATACATTACATCAGCGGTTCCCAAACTTTTTTTTCAGTGGTGCCTTTCTAGGGACTCAATTTAGCTACGGTGCCCTGCTGTGAATAACATAAAAAGACAAAAAAAAAATACTCATTGATAACTTATTTTATTAAAATTTAACTTAATTATAAATAAATGAATTTTTAAACCTAAAATTAAATAAATACAATTATTGTTATCATTATTATGATTATTACATAAAAATATTATAAGATTAAAATGAGAATGTCTGAATATACAATAGAAAATATTTCATTATTTGCTACAAATTTTTTACGAAAACAATAAGGAAAAAAAAATCTAAACATTTTAAAATATTTGTTATAAACCGTAGACCACGGTGCCCTTAGAAAGTATCCGGAATGCCCCTAGGGCACCGAGGTGCACAGTTTGGGAACTGCTGCATTACATCATACATTTAAAAATACGTAAAATATAGATTTTTTTTTGTGTTTAACTACAAACACTAATGTTCAATTACTTCGTGCTCACTATCATATTTGATATCGTTAAGTAAAGTAATCTGGAAGATATAGAAGGGTCCAAAGACATATAAGAATGTTTCACGAAATGTAATTTAAAAATGAATTCCACAAATTAACTACGGCACTCGAATCATAAAATAACTCAGTGGGAAACCCGCAGGTCTTGTGCGAAATAAATCTATTTATTAAATTGATATGTATGAATTGATTTATTTGAAAGTCACGTTCAAATATAATTATATAATTTCAGGCTCCGGAGTACTGAAGTCAAGGTCTGTTAGCAGTGGTCGCCAGCGTTTAATTCATCATTTGTGTTTCGTGCCGCGCATAAATCTCCCCTCTTGTTCCTTAAAAGCCTAAATTACGAATATTACCATACATGCACTACACTTACCTATTATAAACCAGTTTGATTTGGCTTAATGGTGTTGGCGATGACGAACGATAATTGTTAGTGGGCTATCAGGTATTATCAGGAAAATAGCAAAATGTAAAATTATTATTTTTTTTTTTTTGTTAATTTCGGGATATTATTATACTCTAGGAAATGTTCAGATATTTAATGGTGCACAAAAAAAAAAAAAAAAATTAATAACATAATTACCAACATTTGTTAATCAATGCAGCACATAAAGAAGAAGAAAAACAGCAAGAAATAAAATTTAGTTCACGTCCTCACGATTGGAAGTTTCATTGAGTTAGTGAAGGTATAGTGCTGATTTATGTTTAGCATAAAAATGGCATCTGTAGCAGTCGACGCAGTTATCGTTCTTATCTGTTCTATATGTTTTGTGAAACCGTAACACATTGCCATAAATTCCCGGAAATGCTGATCTATTGTAAATATGTTTATCCTTTAGATTTCAATATATTTTCACTTTTATGTCATTGGTTAGTTCAATTCTAAATATATATATTAATAAAACAAAACAAAAATCTACACTAATATTACTGCGTAGTACACTCGTTAACATAATTGAACTGTTTAAGAAGAGAAATTCTTATAATTTATGTAACTTAAGAATATCTGTATTATGTGAATAATAAAATAATACAGCAATATAAATTATTACCATACGTATTATAGTTGCTACCATGTGTTACGTCATTGATTGTTTAGTTAATTTATTGTGATCGATTGTTGAATTTAAACGAATTTTAAAGGCGTAACATTTAATACATTTTTTTTATGTATATTTTTTTTGTACAAACGATGTTTTTAAATAATGTTGAATAATTATTAGAACAACAATACTTTAAAATATTTACACTCTCAAAAAATATAAACAATAATCGATTAGGTTTTGTCTTGTAGGTAACAAATTAGTAATTCATGTTTAATATTTAATAAGTAATGTATTATTATAGTACAAATAATTGTATTTTTCTTTATTTGTTAGGATTTAATTTTAGAATATAAATTACCAATAACTTTGCTACATTAATAATTTCACAAAATTTTTAATTAAAAATGATTAAAAATCATGTAATATATATTAATTACTTTTTTGTCATAATAAAAGCTGTAACTTATTTTCATTGTATGTTGCTATATCAAGCAACAAATCAGGGCAGTATATAGATTACTTGTATTTCTACAAAAAAAAGGTTTGTTGAAAGTTTATGCATATACACATACATTAATGATTTATACATTTATTAATATTTTTATTTTTTATATTACATTTAAAACTGCTATAAATTAAGATTAGTATGCTGTACACATTGACAATTTTGAAAAGTTTCGGAGTTGTGGATAAGTTTGTTTAGTAGAAAAAGAAGTTACAACTTTTATTATTATTATAATCATTGGCTTATTCAGGGCTATTTAGACCCATCGCTGCTTCCAATTTGCCTCACCATGGTTCTCTATACAATAATAGTCTTTCTCCATTCCTGATTCCTTGGAACTTCAGATCTTCTTTAACACGATTGTTCCACCGTTGTCTTGATCTTCCTCTTTGTCTTATTCGATTTGGTTTCCACATTTGTAATCTTGTTTACAGTTTACTATTTTATAAGAAGTTAAAACTATTTCAAATTTATATTTCCCTTACAGTATGTTAGAATTCGTATATACAAATGGTGGTTGTATTTTCATATTAATCCGATAACTATAATTGAGTTTTAGGGTTATAATTATACTTGATAAATATACTTGATTGATAGATAATTCTATAACTTGTATTGGCCGTATAAACTATTATTCGACTTTTTTTTATTTGTTTTGTTCATCACTCACGGATAAACTCGGCACCAATAATAATGTGATACGAGCACTATATAATTAAAAAATGTTTATTAGTTAAGATCTCAGTTTTTTCGTACAAATAATTTAATAATATTAGTTGTAACATACAAACATCCGTCCCAACCAGCAACGCATATAGTTTAAAATCGAAGTCATAACCAACGTTATGTTATTATGGAAAACTGAAAACACAATCACCATTTTTCTACTTTTGATGAAGACTAGAACATTTGTTCTAAGACACAAACAAATAATTATGTACATTTGATCAAACTAATAATATTTTTAATATTTACTATAAAGATTAGAGGTTGTGCTAACTAAATTAACATAAAATATTAAATCAATATAATATTGTCAATTTTCACTACGATTGTAATTAAAATTAAAAAATTAATTGTGTACCTAAATGATAAATTAAAATAAAAAAATTTCTAATTTATTCTAACATAGTACTATAGTACGTAGGAATAGTGTTTTATTTCCTAATTATTTTTAATATAACAAACAATTACTGTTCAACAACATAATCTTTATAGTATTATAATATTTTTTTAATTGTGTCTATAGATAATATTCCATAGCGAGTTTTTGTTTGTTACTCTTAACTGGTTTTAAAATATATCAATAATTTTATGATAATCAGATCTTATTATGAATAAACATAAATTTGTAAGATAAGAAGTTCTGTGCCTAATTTACAATTATTATGACATGATTAAAATACCATGAATATTAGTTTTATAAATGAAAATAAGTCTTAAACATAAATAGCTTAAATTTAGGTAAAATTTTTAGAATATTTGAATAAACATAAATTTCACTATAACTGGAAGATATAAATGTATGGTTAATTTATGTTAATACATATTAATTCCGCATAATATACATAACTCCTCCGAATTAGAAAATTTTAATTTTAACATTGTACTAAAATCAGCATATTTTTATATACTTGTATATTTTTGTTAACAGGTAAACAAGTAACTATTAATTATTAGTTTATCAAAATAAAATCTGAGAAGTTCCAGTAAGATCATTTTTAAAATTGAAATTTTGATTCTATAAGCAATTTGAACATTGTTCGAAATTAGTATTGGTCTTAAAATGTACTGATATGAAATAATGGTTGATATTTGTCATTTAATTTAATACAATATAATATATATTGGTATATTACACCAATGATTTATTATCACTTTGGAGTCGTCAATACTAATATATAAAATAACTAGTTAGGTGTTTTTGTAAATACCATCATAAAATCATTTTTGAGAATTACAATTGATGAAAGTTTAGGAATGCCAATAATAATTTTATCTTAATCATTTTAATTGTATTAATGTATTATTACTTTTTAATGTTAACATAATAAAAGGGTCGCTCAAAATCTTGGTGAAATTATAAGGTCGTGGTCTGAAAAATACTGAGAACCGCTGAAATATATACAATGTATTCATAAAAAACATATTGTATTAGTGCAAATACAAATTATTGAAAAATATAAAAATGTAATAAACAATAATACATACAAAATTTATAATATTTAAAAATGTACACAGGTAGTAACAGGTATTTTGTATATCTGTTACTAATTTTATATAATTAGTATACATTTAAATTAACTACCTATTGTTCGAAAATGTATTTCATTAGTTCATTGTTAAGTTAAAAATAATATTTTACCTTACACTAGCAATGTTTATAATATACATAGGTATTTACATTTTTTTGTTTTTGAGTAAGTAAAATGATTGATCTACCTATTTATTATTCCAAATAAATCTATATTTAATACAAACATACATACATTAATATCTTTTAATTGGGATGTTATTTTGATAAATAATAAATATAAAATTATTAATATTTACTTTTAAAAACTAGAGTTTTTCAAATCACATATTACTTAGAAAGAAAAAATAACTTATCAAATTAAAATAATTATTTCTGTGATTGCCTTGAAACATATAAACATTCGATTTTTACTTTCAAATTGTGTCAATGATATATAAAAAAAAGAATAATAATAATAATATATGTATCACACGAACAACAACTTGGAGTTGGCTTATTAATACATTATATTTAGCTACTATATCCATTATTTACTATGAACCATAATGGTTTCGTGGAACACACCATTTACCAAAAAATCTGCATTGCCCGTACAACTATTGATTGTTCCTGCATGTTCACTTTTATAATACAATGTGCATATTAAACATGAACTGAATTTTTATACGTTAAGTAATCGTTATCCGTATATATCTGGTAAAATTTTTAAGTTTTTTTGTCAGAATTGAAGGAATTATATTCAACGACTATTCAGAAATAGGATAACTATCACAATTCTTAAAAAACTGCTTACGACGTTCTTCTAGACGGAGAATAGACTGATGTATCTAAACAATAATTTAATCTTTCAAAATCAAAACTTAAAATGGAAATAATCAACTTACAGAAAGTTGATTCTTTGTGAATGTACAGAAGAGCGTTAACTGAAGAAATCTGAGCTTAGGATGTCATTGACAAGTATCCAAACTGTAAGCAACTGGTAATCAACTTGGCTACGATTTTTGGTTTGGCACAAGCATTTGTGAGGTATCATTTTCAAAAATTAATTTTTTTAAAAACAAATATCGGACTAAATTAACAGACTTTCACCTTGTGGACACATAGTACATGAACTATTATCCACGACTTAAGATTTAAAAAGATTTAAAAAACTGGCAAAGGAAAAGATATGCAATTTGTCGCATTAAATTACTTGGTAAATTATTATTATTATACAAAATTATTATTTTTCCTAATATTGTAATTTTTTAATTTAAATTAGTTGTAAATCTAGTTTTATACTACTAATATTGTAATTTTTAATATAAATTAATTATAATAACTAGATAATTATTTATTTTTTATTTGTATACTACTATTTCTCAAATATAAAAAATTTGAAAAATATTTTTTCACTGGACCTCATTAATTTATTATTTTAATCTTTAAGACTAAAACATAAAAACGAATCCGGGGTATTTGTTTAAAATTTTTAATTTCTAATTCGAGGTACAAGATATTTCGTCAAATAAGTATAAAGATAAGCCCGAATGAGGGTCATCTCCATTATTCGACATCACAATATACCAATCATTTGCTAACCGATTCTCTCTGTTATCCTAGTACTCGATTATCGTTCATATGACTAACGGTTGTAGTTTTACATAACTAACAAAACGGATCACAACGACATACATAGGTGTCCTCGAGACGCTATGATTCCTGTGCTAATATTATATCTAATGCATTTATTTATAGTATACATTTAGCCAAATTAGCATTTCAAACGCTTAAGTTCACTTCGTGAATTATGAACTAAATTATTGAAATTGTTTACAGAAAATTGCATATTATGTAATGTAACAGATTTTATTAATAGGATATTGGCAAAAAAAAAAAAAATATAATTTTTACTTTTAAATAACATTTAAATACTAAAAACTTTTAAACACACCGTGCACGTACAACAGAAAAAATACGATGTTGTTATACGTATTGAATATGAATAGACAATAGCTACCGTTGAATACAAGTATATGAGTGTACGGATAGACAAAAATACTTATAGAGTATGTTTGGAAGTAAAATATATTAACATATCGTATATTACGAATTATTGATTCTTAATGGTTATAGAATTATTTTAAACATAAAATTAGCTTACTTTAAATATTTATAAACAGCTGTCAATAGTAAATATGTATTTTTAAAACATGAATAATAATTATAAGTATCCTATGCCATTGAAAAATTAACAAAAACTGAGAAATGAACAATGTAAAAGGAAAAAGATTCTGTACCGAGAATACGAGGTATCCAATTTATAGATTCAATAAAAAAAAATAAATATTAATAGGCACCACTCTTTGCGCTAAAATTTTTTATTTTTAAATCGTAGTATAAAATATTTCGTGGTATTTAATATATACTACAAAAGTAGTAGATAACTTTTTTTTATATATCCGTCAATTAAATTACTAAAATGTTGAACGCTTTGATTTTTCTAAGATTACGTCCGTCGATTATTGTTATGCCAATTTGAAATTTGGATCTGGGGAAGGACGCTGATTTTTTCAACTTTATCGTACAAACTGGTGCAAAAACCTTAAATACATCACTGCTGCACTGTGTTAGACAAATTACTAAAATATAGTCAGACCGCACTCATAAAAAAGATTTATAAAATCTTTCATTTGGCACCGAACGGCCGTTATGAAACGATGTAGAATTTTTTGTCTCTATATAAACGTATACCACGGTCGCTTGTCGAATTCCGCTAAATGGACTTATTCTTTTTAATATGCTGCGGACCTCATTCATACATACAAAATAATAATTATAATAAAATAGTACACAGTACTACAGTTGGAACACGATCATTTGTAAAAATTGAATAATGACGTAATAAACGATGTTGTACGGCCTTGTACAATTATATAATTACAGTGGTCGCCACTTAATGTAATCACTTTGGTACAGGACATAATTGATAAAAATATTATTATTTAATTTATTATTTATTAATAATATAATATTATTTGTTTAAAGTATGTATGTGGGATGGTCAGGGACGGCGCGAGGGGATGGACAATAGCGGTAGTTGCCCAGGGCCCCGCGCCTTAAATTATAATTAAGGCCCCGCGGTTTTGATTTAACTGAACTTAAAATATTTTATTAATATAAATTATAAGCCCCAACATTAATTTTACCCAGGACCTCGCAAATTCTAGCACCGTCACTGAGGACGGTACGTGTTTTCACGCTAAGTGACTGGTGGCAATCCTCGTGTTTCGCGCAGTACTGTCTTGTGCCATTGATAGTGTGCGGATTTGGGACCCGGTGACATGTTATTTTGTGTCACTTCCGTCCCTGTGACTTCACGGTACTGTGTATTTTCGTCGTCATAATTCGGTTCACGCGCGGTTTTCTGTGTTGTGTGGAACTCAATCATCTTTTTTGGAGAGCAGTATTGTCATTTGGTTATGAGGTTAACTTATATCTCGATCCACGTATTGATGTCGATACGATAAAGGTGTCATCGATCATACACGTACGTGGATCAAATTGATTTAATTATTTCTATCAATTATTATTTTATATATGTATAATTTTTCAATATTGTAATTGTATATTTACTCGATGTGATATAAATTATTAATTTCAATTTATTTTACTCCTTTTATATATATATATTGGGCGCTGTTGTCATTTATTGTAAACCTAATATTATCATTGTTTTCTAGAATTATAATTTTGTCCTTGGACTTTGTCACTAGCGTCTATTATATTGGTGCAGATATTATTTCATTTATATTATTATAATTAATATAAGTTGGTCACCTTTATCTAATACCTGCGAAAATTGCGGCAAATAATTGCATTTTCGTAAGATTTGCTGCAAAGCCATCAGTAGGTATTTTAGTTAATATTTTTTTCATCGATTTACAACCAATTTTCAAAAATCTGTCTATTTACTCCTTTTGGGTAGGTACCTTCTGCAACCTTCCATGTTTAAAAAAATTTCTTGTTGTATCATTTACTTGGTCCCAAGTCATTTTCATAAGATTTAACGCATCTAAGAGATTGGTTTGTTTTGATTTTTTTGATAGCGGACAATTTTTGATGATAATTTATATTTTCTATATTGTCTATTATTCTTGTCCGCATTTGTTTGTGATAATATGATTTAAAGTTTTCATTATTCCTTGATTACATGGTTGTATTAGCGATGAGGTATTTGGTGGTAAAATTTTAATTTTAATGTGTTTAAAAGATACTTTAACCACGTAGGACAGTTGTCAATAAGTAAAACGATTTTATTATTTAATTGTTGATCCCATTTTATTAACCATTCATTAAAAATAATTGATGTCACCCAAGAATTTGTGTTAACGTAATAATCAACTGATAAACATTTTATAGATTTAAAATAAAGGGGGCTCTTATTCTTCTCAAAAAAGTAAAAACCTAAAAAGTTAAGTGCCCAAAAGTTTTTATTTTTGCCTGCCATACTCGCACAACGTATGATAGTGATGCGCTCTTTTGATATTTTATAGCCTTTTGTGTTTTCATTTTTGAATAAATAAGTATGCTCGAATAAGGCTCGATAAAATTGTATAACCTCAAAATGATGACATTATGTTGCGTATTAGTTCAAATAACCGACCTAATTTACACTTATAAGTTTACCTCTGGACGGTACTTACACTTTAGCGGCAAACACTGTATACATAATTTTTAACGTCTGCTTGAATAATAATCTTTAATCTTGAAAAAGTTTGAATACTTTCAATTAAACCAGTGTTTATCAAGAACGACCAGCAATTGAAAAGTAAAATTGTAATTAATTTACGTTTAGACCCAGTGTCGGCCTGGCTCTAAAGAGCCCAGGCAGGATTAACCTAATCCAACCCCCATACTACAACATTTATTTATTACTTGTATATTGAAATTAAATATATCTTAAATATGTAAAATGGTCATTAAAATGTAATACATATAGATTCTATAGTTGTTATTTTAAATAAAAAAGAATAAATTTAAAAATTCTCTTAATCTAAATTTACTGTTAAGTATTCAACTTTTATAAAAAAAAAAAAAACTTTGCATGTATAAAATAAATACATTTAATAATATATATTATATCATATGAAAAGTCTTGTCGTTTCTTTTGACGATTTTTCTATGTCATATATTAGTTTTATTTTATTTAAATTTAAAGTAATATATTTTTCTATAGTCATAAGCATTAGTGGTTCTAAATGTTGCTGATCGAGTGACGATCTTAATTTTGTTTTTATTACTTTAAGCTTAGAAAATACTCTTTCACAACTGACTTGAGTTGATGGCAATAGCATTATGTATTTCAAAACCTGATTTAAATTGTTGTACATACCAGAATGACAAGATAGTTGGGTAATAATTTTAAAAGCACATGCTATACATTTCCAACAGGTATTACAATTTATCGAATCAAGTTCATCTTCTGAATCAGATGTCACTACTTCATCTATAATATAACCTTCACCATCATTATTGTTCATTATGCCATGTTTTTTTGGAATAATATTAAAATAATAAGAGGCAAATTGTTTCTATTTAAATAATACAGTATCTCTATTAACATCAGATCACTTTGTTACAGTTATTAAGATATCCATAGCATATTCTTCAAACTTTTTGATGTACCTATTCGTATATATTTGGATCTAACCATTTACATCCTTTAATATATTTTCATTTGGAATTAATCGTTCTTCAATACCATTTAATATCAAGATCATTCATCCATAATAATTATAATTTATATTTATCGAACTACAGCATAATTATAAAACCTGACTAAGATAATAAGAAGTACGATTTACTTATTCTAACTATATATTTAAAAATTAAAAGTTAAAATACCTTACGACCACGTGTTCCTTGTAATTATTATATCCAAACGTTTAATTACATTTAAATATACATATAAAAAAAATAAAAATAAAATACTTGGGCCCAGGCAGCGATTGCTGCCTATCTGTTTTGGTCAGGCCGACACTGTTTAGACCAGATAAGTATATAGATGATGATGATATATAGATACACAATGAGATATAGGTAGACTAAACGATTGTACGAAATTTATACCTGTACCAATTTCACCGATGTACACATTGCAGAAGTTGTAATAATAGATCTATATTAAAGCTAATATCCATTACAATTTTCAATAAGTTTATCTCTTTGAGATATTATCTATAGTAAAAATTATAAAATTGTTATTTAAAAACAGAAAGTTATTCCATTATTTTTGAAGGATTAAAAAAAAATATTGTAATCACAATTAAGAACGTAAACCAACAAGTATTTCTGTGTGTAAGGTCAGTTAACCAAGAAAATAAATATTGTGAAATTGCATTTCTTTAAGAACAATAAATGAATGAATGAACAATAATGAACATTGTACATATTTTTAAATAATTTAAAGTACAATTATTGAGCATGTGCTTATTTCTATTTTTTTTGTGCAATATAATCAATCTTTATATTTCGAATAATTATTGTTAATACTTTTAAATGTTGTTTCAATCATCAAAGCTGATTATGTTAGTAATTTTATTATTACTATTTTTATTTTTATTTTTATTTTTATTAACAATTATTAACTGTAAATATTTTTGATAAAAAATATTAAAATATAATAAAATAATTGAAAAAGCCAATTACGAGTATGTAGAGACATTAAAAATCATTTAAGCTTCTTACTTAAATATCAAGAAATGTCAAGTTTCAAAACCATTATAAATATTTTTCGCAATATTTAAAATATTAATAATAATAATATTTAAATCCTTAAATATCTAATAAAATAAACATTATTAACAAAAAAAAAAAACAAAATTGAACTAATAATTAAGAGACAAAAAGCTAGGTTATAAACAAAATATATTAACCTTGCTTCAGATAATGAAAGTTTTTTTCGATTCTAATAAAAGTTATGATAGAAATATACTTAAGTTATCTATTGTTTTTTAAGTATTATACAAGAATAACGTTTACACATATGTATTGGAATGAGAAAATAGCTTACAATTATGTTTTGCATAATCAAATGGTATTACAATATCATTGAGTTCATTTATATTGTTGAAAACCTAATTTTATGCAAAGCACTACAGTGACGTCTAGTGGTTGTATCCACATTGATGCATACAATTTTAACAATTAGATGTCATATGAATGAAATATGAAATAGAAACGCGGAATGAAGTTGTATATCTTTGACTCGCAGCATTGCGAGTTCTGTGACTTAAATTTGTTCGTTTAATTGCTGGCATTTTCAAAAACGAAAATTCAACTGTAAATTAAAGAAAAATATTGTATTCTTCTTAAAAAGAAAGTACATCACTTGTTATGTTAGTCTATCCAAACTTACAAAAACTCCATATTAAATTGAACAATTAATATTAGGCGTGATGGCTCTGAACTAATCGTGATGTACACTGAGAAATTCAATTATCTTACATAGATATATTAATAAGATATATTAATATATAATTAATTAATATATATTATATATTATTATATTATATTAGATTTATTATAATTATTAGTGTATATTAGATATATTTAGATATATTAATTATTTTACATGTATATTTTATCAATAAAATAACTCTGATTGAAATATTTGTTTAAACGATATTCAGTTTTTTTACATCCTATTTGATGATATTTGCAGCACGCATTCTGTCAATTCTATGTCAAATGTCAAGAGATTACATTAAAAAAGTTTATATTGTCTAAAGCGCTAAGGTTAGATTAGAAATAATTTTATATAGTGGTTAAATATTCTTAAATTTTCTAATTTTCCATGCAATTTTCTTAATTTTTCTTTCATAATAACGTTGTCCTGATATTAAATAACACACACACAAAAAAAAAAAAAAAATTAGCGAAATCGGTTCAGCTATTCACGCGTGATGGCGTGACTAAGGGAAATAGGGATTCATTTATATATATGTTACGCCGAATTTATGAAATTGCCGATTTCATGAAATCAGCAATGTTGTCACCGAATCGTAAAATCGGCAATTCAAAATACATAATACTGCCAATTGCGTGAAATCGGCAAGGCCCTTCTTAAAAAATTATAAAGCATAATTTAATTTAAATAAATATGTTAAACACTGGAAATATAATAAAATAATTTTTTGCTTTAATGTGTAAAAAAAGTAAACAAAAAAAAATGTTATTATATTTAAATATTTTGGCAATTATGGTCTGGGTTACACGCCGAATTACACATCATATTATTTTTTTTACATGTGCAATTTTTAGATGTACAATTCGTACGACAAGTACGTCAATGTATAGCCAATCAATAGCCTTGTCCGGTCTCAACTGACCCCAATCTAACAAGTTCCTGTAATGAATATTTATTTTGTTGAACGTCTGCAGTCGTCAGGAAACAGTACTTTGTAGTTGTCAAACTGTTCGGCTTCAGCCATGTGCTTAAAATTCCTTCTTTATTCCCAATACGAAATTTGCCATCTTTTTTTTCTATAGTAACTGCAAGGATTGGCTGCATCTCCTCGTCCTCGATCCACAGACGGGATTGACACCAGTACATCTTCACCAACTTTTAAAGGAGGGAGGACATTTTCAATTACTTCCATAAGCCACTATTTGTAATTATATCATAATAATGTGTTACCGAATTCGTGCAATCGGCAGAAAAAGGCTGCATAATTCATGAAATCGTAGCCAAATTACCGATTACACGTATTCGGCGACAACGTTGCTGCTTTCATGAAATCGGCAATTTCATAAATTCGGCGTAACATATATATATATATTATCATATCCAAGGTGGATTTATATTAATTTTTTTACTTTTGACAAATATTGTTCCGCTGTAGCGTAAGATTCACTATATGGTATTCGTCAATTGCACCGAATTTGGGACGCTACCTGTATAGTATACATCTTTGGCACCGATATAAAAAGGGTATATTTAAAAGGTATACATATATTGCGCCAGTATAACAATTATACAGTACAAGTAAAAATCATAATGGCTAAAAACAAATGTTAAAATTAAAATCAAACTTATCATCCTACATACTCTTGGTATTAACACTAATAGTATATTATATATATATTTACACAAATCCTACAAATTTTGAAAAGTTCTTAGATCTAATTAGTTATGTCTATTTTATTATTTATTTTTTTGTCATCAATTTAGAGTTTTGTCTATTTATGATAACTAAGATAACATATATTATGATTGTTGCGTTACATTATTTTTAAAACTTCATAAAAAACAAAAATATTTGGATGTTGTGAATAAAAATATTTCCCAAACAATGAGTGAAATGCCTCATAGGTATTGTTGTTCTTTCGCCTGATATGTTACACGATGACCAAATATACGGAGGAAAAGTTACATTTTCATCAATAAATGTATCAATGAGGTAATCGCAAAATGTATTAACTCGAATATCGATTGGTACAATAGATGTATACCTTTTTTCCATACCATAATTTTTCTTTATTTACTTGCGATTTTCGGCGCAATTAGTATAAAGTATCATTATATATAGCTATATTTAGACATGATCAGTGGCGTATATTCGATCTTGCTCTGGGGGAGGGGGGTTAACAAAAATAATTGTTATTTTTTTTTTTTCGTTGCACTGATAAATAAGATAAATTACTGCTATAAACAGATATTATTTTATACAAATTTTTTACCAATTTATAGTTTACTTTTACATTACAGTAAATTAATAGCTATTGGAATATAAAAACAATATAGTTAACAAAACTTTTCAAACACCTATCAATATAATTATTTAATTATCATAATATTTGTATAGTTGTATATTTTAAGTTCAAAGCGTAATAATGAAACTACGAATATATTACACGTCATCAATAATAAAACAATTTTCTTTTTTTTGGCCCTGGGGTGGGGGGTTGAATTCGGATATAATTATTATAATAACTATTTTAAGTATATTTTATGAGAAACTACACTTCACCCTGCTTAATAAATTAAAAATAAAACATAATTAAAGGATTTTAAATACTTAAAAATTTTCTAAAATGCAATCACATAAAATAATGATTGCAAATTTTCAAAATACAATAACATTTCTTAATAAGTCGTAGTGTTACTAATAATAGGATTGGAGGTGCTTAATATTCCTAACAAAGGCACCAAATACTCCATTTTGTTAGCACGTAAAGCAGTGTCAGCTGAAACTGGTTTCGATAGCTTATTCCTAAATACAGTTATATAATAAATTACGTCTTCACAATTCCTAATTTTACATATTAATACAAAATATACTGTAAAATGTATAGTGTACATATATTGTGTAAATAAAATAAAAGTATTGTGTTTCTAAAGGTATAATAGTTATGATAATACATTACAATAATATTTTATAGTAAATATCAGAGTGCATTTAAATTATACAATTCATTATCAATACAGACTGATTAATGAGTCATTAGTCAATTAGCTGACTGTTTGTAGCCTTATTGAATTATACTTGACTAAATATCCATTCGAATACAGAAAACGTTCATAAAAATGGCCTGTAATATGAATATTAATAAATAAAAAAATCAAATAATATTTTAGCTATTAGAGAGCTTTCTAAGTTGGAAATAAAATAACAGGATTTTATGTACTTCAAAATACAAATAAATGTTTTTTAAATTTTTATTCTCATCTCTATATTAATCATTATCAACAGTGTCATCATCAATCATGATTATAAACGTTAAACTGTAGGTGTACATCGTATAAACGTGTATGTGAGTGTGTATCCGCGCATATGTGTGTCTGTGTGTGTGTGTGTGTGTGTGTGTGTGTGTGTGTGTGTGGGTGTGTGTGTGTGTGTGTGTGTGTGTGTGTGTGGGTGTGTGAGTGTTCATGACTTTATGTAATACCACGTATCGTGATTTTTACTCTTGTTTACATTGACGAATATGTGTTTTAAATGTGTATTACTTATCATATATTATATATATATATATATTTAATATTTACATATATAGTATATCTTATGTTGTTGCTGTGTTTTAAATCCATACATGATCAACATATAATATTAAATTTCTATTTTAAATAAATAAATATTAAATAATTAATACGACTCGGTTTTTATAGGAACAATATGGGCTTATTATTTTCAGTGCTCGAAATAAAAATGATTCTGTACTGAAACGCTTTATATTCCTACTTCACAAAAATCGATTCGAATCGACATAATAGAGGAGTTGAAAGGGTTTTGTTTTTAAATTAGTTTCATTAATTTAACAAATTGTTTAAAGGAATAGCGTTTTAATTACAATTTTATTAAAAATAATTACAAAAGACAAACAATAATTGTAAATACTTTTTAAAATAGCTAAAAAGTAAATATTTGATTAAACATTTTATAATATATATTATAGGTACATTTCATTTGACATTAAATTAAATCTAATATTTTTGGGTTTTATGCATTATATCTTTACCTTATATATGTATATAATGTATAGAAAAAAATTAAAGGAAACACGATGTACTCATTTTTTTTTTAAATTTAAACTTTTTAATATTAAAACGATTTGAAACAATCGGAAAGATTAATGTGACAAACCGGAACAGCGTTCCAGAACGGATAAGTCCATCTCGAGCACTGATTATTCTGTCTTACTTAAAATATCAGTATCATCATATATGATCTATAAATATTTTTTAATTACAACACATTTGAACGAGACAGATAGAAAGAAAAAGAGCAAATCCGTGTCGTAACGCGTAACAATAAAACAATAGTATAACTAATTTAACAATTCAAAATTAATCTATAATATTAATAGTTATATATATATATAATAGGTATCATATGCGTACATACAAATTAAATATATTTATATTTATAATAATTATTATCATCATTTAATATTTTTATTGTCTGCTGCCAATTAAATTTATACAAGAAAAGAGCATTCGTCAGAGTGTGGCGGTGTTGGTATATATACGAGTATATGGATATATTATAATAATTAATTTTAATATTAAATTATAATATTATATTATAAAATAATATACATGTATACTATATATTCGAATATAATAATTTATATTTTGTACGCGTCTATATTTTATATTTGTTGACCAGCAGTCTTGTATTTTAGTTATAAAAAAATAACAATGAACATAATTAATTGTTTCTAATAATAATTTTTTAATTTTAATACCAACAAAGCCCCAACACATGAATAACTTGTAAGGTTATATAGATTTATAATAATTATTATACCGTATTATTATATTATTATCGTTTGTTGAATACACCCTGCACAGCTGATTATCTAATTTATTAGTAATTCAATCAAAAAAAAAAAAAAAAAAAGGAAAAAAAAAAGTAAATAAATAAATAAAATAAATAAATAATAATAATAAAACTTATCTAATAATATTATAATAGTACAGTTTAAAAATTACAAAATATAACAAATTTACAGCGGAAAGGAGAGGGACGATAAAGGCTGTGTGTACATAAATAATGTATACATGTTACACTAATAGCATTAAAATTATTTGTATTACATATTATCACAGCGGAAATAGTAAACAGCGATGGCAACGATTTCGAACGAGTATATTGAAATTAAAACCAAAAAAATATGAATAGGTACAACGCGACTACTTTATTGCGTTCAAGTACATTTGATTTGATTATTATTATTACTATCGTCACCAGCTTCATCATCATTATCAACATCGATATAATTTTAATAATTATAATACCGTGTCGTAGACTATTCAAATGTCATATAATATTATGTATATTCATGTTGCCGCTGGTGCCGTTTACAGTTTTTATTTTCTCTCGACCCGTCTGACACGTTCAACGCTCAAACATCAAACGCAATAAATAAAATCTACTTTTAAATTACAACAGTCTTTACAGCAGTTCTATCGCGGTGGTTATCGTTACAATTATTATCATTATTATTATTAATATTATTGTCTTCATTTTTACCATAAACGTCGTAATTATTACCGATAAAATTATCATTAGTTACTGTCGAAAGTTTTTCCGCTACTAGTAATGCCATTGGTTCGATGCCGATTGCTACCCGTATTCTGAGGCCTTCTCCTTTTCCGTCGTCTCGTCTTCCTCCACCACCAGTCTTTTTTGTTAAGATTATTATTATTATTATAATCGCGGTGTTCAACAACAGTAACATCGAAAGTGTCCCCGCCGTCGGCGACCACTTCAGCCTGTCTCCGATGCCGAACGCTCCGCTCATCAGCGTCTTCCCGTAGTGTCGTATCCTCGGCAGGCTCGCCTCCGCCACCGTCGCCGCCGCCGCCACCGCCGCCGCTGCTGATGGTGTCTTCGTTTGAAACACGACGAGGCTGATAAGTAGACACATCGTAGCCGACGTCTTCGTTCGTTGCATTATTGCTTGTTGCTCGGGCAATAGCACTTTTATTGCAGTGGTGCACGTTAAAAGAACAACATAGTACTCCGTCCTAAAAATAAACGTTATTTATTATACATAAACGACAAAGTGCAAGTCGGACGACGCCGCCGACAGACGCTCGTTATTTTGTCGTCGTCGTCGTAAAAATAAAAATATTATGTCGGCGGCAATTAAATGTAAATTATATATATAAAACTATATATATATATATATATATATATATATATGTGTGTATGTGTGTGTGTCCATGTGCACTTATACACACACACATATATGTATATTTTTAAAATACAAAAAAAAAATCTTGTGCTGTCTAGTAGAGTGCGCAAAAAGAGCATTAATTTAATTATATAATTATCAAACGCACTACAGTTTCTAATATATGTATGTCACCGGCAATATGGATAATTCAGGTATTTTGCAAAATGCCTAGGCATTATGCAAATTGCCAACCCATTTTAGGCAATGTAAATAAAGCATATGATTTTCAATATTATTTTACATATAACCTAGGTATTTTATAAAATGTGCCTAGGTATTACGCAAAATGCAAATTTTTTTTTTAGGCAAAGTACAAAACATTTTATCATATGTTATATTACATTAAGATTCTTATAATTATTATATATTATTACTCATATTACAGATAAAATTAAATTTTTATCTATTATTATATTATTACTATTGTATAAATATTTTAATGAAACTACTATATACCTATTTTTAAGGCAAATACCCTTATTATTGTGACACTGGACTTACAAGCACATTATAAAAATCCTTGGCCAATTCTTGTGGATTGAATTTTTATCAATTCGTTGTACTATTCATCAAATAAATAACTAGTATTGGTGGTCAAATTTTTAAAACAATTTTGCAGTTTGCTATAAAAATTTAACTTCGTATAAATCGTATCTATAGTTGTAACACCGTAACGAGACACGAAAATTATGAGAAAAATGACGATATTGTAATAAAATTATCAGTACGTTCAATATTATACCTCGGAATTATTATTATCAGTGGCGGATTAGGAGGCAGGCTAAAAGGCTTATAGCCTAGGGCGGGTTTTTTTTTATAGAATTAAGTGTTATTATTGATTTATTAGATATATTTATTTTAATATATTTTTTTTATACTTGTCATATAAACACGAATATATGTACATTGTATGATGCGTACTTATAGGCTATATTAAGAATATTACAATTATTATTACAATTTGAAAATATTTTATTTTAAATAAAATAATTACAGTTAGTTACTAGTTATTATTAATAACTTATTAGTACCTATGTGCTTATTGGGAACATCCGACTATCCGAGTATAGGTATTTTCATATCTGGCTATTTATATTTCCGTTTTAGACCAAATATTGTTGGTTCCTTAGTAGAGTGATAGGTGGATTGGACAGGGTGATTAAGCCTAGGGACGCCAAAACGCTAAATCCGCCACTTATTATTATAGTAGTAAAAGAATCTTTATTGCGTTAAATCACGCACGCACATTTATGATAAAGTCGTTGGTAATAGGCGATGCCCAATTTTGTTTGTTTTCATCATATTGCCTACTCCACGTTTAGCATTATATATAACACCTAGGCAAAGCTCGTATTATGTATATTGCCGAGTGATTTTTTGCATTTCGCAAAATACCAGATTATCCATATTGCCGGTAACGTATTTATGTTTATAATAATCGCAAAAGATATTATTCGTGACCTGCATTTTAATACAATCATGAAAGATCAATGATCAATACTTAATCATACATATACATATATATATATATTTTTTCAAATAAGATTCGACGAAAATACGGGAGCGAGCGAATGTGAGTGCATGCGCGTGCGTGGTTCTAATAGTGATATACGAGTGCAAGAGTTCAAACGAATCGTTTGAGTGTAAGAGTAAAACATACAACACAGAATCAACCGGGTAAAATCGTGCAAGTGTTAACATAAATATAAATTGGATGTGCATGCGTGGTGGTAACTGTGATGGTGGTGATGGCGATGGTGTATGCGCTGAAACGCCGAACATCGCGAACGGTACAGGTAGGTATACACTGACATCGAAAGAAATGATCGACGATGAACGACGGGCCGCGGGAGGAGTAAAAAAAAAAAAAAATCTATAAAAGCTGATAAACCGTATAAAAATATAATGTACAAATAGGATAAATGATAAATAAAATCGATGTAGTATACAGTATAGTAGCAGCACAGAAAGCCGAATTATATAAAGGTTATATTGGTTAAAAAAAAAGATGTGAGAGTTTACCGATGCACACAACACGCGATATTGCTCACCGATTGGGCGCAGTATGGCGGCACCTGAATGGAAACACACAAAACTTTTATTAACAACACACACACACAAACTGGTTATAATAAACAAAAAAAAAAATTTAAAAAAAATTAAAAAAGAGAGAGAGAGAGAGAGAGAGAGAGAGAGAGAGAGAGAGAAATGGATGATTAATTTTCTTGTAAATATTTCAACGGATTTGCATTGTTACGCGATGCAAGATACTATTATTACGTATTTTATCAATCCCCCCCTCCGGTAATACGTAATAATGATAATAATTCAAATTAGGTAAATCGTCCAGCCAGCGTTATTAACACACGCATACATTCGTATACATTATACGTAGGTAAACACACTATATATTATGCATGCACGACAAAGATACTGATTATGGTAGTTAAAAAATATTTAAATATTTATACGTATATACACATGTGTTATATACATATATATATATATATATATATATATAACAATTTTTAACAAATTTTTAAACGGCATCGGCCAACATGTATAATTACAATGTATATAAATCAATTGGGAATGAACTCTGTTCTTGTTTATAAAATAACTACATCATATTGTATAAAATAGCACATGGTCAGGAGCGGATTCAGACATTTTTCACGGGGGGGGGCATAGCCGTCTATAGCCATATATGTATAGTAAGTTATAGCTTTAGGAACAAAGTTAAATCTTATTAAGGGAATAAAATAACATAATATTATGGTATTACAAATTAATAGTATGCTTTATATTTATAATTCGAAATTAAGTTTTCGTTGTTTTTTTTCAGAAAATCTGTTAAATATATTTATTTTTGTTATTTTCTCTGTCAATTTTTTTACACTTATGAGTGTACATAAGAACCAACCCAGTCAATGTTTCTTTTCCCGTTCTCGTCCTTAACCAAGTCTTGAGCATCCTTAAAGAGGAATAGCATTTTTCTACTATTGCTATAGAAATTGGTAATGTAACTAAAATTTTAAGAAATTATGTATGTATTGGATAGCAATTTTGATCTAAATGATTTTATGTCTCAATAACTGAATTTCATATTTTTATACTCAGGATTTACTAATAAAGAATTATTGTTTCTTTTTCCCGGAAATAACTGGGACAACGTGTGACGCTCGACGGTTAATGATTTCCTGCAGTAACGAATATAACGTTTTAATCATTTTTACTATAATTGAGTGTATAATATTATCGAATGATAAAAGGTAGAACACGAATATTGATGTATGACTTGTATGTGCAAAAAATGATAACCGATTTTGTAAGATGTACATTCATTTTTGATGACCTCAACTATTTTTTGATGAGGACTGATTTATCTTAAATCAGTGAGAACGTATTATTGAGTATTCTTTAGTCTGCCCGGAGGATTTCATTTGGGATTAAACATACTATTAAAATTATATTATCCGCACAATGCGTATTATAATATACCAATGATCAAAAAATGACAATGATGTGTTCTATTTGATTTGATTTTTATTATTACATTACATATACGGTGTATGCATCGTAGGCAAGAATAGCATTCACAATTTGTGGAAGCTTAAGTAGTTGGTAGGTCTATACTAATAACGTAGCAAATAATCATCGTTTAGTTAAGAAAAAATATATAATTAAAATATCATTAGCAGGCTATGATAATAAGAATAATTAAATGTTTTATTTTATATTTTTTTATGTCTTAACATTCAAATTATTTTATAATTGAACAATTTTTGATAGGGATTATTTGCTATTCTGGAAGGACTAAGCCCTCAAAGCTCTCATCATTATTCGAGCCTAAAATACCACGTATTACGTTTTACACTTCTACGTCGCGGGGTTAAACTGTTGTTCTGTACAAATAGTGTACCCGCAGACGTTCATATATTTACGGTTATGACTATAGCGTTTGTTTTATTCATTATCTTTACCTTGCAATCGCACGAAGTGCACATGTCTCCTGGATCATCCCAACGAGCTCCCGACTGATAAGTACTTCCTTCATATAAACATGGTCTACCGCCTGCTGTCTGCGGCAAAGATTTGTTGCCGTTTTTGTCGTCGTCGCCGTCACCACTAACGCCGCCGCCGCTTCCATCGTGGTACTCGTCGAGTTCGGTACACGGATCGGTTGCCGTGGCCGCGGTCGAGGTGAGCGTGGCAGACGAAGACAACAACGAGACTTTTGAATCGCACCTCGGCGCGCAACAATCGGCCACCGGATTGTTGTAGTCTGCAAACGTTGACGCTGTGGAGTCCGCTGCGCATCCACCCACTCCCGAGGGCAGAACCGGTGGGCACTGCATAGGCCAGCAATCAACTTGGCCTAACTGTATAACAAAACCGATGATTGTAAGAAAGAGGTATAGTGAACACGAGGTGTCTGTTAGCATAATCATGCAATTAGCATGTGTTGAAATATTCACTGAAAGTGTAATAAGTCTTGGAAATACTTTGGAGATTTCAGATTTTGTTAAAAGTATCATTTTAATCCACCTAAACATTAAAAGGATTGAATTGTAATCGACGAGGAAAAAATTAATTTTTAATTGAAAATTTCACATTATTAATCTTTTTGCGTATCTATACAAATCTCTTTTATTGATATATTTGAATGTGAATGAAATCTATGCTGAGAACAAAATAAATGTATGACAGACATTTTGAACGTATCCATTTTGAAATTAAAAAGAACAAATGTACTACGAGGAATTTGACTGGTTAAAATATGAATCTTGGATTCATTTTCGAATTATTCAAGTGTTAGAAATCTGTTAGTATTTTTCGTACAATTTATAATGATTCGGATATTTTTAAATTTAACATATCGGTAATTTGATTAATGAACAAATCATGGAGTAATGATTTAGACAATATTTATTTTATTAACGTTCGAATACAAACCGGACTCTGAATAACAAATGATATGTAATTACGAGTGTACTGATAAAAATGAACTACACTTTTGTGACCAAGTATTCATTCCCCTATAGCTACTTGATATCAATAAAATATACGATTAGTATTAATTTAGATTACTAATGTCGGTGTCCATGTTGCAAGCAACGACCCTTTACAAACGATCCGTGCGAACCAGTTGTACGTAAAGACCGCGAAACCGATCGTGGTCAAGTACGAAATGAAAATCTAATGAGTATGATATTATTATGATTATCTGATGATTAATCTGATATTTAATGTTGTCAGATTTCGTCGATTCGTTCGTTTCCCCGACCACATTTCACTCGGTGCGACCGAGCGTTTAACGTTTGCAACGTGGTATAATAATTATACAATTTGGTTATCGATTATGGTGTACTCACCAAACATTCGCACGTCTGACACTGATAAATCCATTGTTGGCCACTGCGAAACCTCACGTTCGGCAGCTCTTGGTGAGCACACGACGCTTGTGCGTTGCAATGGGCGCAACAGACCGACTGCACGTGATCGTCGACCGCGCAATCACACTCGATGCGCGTGCACAACAAACGTCCACTGGTGCACGTGCAGTTAGTACACTCCTTGGGTACGAACCATCCACCGTCGTCCACTTCGGTGCTGACGTTTTTGCTATCCTTGTGCACGCAACCTTGAATGTGTCGGGGGAGCGGGGAAGGACGAAAAACATACATTAACAATAACAATTACGGAAACGACGACGAAAGCATATTCGAACCATCGTCATCGTCTTTGCGGAACGGTGATACTCACTCGATTTGCATTCTGACGAGGCGTTACCAGTGTTGGAAGACGAAATTTGCGTCGTGCATTTGCATTCATACGAGCCCACGGTGTTCACGCACGTAGCCGATGGGTGACAAGTGTGATTGTTTGTCGCGCATTCGTCGACATCTGAATAAAAAACGAACAAAAAACCGATGTGTGAAAGATCATTGGCCTGCGAACGGCGGGTGCCGGTTGTGCCTCCCCCAAATGTTGTAAATGGAGCCCTACAATTTAAGTCTAAGATTAAGGGGCCCATATTTTAAACAATGTTGCTCAGATTAACGTAATTTATTCTAAAAAATGTTATAATTGATAAAAACTAAATTTTATAAATTTTGCACAAAAACTTTTTCTAACGGCAATAAAAGTACAAATCATGAACAATTGAAGTTATCTAAGAAAAATATATGAAATTCAAGGGAAACATATTACGCATCGGGGCTAATTTACCACAGTATTAAATAAAAAATTAAAGTTATGTTTATCTAATTATTTATACATTATAATTTTTAAATAAACCTACACGTTTTGTTAAGAAAGGACTCAAAAGCATTGCACGCCTATGGTAACGATTATAATATTATACTTGTTGTCCGTATCGTTAAATAGTAGACGCACGTGGTGCTTTCCCCCTCCCCTGCGTACAATCAACATAGAGAAAAACGGTTGAAATACCACCTTGTTACAATACAACTCACCTTGGCACGTCGTGCCCAGCGAAGGCGACCACGTGGGTACCAGGACGTTCAAGTCGTTGGCGGGCGCGGCCGTGGTGGCCACGGCGGCCGACGAAGCTGGATACGTCATGATGACGCTCTGGTAGCCGGGGCTGCACGCGCAATAGTACCATCCGGCCATGTTGACACAGCGGGACGACGGGCCGAGACACCCGTGCGCGCCGGTCGCGCATTCGTCCACGTCCAGCTCGCAGGCCGGTCCCTCGAACGCGTTCGGGCACGAACACTCGCCGGGGCGCGCGCACACGCCGCCGTTCAGACATTTCTGTTGGCACACGGCTGCACGCGTCGGCATAAAAAAATAAAAAAAAATAAAACGCACTTTGTTATTTCAGAACATTAGGTCAACATTGCCGGTGCTCGAGTCGGACGTTTTACTCGACTGTTTTGACTACGTTTTACAACAGTATCATACGTACAATTGTACAATTTCCGTATCTGTTCCGTATGAAATGAAAATGATTTTTTTTTTTTTAACAAAACTCTACGCATTCAACTGACAATTCTAATCGTACGTTACAATTAAAACTTGTAACCGATCGTTATTTACACGTGCCGCGTGGTTTCTATACGATGATTATGGCCAGGCGGCGGACGCGTATTCGGAGGGTGCGACGTTACGGCGAGATAAAATAAAAGTTGGTCCACGCGTAGTGAAAATCGATCGAGTTGAAATTTGAAAATGGTTTAATTGAGATTTTCCGATTTTGAGCACTGGCGTTTAAAGCCTAACATCGCTGTTGCTTAGGTACTCACGTCTGCAGGTATATCCGTCACCTTCGTAACCGTCCAAGCACTTGCAACTGTAACTTCCGGGCGAATTCGTGCACGTGGCGTGCACGTGGCACGGCGGCTCCTCGTCGCTGCTGCACTCGTCGATGTCAGCGCATTCGAACCGATTCAGTCGCGCGTATCCGGCGTTACACCTGCACGTGTACGAGCCGGGCGTGTTCACGCAGATCGTCGTGTTCGCGTCGCAATGATGACCGTTTTGACCGCCGATGCTCAAGCATTCATCGACGTCTGCGGAGGGAATTGTACGATTCTCGTTAAACATGATTTCGTGAATACGTTTGTGACGGTTATCGATAAGCTAACGACAATACACGAACACTTGTCTACGGCGAAAAAAGTTTTTTCAGGGAAAACATTTTTATGAATTCCAACTAAGGGAGTACAACTCCATCGTAAACCCTTTGGCCTCACGTTTCTTTGAAAACTTTTGGTCTGATGTTGAGTCGTCTCACTCTAGTTAAGTTGACCGATATTAAACTCGCTGTTCACTTGACTAAACGCCCGTTCACTCATCTTTCATTCTCAGAATCTGCAAACGCAAATTCTCCCTTTGTTCGTTACTTAAAAACTACCAATGACGATCCCTCAATCGATACTTCATGTGTATTGAATAAGTAATTTCACAAAATATTGATAGATATCGTATTAGTTTCGTTCTTCGTCTACCTATCTGCAAGCGCAAACTCTCTCTTTGTACATTACTTAAAAATTACCAATAACGATCCCTCTATCGATACTAAATGTGTATTGAATAAATAATTTCACGAAATATTGATAGATATCGTTTTATTTTTGAGCTCCACCTACCCATTGTAAATGTAAAATTAAAAAAATTAATAAATTAACTGACTAAAAAAATATTTGTGAAAGGAAAGCGTCGTATGATATATGGTAAACATTAAAGTTTTGAATACAATCGCAACGAATTTTATGGTATTTTGATATTATTAAAACTTTATTTTTGGTAAAATATTCAAAAACATGGTATTGTCGTTAGTGTGTCGGTTATATAAATTGTGTTTTTTAAATTAATTATAATGCATTCAATAGATTAATAAGCAAAAACGTATTAATACGGTTAGTAGTTACCATCACACTGTAAACCGGAGCCAGCATAGCCAACAGCGCAAGCACACTTGTGTGTGGTTTTTAGATTGATACAAGTAGCATTCGGATGACACGAGTCACGTCCACCTCGAGCGCAATAATCGACGCCTGCATAAGCGTTATCAAACACGCGCACACACAGAAATACAAAATTACAATATTATATTAACAAAATATTAGGTTAAAATTATACGCGGGACTTTGAAAGTATCTTATTCGATTTGGGTCATTTTCCTCCCCACCGTCCAATTATTAGCTATTTTATTACTCGTTTTCGAGCAAAAAACGATTTTCCTAAACCCAATTTTTTTTTAATATGTTAATTACGATGACGTTAACAACGTCGGACCTTCTGGATTAAATCCAAAGCCACTGTGTCATCATTAATAATAATTTAAATTAAATTGACTTAAAAAAAGATTTAATAAAAAAATATTTTTTTTAAATATTAACGACGTGGCAGTTATTCACATTTGCTAATAACATGCTAATTTTTGTGCTTATAACATTGCTAATAAATTGTAAGAAAATGTATTTTCAACCTAAAATTAGACGAAAATTGTAATAAACACTATATTCGTGGTAAAATCTATAAATATATAATTTATAATCCAGTTATAGCGTGTGTTTTTCTATTTTCACACATGATTAACGTTAATCATTCAGAATTTGGAGCAACAATATTTTATATAATAGCAAGAATATCAAATATCATAGGATCAATGAAATAATAACACCTAGTATAAACCTTTTGACCTTTGCTATTTATCTTATCAAACAGATTACAGGGAATTGAAACAAACACAGTTGGAGTGAAAAAATGTCAAAACTTGGGGTGATCAATAGGATTGATTTTTAAGGTAGCGATGTTATGTGAGTGTAAGTTTAAAAACAACCAAATTTATCTTAGCATATTTAAGATGAATATTTGGTGTAAATTGATTATATAAAATGTTTAATTCATTTTTCATTAATACTTAAAATTTTTTAAAATACTATTACAACTGAAAGATATAGGTAAAAACGCATACGTTAATATATTTCTCTCTCCATTGAAAATATCATATTTAAAACAAAAATTAATTTTTATCGATTAAAATATGGTTGGGATAAATGTAGTGAATATTAACATAAATATATCCATTTATTAAATAATGAATCTATGTCACCAAATATTTTTTAAAGAAATAGAAGATTAATTTCTAAATTATTAATCGATATTCATGAAATCGCACTTAAATAATAAATATATGCAGTGGTGTAACTAAAAGGGGTTAATGGGTCCTGTTAACCTCCCCCAAAAATATTGTTCTAGGTACGCTTTTCAATACATGTAATCATTTTTTTCTTTTTTTTTTATATTTTTAAGTTTTATGATATATATATATATATATTTAATATCATAAATATTATTTAATTTAAAAATCTGAAATGGAATACTATACGAAAATGATTTTATATGAATACCAAATAAATTATTTATTATTATTTAGAGTAACTAGTTTCAACGAGTGATTTAATATGGGTATGTTACGTTATTTATTTCCTAACCACTAATAATTTAGCAATAGAATGGATAACACATGTTCAAGATTAACTGTTTTTGAAACACATGTGACTAAGAAGGCAATATGTAACCCATATGATGTATCTTATTTCGTTGTCAACTGACTTTCGTATGTTGATAGTAATATAGCCTTCTGTCGGAACGATAAATTTAATTTTCACCAATATATAAATAAATTAAACTTATGTTCATACTTTAAATCCCATTGAGTTTCTATTTTAAAACATAAAAAACTTCATTTCTCAAGTATTAAACTTTTAATTTTTTTAAAAAAATTGTAGATATAATTATAAAATAAAATAAAAAAAAATCGAATTATGTGGTGTGCTTAGGAGAGTATTGTTTTAGAAATTGCCCCCAACACTTCGGAATTAATTATTCATATAGGTATTTATTATTTTATTTCATAGTTTTTAAATTAGATTAGCGTTTCAAATTTATTTAATATTTTATGTCTTACGAGAACGTATAATTAATTTTAACAAGTATTTGTTAAATCAATTAATGAATGTTATAGATCAAGTTCAATTAAGGTGAGTTGCAACGTATTCTTCTAGCAAAAATAATGAAAAAAAATTATAGCTGATTAAGTTACAATCAGTTTATAAGAAATATTATTTTAAAATAACACTTAAACTTGTATACAATGACAGTATTTTTTTGTAAATCATTTGTAATGATAGTTTAACAATTAACTTTTTGTTTTTCTTTGCTCAGTTACAATAACATATTCTTTATATTACCTAATATATAGTGTAAGTTTTTTAATTATACTAATTGTACTATTGCATTTCTTGTTTTTTATTTGTCTTAAAGAATATTCATAGCAATATTAGTTGGAGGAAGTAAAGTTTAAGGTTCGGGTGTAAGAAAAAAAACTATGTTAATTTACGGTTTAACGATAATCAATGTGGTTCGAATCTAGTTAAATTTTTAATTACCTGGGCAAAATTTACAACACTGATCGGGAACAGAGAACTGTTCAGACACGTCACACTCCAAGACTGGACACTGAGTTTTCGCATCGACTTTATCACATTTCAGTACACCATTGAGACAGTTACAACTCAAACACGGCTCGTAATTAATAGTGTCGCCGTGTTCTACTACGACATCGCCTTTTGCTCTGCATGGCTCTGAAAATCATCGTTACATTATACAATGGCAATCTCAATGAAATAGTCATGTAATAATGTAAAATTAATGATATCACTTACTCTGACAGGTCTCGCAGCATTCACCAGGTTTCCGCGTGGGGAACTTGCAATCGACCGGCGGACATCTGATGGGCGAACATTCGACCCGACCGCGCTGAGGAAACGAAAAATATTCGAATATTTTGATTTGAATGTTTCCCTATAATATTATATGAAGCCACCGAGGTGATGAAAACCACGGTTATACTTACCATACATGTGCACATATCGCACTCGTGTTGCCACACCGACCCGTCGATCTTTACCATGGTGTTGTTCCGTTCGTCAATCTGCAAACACGGTTTACGACATTCGCACGTTTCTAGCTCGGCAATTCTCGTTTCAGCCGCTTCGAGCTGTGCACATGGAAGTGAAAAAATAAACATATACATTTCGATTAACACGGCTTATTCATACTATTGACCACAGATTTATTAAAAAAAAACTAGATAGGTTAAGTTATGCTGGTATTCGTGTTTAACTTGGACAATTTTTACTCATAGGTTAATATTCTGTGGCATGGAGTAAATAGTAAAACACATTTTGGGAATAGTATTACTAGGGCAGTGTTGTTACCATGATATAAATTATCAATTCGACATTGAGACGGTATGAAAATGATAAGAATTTGCAAACATTGTCTAAGAGACAAATGATTTCATAATTGTATACGTCGTTGAATAATATTATAGATTCGGCGATCTAGTTGTACGAATCCGTATTCTCGATACCATATTACGCACCTTATTGCTCAACAAGTGCACGATTTTATTCAAGTTTTCCATCGTTTTTTGCATGGCGATGAACTGACCGCATGTCGGACACGATGTGTCCAGGCTAGGGCACTGCACGCGCTGTCCGTCCGCTCCTCTGATCAACCGCACGTCTTGCATGAGGCCCTGTGCACAACATACAGGCACGGTTAAAATCGCGTTCGGTCTACGGTTTTTTTTTTTTTTTAATGTTTTTAATTAATTTTTTTTTTTTTTTTGTGAAATATAAATAACTAGACGATTTCTTCTCTCCGAACGGCTGCACGTCACTCGGAGAGCGGAAATACCGCCGTACGAACGGCAACTCCATCTTATCGTGAAGCCCATCACGTTTGAACGATCCACGGTTACACATTCGTTATGCGATACCTACCTTGAAAATTGAATGCACTCCTCTGTTGCGCTGGCCCACGTACAAGTCCGGCGATCCCGCGAAACTGGTATCGGCCGGACCAGCAGGCAACGTGCGCGTGTACACGAGCCGGCAGTCGATGAACAGACGGGCCTGGGCGCCGCTCAGCGTAACGGCCACGGCGTGCCAGTTGCCGTCGGCCAGGGCGTACGCGAACACCTCGGTGTGGACGCGACGACCGCCTTGGGACACGTAATGCAATCTCACCTCGTCCTTGCGCCCGCTCGACTCCAGTTCCAAATATCTACGCGCAAATGACAATCGATTACTTCATATAGTCCGTAACTTTTCGATAGCATCGATATCACCATCATCGTCTTGGCGACGCGCGCATACCTGTTGGAGTCCAGCGAAAACGACACTATGGATCCAGTGTTGGCACGTTCTTGCCGCACGACCGCCGCTATCGTCAGCTCGTCGGCGTCCCTGAGTAACTGAACAGCACGCTTGTACACGATGTCGGGAACTTTTAGCTGTCTCGACGTACCTACAGTTCGTTGGAATGTTATTACGTTTGCATCGAAAAGATTATTTCTTGATATTATTTTTAATTTATTTAATTTATTTTTTCTCAAATGCTAATCGGTCTTGTCTAATGTCATATTTATTATGCGTGTACCTTGCATGCTGTACGCTGGCCTCAAACGGTTTGGCGGAAACACGTCCGAATTCGAAAATTCGTCGTCCGATATGGCCACGAGTACCACTCCCATCGTGAAACTAGTCGTGGAATCATTTTTAGTTGTACTACCGCTGTAATGATTATGATAACTGTGGTATATTTGCATAGTAGCTTCGAGTAAATCCAAAACGGCCAATGGTGAGTTAGCTTCGTTTACGGGGAAATAATTAATATTAATCTGAGAATGTGATGACGCTAAAAAACAAAACGAAAAAAAAAACAAATTAATTATCAAGTACAAACATTCAAATGTTTAATTTAATACTTCCATCCGATCTGTGAATATAATTTCTGAAGTATTCTGATCGTTTGAATGTTGAAAAATCATTCAAAATTAATACGGAAACGTAATTTTTTTATTTAAATTTGCACAAAAGTACTTTTTATTTTATTTTATTTTACCGCTTTGATTCGTTTTACCATATATTTATGACTGATATAATTTATTTACCTATAGCATATTATGTAAAAATGTATTTTTTAGCTATGTATATTTAAAAATATTATATTTCGTATGTTTTAAACAAATGATTGAATGACCGAAATTATAAAAACTAAATACAAAACCCGAATTCCCATTTTTATTGTAAATGTTAAAGCAATGCTCTACTAAACAAAATAAACTGCAACAATTGGGGGTAACAGCAAGACGAAATAATAATTATTTATTATAGATCAACAAAAAAAATTGTTTTAGTAAGATACTAAGAACTATTAATGATATCTGTATCTTGCATAATCGTATGAAAAAATTAGATAATATATCTTCAATGCATTTAAAGACACAAGATATATCGATTGAATAATAATTATATTATGTATTCATTTTAAAGATATATGAACTTTTTTTTTTAAAAAATAATGATTATAATATATAGTAAATATCAATATATTTTTAAAAAAAACGTACAGTGTTTGAAAACTATTGTTTGATATTAATTTTAAAAAACTTGTTAGTTATAACCACAGAATTATATAACCCATGGCGAAAATAAGTATCAAATTACTACGGTTTTTGGCTTATTTAGAAAATTAATAAAACTAAAAATCTTGTTATAAATAAATTCACCATAAGCACAAATATTCAATTTAGGTGTACATTTACTATTAATTTTACTATATTAGGACGAAAAAACTGGAAGGTTATTTACTTTATATAATAAACGATTCATGATAGTAATTTTATAGTATATTAAGTTTCCCTATACAAACATTTTTTAATATACAATATAAAACATGAATACACATTCATATTGTAATAAAAGTATATTACCTACATGAAACTTTAAAAGTATAATTACTACACTAAAAAGTGTTTAAGAACCCATGACTTAAATACCAATAACTTTCATTTTTCGCTCAAAGACAGAAACTTTTAAATGTGTATAATCTTTTAATTTTTCCACCACATTATTCTACTTTATAATGTAACCGCAGTAGTTTATAGGTAAAGTTAGAAAATTTCGTATGATTTATAGAAAACTATATAATGCACTTTAATGCCAAAAAGATTTGGAAAAAATGTTTTATTTTATATATTGTGAATATAAAAAAAAAAATGCCCTTTTAAGTCATTAATAATAAAAGTATCGTAACGATAAATTGAATGTATGCATTTGTATTTTAATTGTGGTTGAATATTGAAATATATGATAAGCCACATATATTATTATTGTACAATAAATAGCATTATTCCTGAATGAATATATCTATTGTTTATTATTAAATAAAATACAACATACAATGGTATTAGATTGTAACGTTTAAATACAGTTTACAGTGCAATATTAATAAAAATAATTTGATATATAAAGAAAAATGACGATAAATTGATGAAAAATAATTGAAACAAATTTGAGAAAATTATAAAATCAACTAAGACTGAAACAGTCTTTATTTTAGTAATAATGTTTCTTGTTTTAAAAAAATAAAAATAATTTTTTTAATAAAATACTAAGCAGTCGTATTTTAAGATGTTGTACTTAAAAATTCGACTAACGGACGATTACCTCATCGTTTATTTTTAAGAATATAGAAATTATAAACTCGAAACTAACGATTAATTATCGAATAACCTCAATTAAATTTAGATGTCCACTTTATGTAACATAATATTACCATTATATGAATGGTACAATGTATATAATACGTTTAATTATTGCTAATAATTAATAAATATCAATCATTATTTTCCAAATATTAAACTTTGTAATTTGCATCACAATGAAAGCATTTAAGTATCGAGATCGTGTAAATTGTATGTTTAAGATTTTTTGCAATGTGAATAATGATTTTTTTTTCAATTAAATTGTGATATTGAAAGTATGTCACACTGTTTTATTTGCTATTTGTATCCAACATATTTGTCGTCAAATATAGTAATTTAATTCAACATGTCTTACAAAGAAATATATTTGCAAACGAATTACGCTACAGAAACAAATAAAACATTATCGTGATATTTTTATTTTGATAAATAATATAAAAATTAAAATAGAAAACATAACTGTTTCTGTATTATACGTGTATAATGCTTGGAGTACAGAAATATATATACTTAATATTCTCAAAGATAACAGTACTGTCGGCACTTAGTTGACATAAAAATGATTACATTAAATTTACATGTAGACTTAAAACAAAACGTAATAAGCAGATGCTGTTTATTCTTGTGTACGTTATCTTCTGCTATGGTTCTTATAAATTAATTTCGTTGATCTTTCGTTTAACAGTTATCAGCTTACAATTTTTAAGACTATAAATATAATTATTCACCATAAAGATAAACTTATCAATAATAAAATTGTTTTCCATATTCTTCCTAAATCTTACCACAGTATATGTTAATAATATAACATAATATTGGACTTCTAACAATATTTAGTACAACAATCATAAAATATTTAATCTCTATCACTGATATAGCTTATAAATATTGTTCGGTCACATTAAGACCAAAAAAAATTAATAGAATTTTTATCACGTTAAGACTAATAAATAAAAATTGACTTTTGGTTCAAAAGAAAACTTATAAGTTATAACAGTTAATATTGATTAATTTTATATGCATCAGCTATAATGAATAAAACAAAATAAATCCAAGCGTATAAATCCACCACACAAGTTTATTGCTGAATGTAAAATTCTTAAAAGCACTAAAGCTATATTTATAGGGCTGGAGATTTGTTAGTAATGCAAATGTAGAAGATTACCGTAGCACCACCGCTGTACTATAAACGTAAATAATTGTTACATGTGGTGTGCTAAACCATAATATATTTTAAAGCTATAGTGGATTATTAAATTTTGTTAGTACATGAAGCATATAACAGTAATAGCCAATAGGTAATTAATTTGATTTAAATAAACATTTATACAACGTATATACACATATATATTTACTTATTTATCATAATATTATACACTATAATAATAAATAAATATGACGAATTAAATTTACCTACTTGTACAATGTATAAACATTACAGATTTATAGTTACACACACACACACACACACACACACACTTCGAAAGTAATATTTGTAATATGGTTCATCATTATTGTGTATAAATAATAGTACTGCAGTACACTAATTAAAATGTTAAATGTTCATATCTGAGTGCGAGGGAAAAAGTTATTTACCACGCTTTTTATTTCGAATCAAGATCAATTTTTTTTTAACACCACACTATTGGTAATGATCATTATTCAATATTCAATCCTATTTGTATCCAATTAAGTCCAAAGAAGAATATTAAAAAAAAAAAAAAACTTTACTTTAAATTCAAGAACAGATATAGCATATATCTGCATATAGCATTATAAAATCGATTGCGAAATGCTGTGGAGAAAGAAATAGCTACTTCATATCAAATAGATACGTAAACCAATAAATGTAGATCATAATTTTACGCTTTCTTTGAATGTATAAAACACGAGTAACATTATTAGTATTGTCGGGAACTATAAAATAAATCGTTAACAGTCATGAGTATCATAAAATGTATAATTTGCGACGTATCGCGACTGTACGTCTGTACGTAACACCGAAACGTCTTGTTCGTGTAACAGACGCATTGAAAGCTGAAACTCCGCCAAGTCGTGACCGAGGTCCGGAAACCGGAGTGTATAGCATTTTTGGCGATATCACCATTATATATTTTTATAAATATAATATATGTATATATATTAATTATATTTATATTTATTAATTTGATATATTTTCGTCTAAAAATCAGATAATGTTTCTCACCATTGAACGTAAAATAGTTTAAATAGTATAAAACGTACGTTTTGGTTATTGTAAATATATTAACCGCCCACACATGGATTATAAATTTTAAAATTTATTTAGGTGCACTTGATAATAATAATAGGTTCTATGAAGGTGTGAAGTACGTAAACTTATTAATTGATCCGATGACTAAGAAATAACTAACATAAAAATTCTATTATTACGCGATTTTGCACTCTTTCTGTTTTACATTTTAATTTTAACAGTATAATCAATGGCAAAAAATAAATACCACCGATATAAGAGTAGTCTGATGATTTTAAAACAGATTTTCTAAAGAAATCAAATATCGACAATCTTAATTTTTTACGTCAAACTAATATTTTTTTAGTTAAATTTCGCAAGAAGGGAAGTTGAAAAATATTTCATAACACAACTTTTACTGACAGAATAATATGAAAAACTCAATATCTATGATGTTTTTTACATTTTAGTACGATAAATAACTTAAAAGTGTAGTTTTATCGGCTATATTACAGTAATTGTAAATTTAACACAGAATATGTCAGTCTGCGTTTGTTGAAAATCTTACATAAGCCCAATTTAATAAAATTTTAATTTTAATTTTGTAAATAATATTCACTAAAAAGCATTAGCTTTGAAAGTGAAAATTACATTAGTTTAATTATAAAAGAAAGATAAAATAAATTAACGGTCGTTGAAAAAAGCCATGCGATGTGTAAAAACTCCAACTTAAAAAAAAAAAAAAAAAAAATGAGAAAAAACGGACTGCAAAATGGATTATAACCCATCACATAATATAGGTATATACCTACTTACATAAAAACCTAATGGATGAATAATTTTTCTTAGTGAATAAAAGCTTGAATTTTAAATATATTACCATTATGACAATATAAATGCATATCTTTGATTAAATTGATATACATTTTTCATTTAGAATATTAGCCAAAAACAGACACAAAAGACTAATGGTTATTTAACCCCATGGAAAGGAACAGAAAATCTCCTTTTATTCAACACGAGGTAATTATTCCAAAGTAAAAAAAAAAAAAAAACATCAAAATAAATAAAGAAAACGGAGAGATAAATATAAAATTTAAAGCTCACAATAACATATAATACCGCATACAAATATAACCTTTGTTTACGGTTTGAAAATTGAGGTTGCATCGCGAAAATATGTATAACTAAAGAAGACTTCAAGGGAGAAATATTATTAATCGTAATTGTAATCGTGTTAATATGTATATTGATCGCAGATCAAAACCATTACTGCCACGTTTTTTTATTTCGACTCTGAGGCGAAGATTATTATAGGATTTTTATTATAGGATTTATTATTATGCGCAATGTTAATTGTTTTTTAGAACGATTTTTTTTTTTCAATGCAAATTGAGACGACATTACTACTCATTTCCTATTTAATCTCTGACTGTGGTTAATAAATTATATGATTAAGTACTAACTTTCATGTTATGTACATACTTTGAGTTATTCAAAACGTTGAATAATTGGGAACGTTTATTACAACATCATGGAAAGTTTTTCCCATCCGACCATCGATTCGAATTGTTAAGGTTTTGACTTATTATGGTTTACTTAACAATCAACTTTTAAAACTTCGATTATCAACTAATATGTATCGCCAATAAGATCGTAACGATACACGCGAGAACATATAACATCATCAGTAATACGCGTAAAACTCAGATAACCCTGCATGTCATATCTTCACTACACTTTAATGGTCATATAATAATTTATTGGCCATCAGATATAAAATATCGTACCATTCGGTACCATCATTGTCGCGTAATAACTTTGACGATTTTAGCTATTAATCAATTCCTTCGCCCTTATATAACTCTTCAAATGCGCCCCCTTTTTTTTCTTTTGTTTGGTTATTATTTTATTTTTATTTCGTTTGTGTTACATTATTGTCTCGGTGAGAAATCAATTTTTCGTCGCGTGGTATATTGTATATGCAGGATACAAACAGATGTATCAGTAAGACACTTAAATTTACAATTACAGAAATAGTTTCAATCACAGTACATTTTGTGAATAATAATAATAATAATAGTAATAATAATTGAGAATCACGCACGTGTATAACATCATATGTTGTCACTATGTATAAAAGTTTATCGAACTCGTGATGAGCTATGCAAATTTTTTTATTAGGATTGAATAATTCGCAGTATTATCCTATAGTGAAAAAAATAGCAGTCGATTATTCATTTATACGTGTTTTCGAGGAACGAATGTCGTCATCGGTAGTATTTAGCCCGGTCAAAATCGCAGCATTTGTAAATATTACAAAAACGGCGTGTGTCTCGTTTCTTAGGCTCTCACCTTTTCTCACACCAATTTTAATATGACAAAGATATTACGTAATAAACGTATCATGTTTGACATGTAAGTGGTGTTTAATTGAAATCAACCTAATTTTAATAAACGATGTATACAACGATATAATAATATACAAAACGCGTGCGCATTAAATAATATTACGTATACGCGTAAGCGTGGATGACCGACGAAATACTCAATCGAACGTGCAATATTTATAACAAAACTATCATCGTAATGCTCATAACATATGTACATATTAACGTGTTGATAATTAATCAATATTTTTGAACAGTAGATTAGGCCTGCTTTAAACATTCGTCAAACCTACTTAGTATTATTGCACATCGGTGCAATAGTAATTTAAACACGGTATTTTTACTTCAACGAAAACGTCCGTTTAAATATTGATTCCGAAAAGGTAATCGCGCGACACAACGATGTTGAAGTCTATTCAACACTTTTGCGACATTGAAGAACACGTACTCTGCTAATGGATTTCGAGAGCACTCGCAGAACACGTATACAGATCTATAGTTGAGTACTCCGTGTACGATATGTAGATGTGTTGGACTATACCCGTGTACAGGTACGGCTCTACTAGTCTCAGCAGATCGTTCGAGTACAGTTTTCGTACGCGAATTTAATTAAAATGTTCCAGGCGAATCTCGAAACGAATACCGTTCGAGCGCGTAAGACGATCGAAATCGTATGTTTAATTGTGCGCGGCGCGAGTTCACGTCGTATTCTATGCATTGATGTGCACGCGGACGGGTTAATAGATTAGACATTGTGTGGGCCATTCATCGTCGAACTCGTAACGCCGACGACAACTGCGACGATTTCAGCGGTGGCGTCGAGTTACGGCCAAAACGTGTACACACGTATAGCCGCTAAACTGAAAATAGTTTGTTGTCCGTTTAAACAAAAATACGTATTTCCACGTCTATCGTTCGCGTGCCACATGTACGCCGCGCGTAACACAACTGTTGGTGTACATAATAACGAGACGACATATGTAGTGCTCGGGTATAATGACAATTAATGAGACTTCAGACGCTGCATTAGACGCTGCACGCGCACACGCACACGTACATTCGTATCGCGTTACCGAAAAACCGGCAAAGAATAACGTTGAGCGCGCGTGTACTTTTGGGGGGTTTCACACGGTCGACCAACGTTGACAGCGCACGTGTCTTTAATTATTATTGCCGTCAAGTGGCGTGGAAGAAACGGGCCTGCGAGCGTGGCGGCGTAGAGGTGTATTGCGGAGAAAATAAGGCGACCCCCGTGTGCGGTCATGTGCACTGAGATGTGATGCGTCGATGGTGCGCGAAGGGACACGGTAAATTAACAGCTGGTCACTCGGTGGTGGTGACACACGATAGCCGCATATAGTAGCCGCCGTGTAATGTTATAGCGGTGCGTTCGTACGCGCGTAATGAGACGATCGGCAATGGCAACGCACCAAATGCTTCGACCGCCAATATTAAGATATTAAAGTAATTTTTTAGATCTTAAACGTTATATTTTATTTATGGAAGCCGTTGCCGACCACAAGGATGTTTATAAACGACGTTTCTATTTCGATCACTCGGTTGTACACGCACACGTCAACGTTGTAATACGTCTAACGGTGCATTTATCTTTTTCTTTTTAAAAAAAAAAAAAAAAAACATTTCAGTTTTTCGGTTTGTTTCAAGTTAAAAATATAAAGAACAGAAAAACACAAGCACAATAATCTTCTGTTCTTTTTACTGCGGGCGGCAGTGGTGACGGATGTTACATTACATTTAATATTATTACGGTGGCAGACGATGCTAATATGCTATAATACATGTATACCATTCCGTAGTTTCGTGTCAGCGGTTATATTATTCACTGCCATCGCTCGTGCTCATAGTAAAAATTATATTACAGACGTAGCAGTAATAATTGTTAGTATCAGACGGGTCATCTCGGCCGGGTAAAATGGATATGAATTCCCGCTAACCTGTAGGTAAACCGCAGTTGTTCACTAGTTAGCCAATGGTCCGGGGGAAAAAATAATATTCGCCATAAGTAAACGTAAACGTTTTACGATTTTATTGAGTAAATAGTGTGCGAGTAAAAATATATGGTACGTGAGCATATGGTATTTTTTTCTTATTATTAAATAAAAAAAAAATGACACGTATAGGGGTGGTTAGAGGGGCGGCTTAGGGGCTACCTACGACGAACTAAAAAAAAAAAAAAAAAAAAAAAAAATAATATAATGGTACAAAGAGACATCGATGAAATATGTTTTTAGATGAATACAGAAACAGAAATCCCAAATCCCATGAACATATATTAGCCAGCACATGCGACGGTGACGGGTAGAATAGTTTATTTGTATACAAAAATGGTGTTAGGGCATTGTGTGTATATTTACTCACAGTATGTGTAAAACCACTGTATGAAAAATATACATTTATATCTCGAGTGCGTCTATTAATTTCAGGGTCGTGTGTGAAGACGACGAGGTGGGATTGCTAACGTAGACTTATTGAGACATTTACGATATAATATATGTGTATATATATGTATATACACGTGACCAGACGAACGTGACACATGAGTTTAGTAATAATTTTGATTTTCCGTTCAAACCACACATGTTTAGTAACATAATATATATATATACGTAACAATTACTGGACGCGTTTATTTATTTTTAACAAATGTGTTTCATCAGCGTTCACAACTATGATGTATGCGAGTAGCGTTTTCTGTGTAACGGACGTCGGATCGACCGGAGTCGATTGGACAACGCACACGTCGGCGGCAGCTGCGAGTCGACAACGACTCGATTTTGTGCCGCCCCGACGGCAGCGTAGTAAAATTATTTTAATCATACGTCGTATATCGTTATTATAATTATTATTATTGCTATTATATTGTTTCGCGATATCGTAAGCCGCTCGTAAACAGCGAATGTGTATTACTAAAAAAAAGGTTGCGTTACCTGAAGAAGCCTGAAGTGCGCTCTTCGCCGGTGCCGTTCGCTGTTGTTTCAACTGCTGTGCCGTCGACACGCCTGTTAGTATTATCGTGACCGCCAACAACACAGCCACTGCTGTAGTAGGCCGCCGTCGCCACTGCACCTGACTGCAGGTATATAGCATAATATCGCAGCGACCGCAAAATGTTGCTGTTCCGTCTGGTATTGCTGTGCTAACGATCAATCATTGATTGACAGCGATGGCCGCTACCACACTGCTGAACGTTCGTCTCCCGGACAGCTCCTATATGCTATATGTGCCGCGAAATAGACAAAAAAAAAAAAAAAAAAAAAAAACACGAAACCGCATTAGTTTATAGAGTAGGTATATACAGGTGCAAAGTAGGTGTGCGATACGCGACATACGAGTTCCCTAAGTCGTTGCCGTGTCCTCGTATCGCATCGCGTACGCGTCGTATTGTATTTTTACTAAATTTACACGGTTGACCGTTGAAGACCACCGATTTTTAGATAATCGCACCGCGGTATAATATGATGATTTACGCTCACATCGATTCGCGGTGGTTAGCCGCCGCTGCCGCCTCTGTAACCGGGCGGCCGACCGACATCACATCTGCATCCCTTACCCCGTTATACCCGAAACGGTTTGATACACAAAACTGATTTCGCTGACGTTTAAAAAAATTGTTCGTATACCGGCTACGTCTAGACGTTTAGATGGTTACGTCCAGATTGATAACGAGTGGTGTTTCGAGATTGTGGTTTCCCATTATTTTGTTAATTAACGTTCAAATCGTTATTGAAATAATTTTACTGCTCAACGAAATATTATCGGTTTACGAGTTCACAACGTGCACGATACAGTTAATTTGAAATAAAT
Source organism: Sipha flava (assembly GCF_003268045.1). Lineage (NCBI taxonomy): Eukaryota > Metazoa > Arthropoda > Insecta > Hemiptera > Aphididae > Sipha > Sipha flava. The sequence goes on along the minus strand of NW_020273144.1, from coordinate 997,169 downwards.
ACCTAATGCACAATTTATGTTTTTGTCGCGTGCTCAAGTCTCATCGGTATACGGTTATACGGTTTTCGAAAACCGAAATAAATATATTTTGTTAGGAAATTGATGCTTTAAAAACGTTGAAGAGTATTTGAATTCCATCAATAATGTGATATTTGAATACATTTGTGCATAAATATTTTGAAATAGAAACATTATTTTTTTTGTTTAAAAAAATTTTTAAACTATGGTGAAACAAATTAATACCAAACTAAATACACGCCAACCAACTTCCAAAGAGGACGTTGTTGCCCCACCCATCCATTCATTTAAACGACCACATTTTGTCACGGGATGGTATAATACATTAGTTTAGTGTAAAACCAATGGAAATGATACAAAAATCAATAATCAAAAACTTGATACTAGTAAATACCGATCGTAAATAACATAATAAATATTTTACGGTTAGCTCAAATATAAATAAAAAATACTGTAGCGTGTGGAATAGAAATATATCTATATTATTCTAACACTGGTCGGTAATGTTGTAGCTTAAAAAAACCACAAAAGTCAATAATAACTAGAGCCCGGAGTTATATGCATTAAAAAAGTGTCAAATATGGTGCAAATATGCAAAGAAAAAGTGTCTAAATATGCAATTATATGCACTATGTTACACTTTATAAAATGTGGTTTTTTTTTTTAAAACCAAACTTTTATACCAAATAAAATTCTAAATATTTTATCAAAAACAAAAAAAAAATGATAATATCCACTGCTTTAAATGTCAAATCATTTAAATCAATTTAAAACTTTTAGGAAACTTAAAAATGAGAATACAAAAAAAAAAAAAAACTGAAAATAAATATTTTTGATTATTTGAAGTTACCTAGTCTCAAAAAACGAGTATAAAACTTTAAAAAAAAAAACCAAAAATTTTAATTTATTAAAAACCCATTTAATATGCATGTTTTAATATGTATTTATGAACAAATATGCAATATAAAATTTGGTGTTTAAATTTGGTATGATATGAATCGTGGACATTTTAAACCTCCATAGACGTACATACACTTAGTACAAACATGCAAATGCATATAAATCCGGGCTCTAATAATAACTAATTAAGCAATTCACTAAATAAAACATCGTAGCATATACAATTAGGTCGAGTACGTGAATCGGAGAGCGCGAAAATAACAAAATCTAATATGTTTCCGTAAAAAACGAAATCGACATAAAAAAAAAATCTTATAACGACTATGAAAGCAGATAAATTTGAACGATACGATTTGTGATGAAAATCACTGGCGTCTGTTAAATCAGCGGTGCGCAACCTTTTTTGATCCACGACCCTCAAATGAATTTATTTCGACTTGGTGACCCCTATTCCCATCAACAATATGTAAGTGTATGATATATACATTTTATCCATATAGACGAAACCGTTTATTTTAGGCGATATCCAAAACATAAAAAATGCAAAATTAGAGTTTTATATGAAATATAAAATCATATAAAACAATATACGTAATATATAAAGTTTTCAATCGGCGTTAACCGTTGGCCAACCCCAGGTTGCGTACGACTGCGCTAAAAGATGAACAAAATATTGATACGCGAATCATATAATTCCTGACCCTACGATCGCTCCTCCGTTGCAGTAATATTCCAACTGGTACAGCAGCGTGGAGTTGCAGCGAACGCTGATAGGTACGCGTTCTACGTACGTGTGTGAACTCGCACTTATTATATTATCAGGCAATGGAATTATCAGCAATATAATGCACGTTGGCAAAGGGATGTGTGCACGTATATATATATACACGTGAAACGTGTAACGACGACGCGGTGACGTTGCGACGAGTATTGCAACCAGTCCCTAAAATATCAAAATTTTCGTACTTCCCACAGTCTCAAATCAGTCAAATCTAAATTAAAAATCAATGCTCTATAAACTATTACCGGATACTTATGGTCTTCTTAAACCAATAACGCATAATATAAATTAAATAAAAGCATGTATAATTAATATATGAATTCATTACTGTAAACGAAATTGAATTATTATTAATTCATTTATACATAAATTTACTCTAATATACCATCAACATATTATTATTATACATTACATTTTAACCTTTTAGTTAGGTATAAAGCAATAGTTTTAAAATAGTGCCGTAATATTTTACCAATATAAAGGAACTTCAAGAACAAATCTTTTTAAATATTAACTTCTGATAAATTATGGTTTCTTTGACGTTTAGCGTCGGGAAAAACACTTTCAAAGTATTTTTGTTGTGTGTCCTTAGTGTATTTTTTGATATGTCTATCTTTTTTGTTCAACCATAATAATACAGCTGGTTCTGGATTAAAATTATTGACAGTTACCATATTAATTCGAATATAAAGAGAATCTTTAATGGTTTCTGGTGTTAAAGAAATTATTCTTGAGGTTTTCATAATGTTGTAACAGGAAATTAACCTTTCTACATAAACGAACTTATTTTATTTGCTAATTTTTGATTTTGTTAAGATATGCATTTGTCTATTGGAACAATTTTTTTAATTTTATCTGTGTTTGATTTTGATTATTGAAATACTTAAACACATTCAACATGCTCAACTGACTGGAGATGGTTTTTAAAACCTCTTTACGTGAAGCAGTACCTAGTTCACTACATATAGCTGGAATATGATTTTTTTGCTTGATATGCATGAATAATGTATGTTAATGGCGATAGCATATACTACACCTTACCATTTTTTTACCTTTAACACATTCTAGTTTTTCAAAAACGTTATCAAGGATTAAACTTTATTTTTTTTTTAATAGCTACACTAGTGCAACTTGCGATATTAACATTAGAGTTACCAGTTAAATCAGTTTTTTTGAAGCAATATCTAAATGTTGAGAAGAATTATTAGAAGTTACTAAAAAAAAAAAATGATTGACCTATAATGTTGATTAACAATTGTATATTAAAATATTATTATATTATATATTATATATTATATTATTATTATTTATAAAATTATAAATATATGGCAAACATTTTTAAATTTGTTGCAGAAAAATAACTCAAAATTAATTCGTTAAATGGAAACGATTTTGAAGGATAAATGTTTGATTCCATAAAATATTTTATTATATAGTTTCGTTAAATTTAAATTTATTTTGTTAAAGAGTGATAACGCTATATTTGAGCTTACAATAAGGTAGTACTTACCATTTCCTTTTATTAAAAATGTATGTATTGATGGAAATATGTAGAAATAAAACTATTACGAACAACTAAACGCCGTAAGAAACATGACGTGACCGTATAGACGTAGAAAACTATGAAGAAGTATAAAAACCCTATTACTAAAATATGTCTACTGTAGACTGCAGTACTGTCTAACGTCTGCAGTGTGTCTAGTTATTGGTTATATTGGTAAAATATTAAGTTTAAACAATAATACTATCAGCGGATTATTTCTCGATAAACATCACTAAGCTGATAAAATTAAAAATAGCTACTCTCAATAACAATGAATAATAACAACTATAATATGAGTATGAGAAATAACAACAAAAAATATTGTTCACTGCGTGTCCGTGTAAAACGTAGATAATAATTAAAATATGGTTTGTCAAAAAATCATTAAGGTATAAAAAAAAAAAATTGGCGAAGTTATGTTACTATAAAATTGTACATAATATTATCATAAAGGTTTGATTTGAATTAAAATTAATTACACTGTTAAATTTCGTACTGCACACTGCACTTTTCGTACTACACAAAGTGTGTCGTGCTGGACACGATTTTAGGGACTGTTATGCACTACAGTCGCGACGCTATTACTCTATATTGGATTATACGTGCGCGCGAATTAGCGATCGCGCGATTCGCGTGCACGTCTAGCTGTTTTATCGCATAGGTGCACAATATTTCGTTGTACAAAAAACGGTATACGAACGGTACAACAGACGTACGATTTTAATAATAACAATATTGTTGCGGTGCAGGTACACGCGACATTGTACCCGTACGTACGAGTACACGTTACGCGGCACATACCGATGTTACACCGCGCTCCGGCCACCGGCGGCCGGCGTTCGTTAATTCAATCACGAAAAGCGTAATACGATCAATCGGCCGTAATGATTACCTGGTGCTCGCGGTTGTTGTGCTGTCGTCCGGTGTGTTAGCAGCAACACGATAACGAACGGCGGTACATCTGGCGGTGTCGCTGGTGCAGGCGCATTTTTATCACCACCGTAACTATCGATCCGGAAGACACCACGTGCTGCCACTGCCGTCTCAACCGTCCGACCGTACCGAAGTAGTCCACGCGTATCACCATAATACTCGTTGCGATATCGCACTGCAGCGGCGGTCAGTTGTCGGACCACGCGATGATCGGTTTACCCTTTGCGTTGGTATACCGCTGCCGGACCGTTGGGTTGCACCGTGAAACCGTGCTGAAGGGCAGCACAACAGTGGCCAATAGTGGTGTTACAACGACCACAAGACCGAGCGGTGGTAGGAAAACGGGGGAAAAAAAAAAAAAAAAAAAATCTATAACGTACGAACGAAGTGAAATTCGAGATGTCACACGGAGTCGTCTTTTCGTGGATTGCGACGACCGCACACGCGCGTCTATGTTATAGTATTCGACGATCCGTTCAATTAGCGACGCGGCGCCGGTGTGGGATTAATTAATGCACGGGCGCGAGCGCGCGCTCGCCGTATCGAATCGCGCGTATATTGAATTTAAAAATATAACGATTATCGTTATATGGGAGGGAAACGTCGAAACAACAACAATTGGAAAACAATCGAAAAACCTAACCGTCCGAACGATATTTTTACGATGAACAACGGCCGTGGCGCGTTGAACGGTGCGCGCTAATAACGACGTCGGTCTTGTCACCCCGGTGGCGGACTGTCGGTGGTGTCGTCGTCGTCGTCGTCGTGCGGTCGACCGGACTGAGAGACTGACTGGAAAAAACGAGTGCGTGTGCGTGTTCGCGCGTAAGTGCGTGTGACGAGTGTGGCACGCGCGCGACGTCTGTGTTATTCTGCCGCGGTGGTGCTGGCCGCGCGCGACGTGGACTGCTGTGTGCCGCGTGGAAATGACGGGGGGGAAAAAAAAAACCAAATACGCTTACGCGGCTCGTTTTATTATTATTATTATTATTTTTTTTTAAAATTTTTTTTCCTCGACTCCGATGTCTATGTGCGCGCACGCCCGCCCGCCCGCGCGCGCGTGTGTGTGTGTGTGTGTGCGTCTGCGTGTACGTGTATGTGTACGTGTGTGTATGTGCGCGCGCGACCGTCGCGTGTTGTCGCCGGTGTGCCGGTAGGATATCGCCGCCACCGCGGTCGTCGTCGTCGTTTCGCTACTACCGTCGTCGTCGGACTACTCAACTCGGTTCGCGTGTACCGGCGGCGTGTGCCAAAAAAAAAAAAAAAAAAAAAAAAAAAAAAAAATAAATAAAAATAAAAAATGAAATAAAATAAAATAGACAAAAAAAAAAGAAAAAGAAAAGGAAACAAAAAGAAAGAAATAGAAAGAAAAAAAACCGAAACGATTATTGTGCGGCGGGGATCCCTTTTCCCTCCATCACCAGTGACGTCGCCGCCGCCCACCGATCGCGCATCCCTTCCCCGCATCGCGCTTACGAAGTCGGCGGCGGCGGCGGCGGCGGTCGTCGCGCACAGCTGTACGTACGCGCGCACCCGTTCGGCGGCTGCCAACGACGACGGCGATGGCGACAGGGGGCGGCTAGGTTACGCCGCCGTGATAGGGGGGTGAGGGATGGTAAAATATAATCCCTCGGCTCTGCCACCGCCACCGCCGTCACGGACCGTCGACACCGCGCCACCACCACCGCCGCCGTCACCACCGCCGAAACCCATGACCGTCCCTCGTCCGCCGCCGCACACTTTCTCGCTGAAAACGTTCACCGCACACAGCGCGTACCCGCTCGCTCTTGCCGTTAGCGCGCGACACCTACTCCACCATTCCCCCCAAATCGTTACAAAACACATGCGCGCCCCGCAGCAGGGACCACGGTACGTACACACACGCTCGCGCGCACACACGCACACTCTCACGAGCGGCGGCGCGCCCGCGCGCCAGCGCGCTCTCACACACGCTCGTACACGTTCGTGAACTTACACGTCCGTACGGCGTACACGTTCGTACGCTTACACGCACACACACGTGCACCAACGCGGTAGAGCGCGCGCGCACACCGCACGTTTTCCGCGTAGGAAACGACGGCGGTGGCGACTCGTCTCCGTACGTTATCGGAGACCCATCGCATGCGCCTGCCGTACGCGAACGGTATCGGAACGAGCGGCGAAACGGTCACCGCCGCCGTCGTGTGCGCGCCTACAACACTGCGTACGCGTAAATAAATACGTGCGTACGGCGGCATCGTGGTGCACGCGAAACGCGATTTATCGAAAAACGTAGTACGCGCGGCACCGTTACGATGGATCGCGGCCGATGCGTGCGCGTGACACGGATAAAATATAATGTATCTATTGTTGTTGTACCGCGTCCGCGCGCCCACGTACACGGCGCGTGTGCGATCTCCGAAAAATCAAACGCGCCACAATATTATTTGTTCGTAGACATAACACATGACAGAAACGTGTGTACGTAAATATATGCGTTTCCGATTTCGATAATGTTTACACGTCGACCGGCAACGAGCGAGGGGGAGTAGGGGGGAAACAGCGGTGCTCGGAGATGACGTTCGGTGGGCAGCGCCGGCCGACACGCATGCACTGTCCGTTACAGAGCTGAGCAGTGTTATGAAACGATTCTTTAGACGATTCGCCGACAAAACGACCACAATAAGCATTGCCATTGTAATGCGGTTATCACCGAGGCGCACCGTTTTATGTGCGCTCCCGTCGTGTCCCGATGCACGGTTCGAAGGGTTACACGAGGTCTAAGAGTTATATTTTTTATATTTTTTTTTTTTTTGTAACTAACGCGTATAACGTCGAGTTACTCGGAAAACCATGAAACACAGTACGGACTATATTCCGATCGGAACTATTAATATTGTTTTAATTTTTTTTTTTTTTTTTTATGTCTGTTGCGAAAATCGTTTTCGTTATCTAATGTCATCAAATATTTAATACATAAGATCTCGATTCATGCGATTATAAGACGAACGATTTCCACGGAACGAATATTGTAATCGGCATTCATTCGACGAACAACAATTACCGTTATGAATAATAATCAATTCATAATCGACATAAATCCACCCCGGAATATACCGCAATAAATACAATACTCGGCATTCAGAAATTTATAAAAGTATAGTTCGCCGGCGGCATCGGCGTGATTGCTCGTGTGTGCTGCGAATGTCACGATTTTCAGACGGGGACTCTATAATGTTTTAAGCCTTTCTCCTCTTCTCCATCGTGTAAAACTTATTTAAATTCTTACACTTGCACAGTTACCTTCCGGTGTCGAATAAATTGTATTTTAATCGAAAAATATTTTATTCAAATTAATTTGTTCTTGAATGATATTTAATCGAGACGATTGAAAATCCAAGTCATGACCGTCAAAAGAGTAAAAATACACTGTTTTTTGACGTTATCTACATTTTTACATTTGTTGAGACCGTCCGTTGTTTCCGAATATACAATTTCCTTTTTTTTTTTTTTTTTTTGAGTAACTGCTGTATTGAACTAACACATCGGCAAATCTAGGCAAATCTAATCCTATTTCAAACTTAGTACAGTACAAGTATTCGAATAGTTGTAAATCTGTTTTAGTGGCGTGTATGTATACGTTACATACTAAAAACCACTATATTATAGTGGTGTTGTATACATGATCAGTGAGACCCACCCTACATGACCTACCTCTATACCGTACATCAGTGCAATGATTAAGTGTATATAATATGAAATATATGTCTCGTGGAATAACGGAATTATCGTATATAAATATAATTTATAGTACGTATAACTTATATATTATATTGGTCGAAAATTCTTGAAACCAGCTATAAATTAAACTTTTATTCTCTTTATAAAAAATTCCGTACACGTATTAAAGTGTATATCACATAATGTATAATGCATATCGCATAATATTATTTTAACTATACCTTGAATAAATTCTTTTTAAATTTTTTTTGTAAGATTTGCTAACCTATCCCGCACATGACCCGTTCATCATATTATTCTAAACCACATTAAGTTTATAATTTACGCGTTACACAACACCTCGAGTATTATACATTTAGGATGTACACAGTGGTGGCTCTAGCCACCGCGAGGCCCTTACTACTGTATTGGGGGTTTTTTTTAATTAGGTGCAAAATTATGCATTTTTAATGCTTTTTAGAGCAGATTTTCATCATTACCGCTGTTTAACAACTGTAGATTGCATATACAACCTATAGTACATTATGGTTTTTTTTTCGTGTATATAATTAATTAATTTAAATAAAATACCTGTTGGGATGTTTGAACAGTCTATAAATAAAACAAAAAGTTTAAATAGATTAAGAATAAAATATAATATTAGCACAAGGTACAGTATCAAGGACGCCTACAGGAAAATTCTCAAGGGAAAGACAATATTTTAATTTATCAATCTATTCATAATAGGAATGATCCACGGTATAGGAAGCAGGCCCATAGTCACTGGGAGGGGGGGGGTGCAAAAGGGGGCATTGCCCCCCTAGACCTGATTGTTGCCCCCCCAACAAAAGTTAATAATGTCATGATATTTGGTAGTTAGTATGACTGTAGATAGTAGGTTTTTACTATCTACAGCCGTGGTAGTTAGATATAATATAATTTATTAAAAAAAATGATGAACTCATTAAAGCTATTTCTATTATATACAAATTGAATTACGATAGTTTTAAAATATTTAAAGATCTTAATATTAATATTCCTTCAAAAGAAGAAACAATTTGTGTAAAAAATTATATAAAAGAAAATGATATATCTAATAAGGACATTTTATTTGAGCTTTATCTACAACGTAAAGCATTTAAAGCTACTTATGAAATGATAGCAGCAGTTGAAGTATTTGGATGTAGCTCAGCAGTTTGTGAATCAACATTTTCCTGTATAACCCGACTTGAAAATCCTCAAAAGCAATCGATGAAACATAAACGGCTATCCAATTTAGCTTTATTGGCGTTTGAGTCCAAACGGACTGAAAATTTAAATTTGGATGTATTATTAATAGAATTCAACAAGCAAAAAGATGGAAAATTACAACTGTTTTAGTTTAAAAAAAACTGGTAAATTCAAAAAATAATATATTATAAAAATATTCAAAATTTAATTATGTTCACTTTATTCTAATTCTTATTATTTTAATTTAAAGTACCTATTATAAAAATTACAGTAGTATTAATAAATTAAAAATAGCATTAATATTGATTTTTTTCTAATGCCCCTCTACAATTTTGTTTGCCCCACCTGAAAATTTAACCTGGCTACGGGCCTGATAGGAAGGGCCTTATAATTTTACATTATACTATTACATTATATATATATTATTATCATAGTAAACAATTTTCCAAGATTGTTGACATTTTCCAGAGGGGGACATATCCCTCCCTTGCCCCCTCCCCCCGATATGGGTGTCCTTGTACAATATAAATCTATATTTTCATTACAGTTATGGTTGATATGCTTTCAAAAATAAATTCTTCTACTTTTTTTCTGACTGAAGTCTTCAATCAAATGCTCAAACGATGTAACAAAAGCGTTATCACCTTATAATACAAATAAAAATTACCATTTTTTTTAATTTCTTATCAATAAAAAATGTTTGGTTTAAGAATTATTTAAAAAATTATGACTTAGTGTTCTCAAGCAGTACAAATTCATTATAAAAATATTTTAAATTCTGAGTGAAGCAAAGAATCTAAGGTTTTACAATTATGTTAATTATTTTTTTTCTGTAAACAATTCATTACGCGCTATCGGCGTAATGTTTAATCAGTATCTAGCATGTCCAAGATTATGACTACTTCATGGTAAAATTTAATTTGAAGTATTTGACAATAATAAACGGTTTTCGGGTTCATACTAGTAAATTTTACTCCGGGGCCCCGATTTTTCATATTAAATTTTGAATTAACTATTGATTTTTGCTCGACTTATTGTTAACTGTGGTGTCCCAGGAAGCGCGGGGCCCTGTGCGATCACACAGCTCACACACCCCTAGCTCTGCCATTAGATGTACATATGACATTTGAAAGTGTTTAAAGGTAGGCAAAGCGATACTCGTTTATCGAATGTGTGACATTACAGTAATGCTGAGATTGTGTACTAAATGTACTTCAAAATTATTGTTTAAATTAGATTTTAAATTGTTCAACAAGATTATTCAATAATAGAGGCACGTATTTACGTTTATGGTACCCTAGGGCCTCGGTATTATACCACCCTCGAAAACGAACCCTCTTTTAATAAAACCACATGTTTAATGTGACTGGTTTCGCGAGCTCACGAGGAATTTAATACTCAGATTCATGTACACAAATTTGTATTTCTCGTGTACACACACACAAACACACACACACACACACACACATACACATATTTATGCACTAAATATACGTTTAATATAAATGTATTTTTTTCGTTTATCCATCGTTAATATATTGTAATACGTGTTCGCCGTTCTTCGTATGCGCGTGTATATTTGTAAAAGTATATTTTTAAGTGGGTTACGTTAAACTTTAACTTAAGTAGCATTATTTTAAAATACGTCTATTGAAATCATAACATTATACAGATGCGTTTAAAACGTTTACGTACTATGTACGGAAAACACTGCAGAATGTGCTTTACGCCGTATCTTATTCGTTAATTTTCTCGGAATAATTTTTTATCTGAACGTTTGGTGGCACGAATCACAATTGCATCGTGTACGAACATATAGGTAACACTGTCAAGTAATTCAGCAACATAAACACATATTATATAATAATGGCAAACCAACTGCGTTGCCCACTCGTCGCAGTATTATGCCGTTCGTAATCAACATTATCATTTTACCGTTTTGATGATTTTTTCGTCGTGCAACAACAATAGTATTTTTTACGACGGTTTAATATTAACCACTGCAACAGATAGGTACTTAACGTGTGGACACTGTCGTGGAAAATTATTAATTTTGCACATTTATACATTCTCGTTTATATAACGACATATGTTTTACGTGAGTATAAAAAAATAACGAATATAATAATTATAGTAATGTATAGCGTATGTTTTAATCCTTCGAGTTGATTTTGGCTATATAATATGATATTTTCTATTTTTTTTTTTTTAGGTATCTGTGTACATTAGCAACCGGCTACATATATAGTCAATAATATTTTTACGATGGTTTGTTGTCACCTGCTGTTGTTTTTTACGTTCTGTAACGATTCAGTAAACACAAAGTATTATTAGAAGGGAGTGAAAACATAATTCAGTACATACGTATACAATGCGTTCGAACTCTACAACCAGATATCGTATTTTACTACAGACCAATAAATTATTTTGATTGTATTTTTTGACTATCAGACGATGTATGATGTAATTTGTTATGTGTATTTTAATTTTGACGTACATACTGTCATAGTTCGTTTTTAAACAACTCAACGCATTCATAGAGAACTTCCACCGTAAATTAATAATAAATTATTATTATCATTTTAGTAATGGCAGACACGATAATACGAGCGTAATATACTTTACCTATTACAATTATATTTTTATACATCATATATTGTAAATGAATCATAGAAAACGAATTTCCGTGTCATGTAATAAATTACACTAGGCTTAACTTAAATTTATAATTTCTAATATGTTTAAAATAAATGCGTCTGTTTTTAAAACAATCGTCATTGATCTCGTTATCGCTCCAAACGATGTAAATTAAAGGTACTGACTATAGTCGAAATAATATATATATATATTAATTATGTTGCTCGTGCTAAAACTTTATCTATAACTCAAAAGCAACGTCAAATTTCTTATGGGTGATTATTGCGATTTTAGTCACTTTAATTTAAATATATAACAACCGTCCAACTTCCCTACAGCACGATTTTTTTTTTTTTTTTTTTTTAATCATTTATTATGTAAAATTTAATTTTTCAATAAGGTACACTTAAGTGTACATAGTTTTTAATTATTTATACGTTTGATATTTTTAAGTATTAAGTTTTCAAAACTTGAACAAGTTTACATTTCTATTATTGTTTTCGTCGTCTTTAGATTAGAGCTCTTTATAAGGTTCAGCATAATAGTGCTGAAATATATTCGTACATAAGTGATTTGATATCGTGTATCGTGATGATACAAGTATGAGTACGATTTGTACGATTAATTATTGGAATCCCGCCTACGAGTTGTTTGAGTAAATGCCAAAGCATGTGCGCGTACCTATACCACACATTGGTGGTCTAACACATATATACATTCAATTCGCCTTTTGATCAATAATAGCCAGAACAATTATAGTCGTCTGAACTGTAGCAATCTTGCTTCGTGGCCGTACGACCGTAGAACCCCATGAGTAGATTCGGCAATATCATCAAAACAGTATAATTTATATTCTTATTTGCCCGGGCTCTGGCGAATTGGTGTATCAACATCTAAAGTTTCCAAAGTTACGAGCTTCTAAACATTCTGTCGTTGAAGTGATAATTATTTAAAAAAAAACAAAAAATCAACACGTTATATTACTTTTACCATTCAATTGATTTCAAACCGTACTATATATGCACAGTTGTTTACAGGGTCGAGAAATACGCAGTCAATAAATAATTAAAATCGAATTAGTCGTTACGTACGCCTGCAAATGCAGTGAGGTTTAATATGCCATTATAGTATATTAGTCTGACGCTGCACGCTTAGTATTCTGCTGTGGCGCCACCCCGCAAATGCCGCATTTTGTAATGCGTCATTTTTTATTAGTCCGCATACGATTTGTCCACTGAGACGTCAAAGAATGTCATAATCCTTTACAAAATAATCTATAATATTATATTATCTGTTACATGTAATTAAACCAGTGGTTTCCAACCGAGGGTGAATTCCCCCCCTCAGGGAGGAATTTAGATACTGCGCGGGAGGAATAAAATGATGACGAAATAACGAGAATTTTTCAATTAAAATAATTATAGGATATTACATTCAATAAAATTGAAAACGATAAATTAATTCGATAACTATTTTATAAGTTTATTAATGATTGACTTCTTCGCAGGTAATTTAAAACAGATAAGTAATCTGTTTAAACATTAATGATCAACTCTTATTCAAAATTGACAGAAAAATCCCTCCATGCATTATTCTAATTGCTAAATACTTATTTTTGTGAGTCTTGGTTTTCCATACCTTTTTAAATAAAAAACAAATAAAGAAATCGGTTAGAAATGGAAAATGATATGCGTTACGCGTTAATAAAAATACCCTATGAATTATAGACTTAGTAAAAAAAAAAAAAATCCCAAATTTCTCATTAAATTTATTAATTTATTATTATTTTTTATTTATTTATTTATTAATTATTAATATTCAATATAATAATGTATACAATTGTATTTAAAAATATAAAAATAATATTAAGTTGATTTGTATTTCATAATTTTTTTTTTTATAATTATGAACAAATATACGAGTATATCACTATGATTATTTTTATAATATATGGTTATTTTTTTATCATAAAAACGAAAAAAAGTTTTTTTTTATAGGGGAGTGAGATTTTTGAAAATTTATAAGGGGGCATAGAATAAAAAATATTGGGAACCACTAAATTAATCGATGAGTTTACAGTAAATGTTTCGATACAGCGTTTCACGTCGATACGAATATGCGCGATACGTTTCTCTTAATGGTGAAAAAAGGTTTTCGAAGGTTTTTGAGCGATGACTAACCAAGCGATATTTAAAAAATCTTCGTAGATCACTTATGCTTTATTGCTACTTTAACTTCGATGACACAACAAAATATATATGACCGAGCAGACGGGCCGAGAGTGGACATTATATTGATTTCGCTACGACATGCATCATATTATACTATGTTGTGCGTATATATAACATATATATTAATTTATAAAAATATTTAATTGACTAAAGAAGAAATTGTTTTTACAAAAATTAATGAAATTGCTTAATGTGCACGATTTAACACGGTTTCCGAGTTATATTTCATCGTTTTTTTTATTTTTTTTTATCTGTAATACTATTGGGAAAATCAAAAAAATTACAAAAATATTTGCATGCTTATGCATCTGAATGTGCACGTTTTATGTGTGTGTTTACATACAAATTCTGGTGTTAATAATTGCAATAAGAATTATCGATTTCAGTTATGCTCTATATTTATAATTTTAAATCATCCGAAAAAATAAATTATACAGACAATTAGAAAAACAATAATTATACTAAATTTGCTTTTAAACGTCACAAAAGACTACAAATTTATAAAAATTAAAACAGTAATATAAGGTGCCTCAAAAAGAATGCAGGATTTAAATCTGCTATAAATTACATTTATTTTTTTTTTAAAAAAACATAACAAATATATCATTCTCTTTATGAGAAGTTAAGGTTTAACAATGAAAAACAATATCGAGCATAGGATCCTCCCTACTAGCCCTAGAACAAAGAAATTGTGTTCTTATCAAAACAAAGTTCGAAATGTCTTGGAACTTAAGCAGGAAATTCATCGTGTCCTCAACGAACCTAATGGGGCAATGCGTTATCCAGTGATGGTAAATTTTATTGAAATAATAATCACTTGTAGGGCTAAACCTATAGGGAGAGTCATATGTAAATATAATCACATATAATATTGATTTTCACTGTTAAACCTTAACTTTTCCTGAAAATAATGATATATTTGTTATGTTTTTTTTTAAAAGAAATAAATTTAATTTATAGCAGATTTAAATTCTACGTTCTTTTTGAAGCATCCTATAAGAATGCCATCCACGATCCCGTCCTAATAAAAGAAACGAGTATCGTGCACAAAATATGAACACAATGAACGCGCATGCGTAAACGCATATTTTTCACCGTATTATGATTTTTATAAAAATAAAAAAAATGCCATTTCATTCAAATGATTAATGTCGCAACAACCGACGGATACATACAGTTTTTCCCGCACATTTTATATTTTAAAAATTGCAAGAATATAATAAATGGTTTAACAAAATGATAAGTGTAAACGTTCTAAACTCGTATATGATAGTATAGGTATTCAATACCCACGAAGTATAAGAAAAAGTCTGCACCTGAGGTAAATGTAAGATTCATTTTTTTTTTTAATTCATGTTAGGATGTTGGTAACCAAAAAAATAGAAAACATTAATGTTAACCATTAATCTTGTAATATTCCTTTGATATTCATCGAATCGTGCATTCATTTCACAAATGCGCAAATATAACAAACTTGTTACTTTGAATTAATATCATATTTGTAGTAAATTATTTACGAAATATTACACTACGACTACTAATATGTCAACTGAATCACAACTTCATAAATCATAACTCATAACTTCATAACTCATACAGGACAAAACTTATCGAACTTTTATTTCTTATAAATTATTACAAAATGTACTACTGATGGCATTGTGATGCTTATCGACATCGTTATGAAGTTGTTTACGTCCATTTGAATGAATTGGTATCGGGAAATAATATTTAAGTCATCTTAATCTAGTTTCTGTAGTAGGCCAACTTTTTACTTTTTTTTTTTTTCAAATAAAATTATATAAAATAATTTTATTAATATTCTCATAAACGAGGTTTGCGGAACACATTTTAGGAAACGGAGGTTCGAATAACTACGTGAACCTAATATCCCTGATTGGCCTCAGAATAATGTCTGTGAAATAGTCTATGTTGATGTAGCGTACTCGGTGCTGGCCACCATCTCGTCCGCGTCAATGGCCGTCAACGAAATCGGGTCGAATAACAGGACGTGGCGCACGTGGTCCGGGTAATGTGCCCTGTGCCCTTGCCGTCGTCGACCTCCAGCAGAGCGCGGAACCGCTTATGTTGGTCCTAGTCTTCGGCTAACCAATAACGGCATCCGTCCACTGGTCGTAGTCGATTTGGTCACGGCTGTCCTCGTCGAACGCCACAGTGATTTTGTCCGCATCCACCGCATTTATGTCTATTGTCTGCAACACGTGGAGCAGACTCCATTCGCCGTCACTGAACATCGCATACGCTCAGAGGTGTGTCCAGGATTAAAATGTAGGGTAAGCCCAGTTATAATGTAGTTCAAAGACTCATATTTCGCCCCATTGCCCGAAACCAAGGAGAGAGAAAGAAGCGTGTACGAGTGCGAGTCAACAGCTCATCAAATAAGATCCTGTCCAAATCGACCGAAACGGAATGAAAACGAAAAAAATACATTTTTTAATGAACAATTTAATTGTTTAAAGACAATTAGTTTAATGAACATCGATGTAATAGGAACAATAGCCCTCTGAACGAATATCCGATGCCGTACGAAGTGCAAAGCTAGTTAAATTTGCCTGTGGAGAAAACTGAGTAGTGTTATGTCACGTTCAATGCCATGGTCAAAGCAAGAAGATGGATCAGTCTGTTAAAAAGTGAGTTTGTTTTTAATAACAATTTTATTATTAATTCAGTAGATGGTTGTAATTTTTCGGAAATAAACGGTTTCTATAGTTCGTGACCTCCATTGTGCACGTTATAGCCAGTACCATTGTTAAAGTTATATATCTATAACCATAGTCAGTACTATTATCTTTCATAATATATTATTGTTATTAATATTTTCATTAGTGTTATTAAAATTGTTATCACTGTTCATTATTAAACATTTCTATAAGGGTAACAGCCTCCTTATCACCCCTCTTGGGAACGCGCCTGGTGGGTTAGTGAATTGTATGAAAACTGGAAATGTCGCTACTATATTTACTATTACCTATTATGTTTTCTAGCAAATTCTAGCCGAGTTAGATTTTGTTCCGATAGTCCCATGTTAGCCTGATTCCGTCGATGCTGAATTTCTTTTAAGTCAAAATCATACTGATACCGCTTTACTATTTCATTATCATTATTATTAATAACACTGCCGCTATCAGTAAACGTGATTTCACACATGTTTGCAGTGGTGTAGCTACACACTTTTTTTTTGGGTAGGCCCAATATTTTAATGTAAGGATTACCAATGAATATTTTTATAAAATAAAAAAGTATCATAATACCGCATGTTATACATTTATTATAGGCATATTACATGGATTTGTTTTATGTTTTAAAACTAATAGTATAAAATTAAATTAATAAAAAAGATATAACTTTATTAAAATATTTTTAAATTGAAAATTCAAATTTTTTCTTTTTTCATGGATGCAAACTCGTCAATTACAGCATATGGATTTTCTATGAATTTTCCACTTATTTCTCTCTCAATAGATAGCAAAGTTAAATTATAAAGTCTGCTACTTGTCATCATTGACCTTAGATATGTTTTTACACTTTTTATTGCCGAGAAACTCCTTTCTATACGTGAACACAAACTCGCATCACAATTTTCACTATTGAATTTTTCTTTTCTTTGTTTTCGATTTTCTCGTAGTCCAATATTTTGCCATGCACAATATAAAACACACTTTATTACACTTGTTAAAATAACTCGATTTTTTATAACTTACTCCTTGACTTGTTTATTTATTGAGTCGAAACTGATCCAGTTTTTTTGATTGATAGCCATGCGCCATATTTAGCTATTGCATTTTTATATGAAGTAGTATTATCATGTTTTTTAGTCATGTTACTTATATTTTTCTAATTAGAATATCTACCAATAATTAAAAACATTTTTTTCAATTTGCGAATGAGAAGGGAAATGAAGACGATAATAACAACAAAATACGGCATTCATCTTAATTGAGTATTCCTTTATAGCTTTCAAAGCAGTTGGTACAATAAGTATTGTACCAACTGCTTTGAAAGCTACGCTGCTTCCCAAATATAAAAGTACGAGGAAAACTGATGACAGGTTGTATAGCGGTATCCTCACAAGCTACACTAATATAAAAAATGTTTAAATTCAACTGTTTATTTGTATCTGATATTGTACGCGCACTTGATCTAGGGTCATTAGGCTCAGAAACCGAAACATTTGAAACAGCAGTTGATTTTAAATTACCTGATGTGATTAAAAAACGTTTAATTTTTCGAAATTGAGCGACACGACGGACTAAGTAAAAATAAAAGCGAAATGTAATCACTACGTTGACGTTAACTAAAGGCGTTCACAGTGACGCAGTGCGATTAGTATTAATTAGTATTAGTATTAAACTAATCGACAATAGCAAGCCTATCTATCCGACTACAACTAATACAGTATCATTATTTTTGGAAATAATCGTTAATTGAATGGATAAGATTAATATCTATCATATTGATAATTATAGTTGATAATATTCAAGTAACGGGCAATATGGGATGTCGGGCTATAATAGTATATTATACACTGGCTTTGATGCACTATAAATTTCGTCAGATGCCGATTAACAGGAATTGATCGGTTATTAAACCACAACACTCAAAATAAAAGACGTGTCATTGACTGATTTGCAGAACCGATTAAAAACCATCGGGATTTAATTTTGTTAATTAAAACCGTATTTACAATAAATTAATTATATTATTTTAAATACATATTATAGTCATATACACTACACATTTAATAGGATAAAAAAATATTTTTTTTTTTTTTGGAAAAAAGTGGGTAGGCCCAGGTTTACCAGGCCTACCCGCTGGCTACGCCACTGCATGTTTGGTAGGGAAAAGTTTACAGTTTGTGTTCTACAAGAAGATGGTAATTTTAAGAAATGCTGAATCCCATATACCATATATAAATAAACGAATAATAGTTTTAGTTTTTGTGTAATGTAATAGATATTTTTCACAATAGAACATTGGTTATACTGATTGTACGTATCATGGACATGATTTAAAACACAATAGGTGTATTCTGCTAGAAAATGTGTTTCAAGTACCTACACATCTTTTCATAAATATAATAACTTTCCTGTGTGCAAGATAGGGTATAGTTAATATTTTCATCAATAATAAAGTAATGTCACATTAGACGGTAGTAGTGGTAGTTTCTTTTCTTACCAGTTTCTCACATGTCAAAGGTGAAAGTTTCCGGGGGCCTTATATTTTAAAGTTCCTCAAATGACCCGATTCCAGGAGACCATATATATTTTTTGCTTTTTTTTCCAACATGCAGTGTAATAAATCAACCGTAGACATTTAATGAAGTAATGACAATGTAACGATAGGCTGAAATCACTATGTGTATTTAGTATTCTCAAACTATAATATTATTAATATCGTAAATCGAAAAAATTAATTTGTGTCTAATAATTTATTACTTTGTCGTTTAATCAAAGTTATTAGTATTATACTATTTATATTTGTGTTACAATTAAAATTGCAAATTTTTTTAAATTTTATTTTAATTGTTTTGGCAAAGGGTTTCTTGGAAATAATACAATACACTTGATCCTTCATTAACCCTTATTATAATGTATTTTTATTTATTTATTTATAACACCCAAAGGTCATCTTCTAAAGTGATTCATTAACGTTCGTTACCTTTTACAGCCTCCTTTCACATTATCTCCATTCATCACTGTCTCAATTCAATGTTTTCAGATCAACATATTTTACTTATCCGGCATCAAAAATTACTATTTATTATGAACGCTTTGTGATGAAATCCGTCCTCTATATCTATTTTGTCTTCAATGTTGTGCTTAATAGTTTCGCGGTGTAGCTCGTCGCTGCGTTCAATGGTGTGGCCAATCATTCCATTATTATAAGATACCATACATTATACCTCAAATAAAACCTATATGCAGCTATAAAATCGTGTTTAATGGTGTTTGTGTATCTAGCATAATAAATACACCCCTGGACAACGGCATTGATAATATTACTATCTTCTCGTATAAGACCGGGTAAGTATTATTTGACACGTATTTTAAACGTTTCCTCCCCGACCAATTTTATGAACGTATAGTGAACGAAAAACTAGTATATCAAAAATAGCACGTGTATAGAAATAACTATAAGGCTCACAACAATATTGTTTTTCTGATACGACGATTTATCATCATTTCTGTCAATAATAATACAACGTGTTGTTGGCTTAACCGAAGCGCTCAGCGAAACGAAACGATATAGTGTTTTCCGCAGCACCTGTCTTTATATATATGTATACCTTCCGCTTTTCTTAAAAATATATTGTACTTTTATTTATTTCCGGGAAATGAGTTTTTATTTATTAGCTGTATTGCAAATAACAAGGTATACTGTTTAAACTATTATTGATTAAATAGCAATATTGTGTTTTTTTTTTGAAGAATATATATATATATATAATATATCCGTAAACACGACGATCAATATAACAGCTGAGTGGAAAAATGAATATATTTTATTTCCGATGGAGTATGAATTTGGTGCAAGGGGGATAAACGTTGAAAACATTTATATTAAAATACAATGAAGCAAAGAAGCGTATATTAGTCTTAATCTGTTTTAGGTTTGTAAATTGTACGTACAGGTTTAAGTGCCTTGTTCAAAATATTATAATAATAGTAACCAAGTGAGAAATTCGTCATAAAACGTACTTTATAAACATCTCGTTTTCACAATGGTCTCCATGAGCGTAAAAGGACAAAATTCAATGGCAGTTAGTCACTTAGTCAGTGCTAACGGTCAAGGGGTTGAAGTATGCTGGCAGGTCAATTTTTTTTCTCCATATTATCATTCGGTACCTATTTTTAATTTCAACCATTTTCAAACAGCCTGGTAAAAACAAACCCAATAATATCAGGTATATTATTAAAATTACAGCATTAATATAATTACAAACGGTGGGCATAATTCGAGAATCTTAATATAATGATTACATACAAATTTTTTTAATAATAACATTTTTGTTATAAATATTCTAATAATTTATTTTATACCTATCCATGTGCGCACTTTAAATAAAGATGGTAAGCCTCTGACTTAATTTTCGATTAATCAAAACGAACGAGAGAGAAAAAAGTTTTTATAGGCATTTAGAAATTGAATATCAGTACCTTAAAATATATTTTGTTTCATTATTTTTTACTTAGTTCCCTAAAAATTTTATTCTGAAATAAAGGTAGGTAATCATTGTTAAGTTGAAAAATATATACTTAAACGTAAACCAGTAAGTTTTTTTAGCGGTTTAAGTAAAATCAATTTGCATAAGACTGCATATCAAGAGCTATCATATTATTTTTTATTAAGTTTTTTGATTTGTTGTTATTGTAAATATATTCAAACTACTGAGCAAACTCAACCTTCGATAAAAAGAAACCTGACCATCTGGTGAAGCAACATAGATTTGAAAAAAAAATCAATAAAAGTATAAGTACTCATGTCCGTGAAAACCTATATTGACCTCTCCTGTAACGTATTAAGTTTACTGATATAAAATTTAAAATATGATTTTGCGGTAGGTATATATTTGAGAACTTTCTGATGAAAAGTTCTGATTAAATTTACTCCGATACATGGAAAAAGTTGTGTCCACAAATATTTTTCAGTTGTTTTAAATATGACAACTTTATACATTTACTATACATAATTACATAATTTATTATTGGTTTTATATTTTGAAATTAATATTTATATTATAATATAGGCTAAAATGAATGTTACGCGTTAAAATGATTTAACAATTTGTGCTGACGGGAGGAGAAATCATAATAAATACTATTGTAAACTAGGAAACATTCAATATCGTTTTAATACAGTTTAGTTTTTCGTTTCTTTCAAAACATTTAAATATTAAAATTTGTTTAAAGTGAATTTCACATTCATTGTCATATACCCAACGAATAAGAATGATTAACTGCACTGAAGTATTATTTGACGCATTATATGAGTTTAATATTTCAATTTCAATACGATTAAATCTTTGTTCTGATTAAAAAAACAATGAACATGATTACCGTGAATCGCAAATTATAAAGCTCAACTATTATTATTTTGTTATCAAACTCCAATGTTATTAATGAAAATCTAATATCCTTAATCCTAGATCTATGCCTGTCATAACCGATAACAATAAGACTACAGTACGTGGAATTTAACTAACTATAATTCTATTAACCATTCATTAATTATAATAAAATATTATATTTTGTGATAGTTATCTGTTTGTTGAGTTTTAATCGCATTACTTTCAATTTATTCATAAACAACTGCAAACGTTTATATTTGTGCAATCTAATTATAATTAAATATGTTCACTGTCTGGGTAAGAAGATAATAACGTGAATAAGAGATGATATTACAAATTATAAACAGTAGTGTTAGAATATGCACGAGTAAAAATCTAAATGCCTTAATAAAATTAATTAAAATTAAAAAAAAATTAAAATCGTATTGGTTACCAAAATTTGAGTGAAAAAAAAATTTCAAATAATTTGTAACACTCGAGCGTATCGAGAGAGATTAGCGAATTTTGAGTAAAATAAAATACTTACAAATTCCTGTAATTCGTCTTCGTGTGCTGATTCCGCAGTTCAACCAATTCTTGGGTGGGCCAACTTTAAATCGTCAAAAGCGTATACTTCACGGTGGTTATCGGAAGATTTGTATAAATTTATATCAGACCCATGTATTATTTACATATCTGTAGTGGTTTGAAACGCTTATACCTGCTATGATAAACATGTGTGGTTTGTTAGTGTGTTCATATAATGCTGGAGCATTGTATAAAATGTGCAACTAGTATGCTGTGTCTAAATCGTATATAGTTTGCCCATAGTTTTGAAGAATATTTATATTATAATTTATTATTTTTATTTTTTATGTTCTAAATTTATTATGGTACAGTAAAATATAATAAAAGAATCTTTATTTTGAATACATGCATGTACTGTTGTAATAGATAAGGACAAAATCCATTCAAGGTTTCTTTTTATTCGGTTCTGTTATATAGTTTTAAAGGATCCCCAATCTCAATTGACTACTTTATTTGTCGGAAATTATTTTTTAAATAAGTAACATATATAAATACATATACATATTTAAAAATATTTTATTTTTTTGGGTATTGGTGCTGGAGTCTATGTGAAAAAAACTATTTTTATTTTGAACGGTAAACAATTATTTTCTCTATGTGAAAATGTTAAACACACAGTGGTATAGCCATATAATATTATTATGTTAAATAATCGTTTAAATTATTAAACATGTTGGGTAGTTTAGACCAATTTAAAATAATTTCGAGAGACCGTGATAAATATGTTTTTATTCCCATTCGTCCTACGCAAATAGTTGGTTATATGGGATTCGTATCAGAAGAAATAAATAATTTATTTGTACGTAAATTATACATGCGCATAACAGAGTATACATGAGCAATGTATCAGATTTGAATATGTATTAATTCGCGATTCATCGTTCGCTCGTACAGCCGATTACTTTCAAACACCAGTCAACGGCGTGTCCAACCCAAAATATTTGATTAGGGCCGTTCTGATCTGCACCCGTAGTCGGTTCAGTATATTACCCAGAGAATGTTTGGCGGGGAGTTAATTTTTCAACCTTCTATCTATAAGCCATGACCTGTGTCTGATCATGTATTTTAATGAATTCGTTTTGCATGTGATTAAAAAAAAAAAAAAACCTAATAGGTTAAATACAAACTGTGCAGGCCCGTTCCTATTGACGGTCTATTCTGTTAACACGCCATTGATGCACATTCATAAAAGTGTTAACTCATAAACGATATGTTGCCACAAAAAAGATTATAAATCATTTTTCTTTATACTGTTTTTCTTCATATACCTTTGAGCTTTTTGCGTGACACTAGTGGTACGCTCAATAGAAGCTGAGAAATTCTGTTCTAAACAATAAATATATGTTGGGTCAGATTACTGTTTGCGATGAGTTAGCTAATACTAGAGTTAAATAATACTGTTTTTCTGGAATAATAACAAAATACATTTTTTATATTATAGTAACTTAAAAATTTTGTTTTCATGATATTAAAAAAAATCTTAATTAGATATTTGTTATTTCATTATTTGCTTGATATTTTTGTTTGTAAAATTAATAAATTTTGAATCTGTTATAAATTTTATGAAAGGATTTTCAACATCAATTACATTAAATGTTGTGAATTTTTTTAATTTTTTGATCGCCACTATTATAAAACAAAAATGAAGTATTATAAATAGTTCTTTACCTCTTAAAAAAAAAATATAAATATATACCTAATGGACTAATATCTAACATAGCATATATATATATATATACAAGATAAAAAATATGTATTGAAGGAATTCATTATATATATATATATATATATTAT
Source organism: Sipha flava (assembly GCF_003268045.1). Lineage (NCBI taxonomy): Eukaryota > Metazoa > Arthropoda > Insecta > Hemiptera > Aphididae > Sipha > Sipha flava. Next base: position 972,747 of record NW_020273144.1, on the reverse strand, counting down.
ACTTTCAATAAAAAAAAGTCGTAATTAACAAACTGAACTTACCAAATATAATAGAACATGTAATTAATGTATAAAAAACTTTCTTACTTCTTATTCTTTTGTAGTTATATTGTTCCAATAATTTATTTTTGAAAATAACACTCATAATTGTTCATACAGTGCTTAGTAATGTGTTTCGCTAGTGTTTTTTAATTTCTTCAACCATCACAAAAATATAAGTTTATCTTTTTCATGTGAAAATACATTTATGAATAAAAATAAACCATTTTAGCTATGAATTTATTATTTGAAATACTATATTCAAAAGCTTATAAGTTTCCTCAGTTTCAAATGGTAAACAATTATTAAGCTCTGTTTGGAATGTATCTTCACAATGTATTCTACTTAATTTAAATTATTTAACAGCATACCTTGTATATTAATAATTTTATCAGACAACATGTAAAAGTCATACTTGTAGTAAAATATTAATATACATATTTGATTATTGTTCTTCTTTTCTTCGGATAGATAAAAATCTAGTTGTTTGTTTTTATAAGTATATATCAGCATATCGGGAGAGAAAATAGGATAATTTCCGTTTGCTAACAAAAATAATTTTTTTTCTAACTAATAGAGATAGTAAAAAAAATAATATTCTAGTGATTTAAATATTATGGCAATCAAAACATTTTGACGGAAATATTTTTTTTTAGAAACACTGTGTACCACGGACCAATACAAATGGGAGTATTCAATTTGTACAAAATTGTTTAATATATCAAAAGAATACGATTTTAAGACGTTTTTTTTTTTAATATTTATTATTATTTTTTATATATATTTCTTAAATACGTGTACAAAGAAAACACAATCGTGCAATATGTATTCACGCAGTGGAATGATTATGAATTATTACGATAAAAAAATTATCGTTTATCTTAATTATACCGTATGTGTACGAGTATTTTTTCTTATTTAATATGCCTGTTAAATATTATTTACTGTAATTACAATCACATTCATCCGCAAAGCAGTACAAAGAAACCACAATCAATAATAATTCGTTATTATCACCGGACAATCACATGATATTATTAAAGTTTCAATGTTATTCTAGAAATTCGGAACGATTAAAAAGTAACAAACAACTGTGTAGGTTTCGAAATAAATGTAGAGAAAAAAAAATTACTCGCACAGTTAAATATTATTGTATTTTTATTAACAAATACAAACGATTTTCATTATGAGTATAGGTACTTCCATTGTGTAGGCAATATATAAACATCTTTATTCCGGCGCTATGTTGTGGCAAACGTGTAAGTTCTATATAACAAGGATGACCAATTATTATACATTTGTGATCGAGCTCTGAGTTTTTCTACAATGGACCAAAAAATAAAAGAAAAAAAGATTGTCACTGAACAAAATTAAAATTTATATATTTATGCATATTGTATTTTCTTTGTCTTCTATTTAAAATATTAATAAGTTATACTCGTAGTAACTTTAATTTTACAATTTTACATAACACATATTTTAATATATTTATTTATCACTGTTAGATTACGTAAAATATACCTGCATATTTATTATTATATGTTGCCTTTATAAATTGTTAAAAGTCTAATTTTTATACTCGTAGATTAAACAAAGGTATAAACATTTATAAAAAATAATTTATTTGTTTTCTGAAACAGTTCAAAAATTAATAAAAGGGAATCGCGATCGTCCCAAGCTCATGTTACGACCGACCTGTTGGCCACACCTGCTATACAACAGCTATTGACGATATAGCATTAGACTTTTAAGTCATAATTGTTATCATGATGACTTTTCTTTTTTTCTACATTCATCGTTTCTTCTCGATAAGCACTCTTCTATAACAGTGGCATAATTTGAGTTTTTTTTCCATTGTAGGCTATGCTCTTATTAAATTGCCGACTCGGCGGCTCATTTTATTAAAGTGCCGATTAACACGGGGGGTACGAGGACCAATCAAAAAATACCAAAAATACCATTCCAAAAATTTGATGATTTGTACTTTATACATAAGTACTCGAATAGTACACGTCTCATTTTTCTGATTTTCAATGGCTTTATAAAAGACGTATTTATATTTTTTATGATGTACCAACTTTGAAATAGTTAACTCTAGACTGCGGTAAATACATGAGTTGCCACTCCCTCCCCTAAATCATGTCACTTTCCTATACCTGAAAAGTGTTTCATATAGCATCATGAATTCGAACGACTAAAGTTTTGAATTTTCAAGTAGTTTTAAGAAAAACGCATTGCAGTTGAGCTGATCGTGACTTTCTAAAGTAAAATCAGTCGACAAACTTCATACTCGGAACTTTAATCAAATCATTTCTCGTAGACCAAAAACTATCATATTCACTGTTGTTGTAAAATATTGTAATTATTTCAACAATTTCAAGCGCATTTTTTTCGAATTTTTTTTTATTGTTTCAAAATTATAACTGTTCTATTATGCTCACTTTTTCGTACATGAGTTAGACGTCAATATACGTTCCCTAATTATCACACGGATTTTTTAACACAAATTTATCTACACAACACAAATAAAATATAATATTTTAATAAACTTTTCGAAAGTGTTCGGATATCATATTATTGTTCTATTGTATCGATTTACGATTTATTGCATCCAATGCACACACACATATTATGCATTATAACAATTAACATAAATCTTGTAACGTTTGCAACTGTAATTACATATTAAATGCGAATCGCGTATAATACTCAAATGGGTGAACTATATAATCAAAGCCCCGGTATAATATTGTTTGGCGGCCGTACAGATGCGTGCGTGTATAGACGTTTTAATGGAATTGAATAAAATATTAACGTTCCGGGATAAGAGTTGTGAATAAACTTATTCGAGTTATCACTGTTCCCAGTCAGTATTCTGTATAATGATAAAATCAAAGTTCTAAACGTATCTTGTATTCGATTTAAGAACGCTTCAAACAAATAGTAATTGTTCGAGCGAGATAAATACGGGGGACAACAAATCGGTATTTGTATTATATACTGTTGTACGCCATTATATTTTTATCAATATTACTGCATGAGAATGTATTATAATGAAATTAATACTAAGTATATTAATTGTGTAAAATTAATATTGAGCCGAATCGTATTAAAAATTAGATTTTTTTTATTATATCCGGAGGCATATAGAAACGACGAATGTAGGCGTTCTCCTTCGATTGAAAATTTTTTTTTTTTTTGAACCGTCTTATTTTAACACGACGGGCCGAATATAATGTTTTCGACGAAATTAATTTCTGTAGAAAATCGCTATAACGGACTATTTTACAACCAAAGGCTGGAATTTTCGATTTGACCGATTTCCAACAACCACAATTGGAAAAAACTTTTATTTAGTTAACCACTATTGCTATTTTAATAATAAACGTTTTTATCATTAATAACCATTCAGACGATTAATTTAATTTAATAAAGTTGTGAAAAAATTATTTAAATAGTCTTCTACAATAAATGATGTGCGTTGCATATTAAAAAAAAATGTGTCTTTATATTGATTTTACCATGACATTTTTGAAAACACTTTTACTTGTGGGTAAATTACTGCACCAAAAGTGACGTATAATAAATCATCATATAGATCGGAAATGGGGTTCAGAAAGTACTTGAAAACATATCTATTTTCCATTTTCTAAGTGGTTGTCCTAGAAAACTTTGAAAATATTCCAAGCAAATGTGGTTTTATTTAAGTTTAAGATCATTGAAGAAGATAAAAATTCGGATATTCTTCTCGATGAATTTAATTTTTTTCATATCAACGCATTATATTTGAACTATAACGATACAATTGTATTAAAATGTATGCGTTTATTTTTTCAAATTAAAATTGAGAAATTTATTTTTGGATAAGAAAATGAAATTCTTACTAATTCGTATGCGTTTTTGAATTATTATTATAAATTACGACTGAATTTTTATAACAAGCACGTTTGACGATTTTATAGAGATCGTTAATTATTTTATATTTTCGATTAGAATTTATTGAAAATATTGTTATTTTCAAAAAAAACAGTTGATTGTAATTTTTAATTCATGATTTACTATTATTTTACTAAGATTATTATTATTAACAAGGGGCAATACATTTTGGTCTTACATGAATTACAGGTATCTTTTCTGCAACATAACTGTTGTTAAACCGAAACACATTACGCTAATTCGATCAAATTTAACACGACCCTAGCTCCATGTATGGGATTATAATGTATTATAATGCGTTGCAATATTATCAATTATAATATATTGGCGGTATTACTGCTGTACGCGTAAGCGCGATTAGGCGAGAACTAGATCACCATTTACAAACACCGAAGTAGCTTCCTCTTCCTCTACCCAATTTTATTTACGTGTAATACAAACATATTCATCACAATTTGTAAAACAGGTCACTGTTACGTGTGATATTCACAATGTTTTAATCCTTAAATTTATATAGACCTGTATATATATATATGTCTTATAACTAGGGTTATCTTAAAAATTTGTGCGACAACGAGAGCGTTACCATTACTATACTACTATAAATTATAAAATTATGAAAATTTAAGTGTAAAATGCCAGTGCATTTACAATATTCAATTTACATGGATCCAAAAACTGGGTAAATAATGTCTCTGTGTCATAACTATAATATAATAAGCTTCACAACTGAAATATATATATGTATTTCTATGTATGTTATTACCAATGCCGTAATAAGAGGGTAGGTGACCTAAGAAATCGCCTAAAACCTCGCACTTGAAATAAATTTGGAGGCCTCGCAATTTATCAGGTTAAAATAGTTAGATATATTTAGGTATAAGTAAATTGTATTTCTTTTGTCTAGGGCCTTGCAAATGCTTGTGATGTCACTGGTTATTACATTTTATAGTGATGGTGGGGGTTGTATCCTATTTTCGAGTAAGTCATTGAATCGGGAATTCTTTTCAAACATTGTTAGAAGTTTAACTATAGTTACATAACTAAAGTATGAGAAGACGAAAAAATCCGGCCAAAGAGGAACGACTCATCCATCATCCATTCTCGCGGCCGGTTACCACCACTGCGGTATGTCGCATCGCTTACATAATAATAATATACGTTGTTCCATTGAATTCCGATGGAACGCAAAAGAAAGACGAAGAATTGTCAAGGACTTTGTCGATTTTCAGTTACGACTCTTTTCTTTCCTATTGAATATGTCGTTGATGACAGTAATACATATTTCCTACAATCGTACAGTCTTATAATAACATTTTTGTTTAGTAATAATTTGTAATATATAAATATATTTTATTTATTTATTTATTTTTGATACTCAAAACTGCATAATTATACGTTAATCGTATAAATGTAAAATAATTATTTTTAAAAATATATACTTATTTGACTATTTTTCGATAAATCTATATTTGTGTCGAATTAATAGAATCAATGATCACTATTTAATTTTCAAAAAATAGTTAACTATTGATGACTTATGAATTTAAATCTATTAAATTTGAACATTTGAAAATAAAACACTGAATTTTTAATAATATAAGGTTACCTATTACTAAGTGATGACGTAAAATATTAATATATAAAAAAAAACAGTAAATCAACGTAATATATTTTAATATTTATTTAAAAAATGTAATATTATTATTTATAAAAAAAAGTATCTCATGTTAATTTACTAATATTTCTAACCACCATGGCAAAAAACTACATTTACTTTATTATTAATAAATATAACTGTTTTAGTAAAAAATTAAAAAATAATTCTACATGGCTATTTTTTTAATAATTGAACATTAAGATTCGCTTATTTTTATGAAAACGTTGATAGTTAAATTTAATTAGCATTTCAACATTTAAGATTTTATCTAACTGAAAACGTTTATTAATAATATATGTTTTGCTATCAGCCAAGCGATATTCTTCAACAATTTCTTCCTTCGTCCGCTGCTAGAATAACTGTTTGAAATTGAATAAATATTGACATTTTAAAATGTTAAGAGTTAAAATCTACACAAGCGTAGCGCGTATCGTTCACGGCATAAAATGGGTTAAGGGTTTAGGAATCTTCGTTCAGTTCTACAAATACTACGTAGTGACGATAACATTTACGATTTTATGATGTTTGATCAGGAAAACGGAAATAATCATCCCGTACGTGAAGCTGGCTTTATACGATTACGATTTACTAATAACTGGCTCGGAATCGAAACCGTTGCGAATGTTTTTACTAGACCTTCGACTCCGATATGCGTACGCGCAACTATGCACACGTTTGAATAAATAACCATAGCAATTGGGTATACTGTTTAACCTTGGAGAATATTCTCATCTCAATTGCATTTTTTATAGAAACGATATTAACAAGCACGTCGTTATTCTGATCCGCAGTCAGTGCGCATGGGTGTATAGAGTACGGTACATCACGAGTGTCGAGTGAAAACTTAACGGTTAGTTATCGGAGCACAGTATTCGAATTAGCGCTATCGCATTAGAACGTTCGTCGATTTGACATCACTTTGACACGCTTCGTCGAGCAATTATCGAAATCGCTTTTTGAGTGTTATCCATTTATTCGAGAGTGTACATTTCACATTTCGTAACGTCTTGAAAACAGTTCGAGCGTATACATAAGCGTATACGCATTTCACATGGTCGTCATCGTTCGCGTACACCGTTTATTTTTTCACCCGGGTTCGTCTACGGAAAATGTTGACATACGTTCACATGCGGGGATAATCGTTCCGTCGCGTCTAGTCGAGTCGTTAAGTGTGGGTGGGCCGCATTGAGTTTCAAATGTTATAACGTAGGGTCATAGGAGCAGAGGTGGAACTAGGAATTTTTACACCCAGGGAAAATGTTAAAATTACGCCCTATCATAGACCAATAATCAAATACTCTTCTCGAGAATGTTTTTTGCTAATAATTAATATACAATCATTCTTATTGAGTTTTAATCTAATAACAGTGTTAACAAAATTAAAAATATCAAATTAGTTGTTAATTATTACAAAAATTACACCCTCTAAAATTTTACGTCCGGAGATAAATCCCAGTCTTCCACCCCTAGTTCCGCCCCTACATAGGAGCAACGAGCGTCGAAAACGAAAATGAACAATACGGAAAACGTATCAACTGCTTTCACAGCAGCATCGGGGTAGCCACAGTCCTTTCACAGTCCAACAATGAAGATTCGCCAAACTTGAACTAATCAAAAATACGTTATGTTCTCGAAAAGTACCGGACTAACGGTTTGCGATTATACCGTACAAAAATTACCACTCGATCCAAATAACGAAATGTACGTATAATCGTTCCGGTCGAAAAGAATAAATAAATAAAATAAATAAATATTAATAAATAATAAAATAATAAATATTTTTACATTTGTTGTTTTATATTTTTTAATTTTATAACTCTCAACTGAGTTATTAATTTAAAACGTATCAACATTTAAACATTTTTTGAAAGTTTTTTCGTACACGCATAATATATGTAGTAAAGTTATTTTTTCTAGGTCTACCATTCGATTTTACTCGTAATTTTGTGAAATTCATTACGAAACTCGGGCTATACTATTAAAGAGTATATTACGACAGATTAAATACAATTAAATTCAATTTATTCTCGGGTAAGCGAAAAACCTATCTCATTAATACAAACTCAATAAAACATACAATAAAAGATAATGCAGTTGTATGGTAATCTTTTACCGCCGATTACAATATTATCCAATTGTTGGAGTATAATATAAAAAATGTAATTTACGGTAAAATACCTCAAGATCCATTTTTATGGATCCCAAATTCCCAATCCAATTTATTTAGAATTCACTACGCATATTTAATATACACTATTTATTAGAGTAGTAAAACAGTATTAATTTTGAGGTATTCATATTTATTAATCGAAAAATGTAGTACACTGCTGTACAAATAATAAGCTTTTAACAATATAGAATGCTAATGCACCGGTAATATTTTTGTTTCATTAAACATATACCTACTGGTATAAAATATGACTGACATATGATTATTATATGATAACATATTCCATTTTTTTTTGTGGCTTATAAAAACATTATGCTATGTTAATTTCAAATAATGTAGATTAATTAAGCTTAACACTTTTTTGATAAATTTTCTACATTTTCTGCGGAAATTTTGACGTCTTTTTTCACATAATCTTATCTGTTCTCATGATTTAAGAATTTTCTGTTATTTTCTTACGTCTGAAATATGAATAAATCAAAATGTTCGCTGAGTGAAAATGTTCGCATACTAGTTCGCTTATGTTCGCGAGACAAAACGTAACAACTAATAATTGTATAATATTGCATTATTTCCGATAAAATGACGAACGGAGTTGAGTGTGTCGTCACCGAAAACCTCTCATATTAAAATCCACGTTTAAACGGTTTTCTTAAGGTAACATTGTTCACTGCATGTGTTCAAGCCCATAAATTTACGCTTATCATATTCCATTTGTTCGGATGAAAATCGCAAACCATTGCAAATTTACTCGAAACGCGAAATCGACACACGTGCGTGTAACACGCTCCGCGATCAGAAAACAGATTGACAAAAATTATTACCGCCATCGGACGTTTTCATTATATCGATAAACTGTCAACTGGATAGAAAATAAGATCGTTGCACGTAAAATAGTTCATTTGCACAGTGTAATTATTATTATTGTTATTACAAGCTAATGGCTATTTATTATATGAATAATGATGTCCCTGCAAAGACGTATTGTTTGGCCGTGTATTAATAATATATTTGAATTGAATAGCGTGTAAACGGTCCATATTTTATCTCATAAATATATATACAAATATATACGTATAGTTATCATATTAACGTATTTTGTCTTTGAAATTCTTTATTAACTTAATTTCCCTATAATAGAAGTATTCAAATTGTAAAAAATAATCAACGAGGGATGATTACGGACTGTTTGAACTATAATTTAATTCGTATTATTTTCATTTGAAAATGGAAAAAGTTTTGTGGCGCCATTAAGAAATAGAAACAAAAACCTGATACTTGTAAATCTGCAATGGTTGGCAGGTTATTCGATTTCAATAATTTAAATAAATTACAAGGTACTGTACGAAACGAATAACTTTTTAAGTTATTTAGGTAATGTATATATAAAAAAATGATTTTGTTTACAAATTATGTTTTTTTTTCTTTTAATACAATGTGCGTTGATTGTCATTTTTAAAGCGATTATTATTGCTTATCGAGATAAGCCGGTCAGGAAAATCGCATACAAATACGTTAATGCATTCTTACTTTGCTTTTGATAATTACCATATACAACGATACAACGTACAAAAGAAATAGCATTGGTTTAAGAATATGTATACAGATTAAGCATCCTATGATTAAAATGAATAGTGCACACGTGGATACAGCCACTAGTAACTTTAATGATCTATGTAAAATCTAAACTCGTCAAGTTACCGATCTACTAACGGGAAAATTTAGCTCGTCGAATAGTAAGTTGTGAATGAAAGTTATACAGTTTTTTTTTTTCATTCTATAATGAACTATATACATACAATTAATTCCCATTTATACTAAAATTATGATTTAGATATTTGCTTATACTTTATCCGCCACAAGACATTCGAATGATCTTAAATAAAAAAATGTGTACAAGACACGAATACGGGTTCGAGCAACGCTTAGTTAGTACGATGTACTGTAAACCCCTGTAGTTTTGTTCACGCGATAATGATACCGACATTTGTCCCTGACCAATACTACCCCGAAAGGGGAAAACCAGGAACAATACCCTGTTTTTAATTTTTTGTTTTTTTATAATCACTGACTTGAAATAAAAAAAAAATTAAATTAATTTGTTTCTATACAAAAAAAACTTTTAGATGCGTACATTGTCTATTGTAAGTTAGGTATGACACTTATTAGGACAAATCCCTCACAGTTGAAAATGTATAACAATATATATTTTGATGATTTATAATTTACTGATTGAGAGAACCATTTTTTTCTTCCTATTCTCTTTTGACTTGATTTTGGTCATAAATCAGACTGATAAACGAACAAGTATTTTAGATGGGAATATATCGAAACAATATATAATTGTTGAGCGCGCAATTTCTTCGCTTAAAATAATCTCTAATAGTAATAATAATTACAATCGTGTTGATTCGCGTGAAAATTGTAGAGACGCGATTATCCAGCAGAGGAAAACGATCGATTGACTTAAGCAACGGTTTTATCATTGATTTAGTAATGCGACTGTGATGCATGAACTACAAACGTTAACGTTGGATTTAACATTGAATCAACAATCGAAGCGGAACGCGGAAGCGAGAACAGTATACGGACGCATATTAATATTCAATCATTCGTGGAGTACAATATACATTTGTGCATAACACCATCGGACTACTGCTGCACTGCTGCAATCTTAACAATATATTAACAGGTACTTGTATCATAGTTATCCAGGCGCGTACTGCCCACTGGGATACCGGGAAAATCCCGGTAGGCCCTCTCAAAAATTATAAGATCTGGGTCCCTTACCAAACAGGTACCTGTAGTTTCATTTAAATTCAGTAATTTTATTATTTTCAACAATTATAATATAATACTGATGGACAGTCGACTACTGAACTTAGTACCCAATGGGAAGTAAGTAAAACACGTGATTTTTCGAATAATTTAATTGATTTGCTTTCGGTAAATATGTCTGTTACCATTATTTCGATTATTCCATTTTATTATTCCCATCACTGGTTGTAACATCACCAGCAGAAGCGGTTAGTAATGTTGCTGGAGTTCGGCGGAAAAAATGACCTGTATCAACTCGGGAATATGGTAAATTTAAATATATTGCAATTTCTTTAAGCATATTTCCAATTTTTTTTTTCCAATAACCTGCTTGATGCATTAACCGTTTTTATAACTAAAAAAAAATCTATTTGATACTATATTTGTAGGTCATAAATCCATGTATTTCTTAAAAATATCATATAACTCCCTTTTAATAGTAAATGATCGTGAACAATTTGATTTTGAGTAGAGAAGTTTAATGTGTAATATATATTTCACGAATGAATATTACATACATCGTAATAAATTAACGGAGAATAAATAGCCAATATATAATTAATAATTTACCTTTTTACCTTTAAAGCTTCGTCAGTAAATTTTTTTTTTATTAAAAAGTTATTTTCTCTTTAAAAAAACTTGTAATTTTAAATAAGTAACAACGTTAATATTGTGTTTCATATTTTTCATGCTTATAAGCATTGAATAAATAAACCTTAGAGTTGACGGTTTAATTTATATAGATCATTTGATAAAATTTGTAAGAAACACATTTTCTGACAACGATTTGGTTTTATTTATTTTTGTCAATTTTAAAATTTTTTCATAAGCCATTATATATCTTTCTTTTGATTTTTCACACAATAGATTTAGTGAAACAGCATTTGCCGTTTTAACCATGTATGGCGAAGTTATTGGTTCACTACAATTACTGTATTGATTGTCATCTTTCGTATTTATGCTTGTTTGCGCGCTTCGCAGTCAAACCATCACTGGTTCGATTGTGTGACGTACTCGCGTCGTTTGCAATAAAAAAGAACACTTAACGAGGATAATTAATGAAATTATAACAAATGCCGAGATAAACGGGCCAAAAGCACCACAGTAATGTTAACAAAAAAAAAATAATAATTAATATGATAAATCTAAAAATAACAATAAAATCACATATGCTCCAAACGCGTTGTAATAATATAACAAGACAAATCGTATAAAATATAATATTTTTAACAAATATAACGGAAGATACCTTGGACGGTCTGGCGTTCGAGTGGTTATGCCCACACGACCGTGTTCACACGTGCAACGAACGCCACAAACGGCAGAAGAATCGGTTGATCAGCGGCGTCGGTCTCAATTTACAATAACTGGCTTCTTCGCGCACGATGATAACCGAAAGAAAATTTCGCGGACACAGGTCAGCTACGGTTCGAATAGTCGTCACACAAACGAAGTTGTCCCCGGAGATGGCGACTTCACCGTACTATGCCGTAACAACAAAAACACATAGTCGGTGGCACAAGAAAAACGACGAGTAGGACTTTCGCAGAGAAAATGTCGGCGGAAAAAAGTCCCGGCAATAATGGCGTTCACGGACCGGTGATAATCGTACCGCAATATAACGCGCCGATCGAAAATTCTCGAAAATCACACGTGAATACCGTTATCGGGTGCTCCGGTTAACACGAAATGGGATAATTTGAACGGCGACGTGACACTTGCGCGAACGATCTCATTTTCTAATTCGAATTATTATATAAATCGCACATTACAAATTTATCCGTAACGCCCAACGCCATTGTGTGGGAACAATGAAAACGAAATATGTTTAAATGTTTATGCGTCGTGCAAGGAGGTTGTGATATGTGTATAAGATTTAACCGAAAGTTTATATTTGTACGGACCGTGGTATACATTCAATTTTCTGGTTGTGCTGGGAATACGCGGCCAGTGCTCTTAGAAATTTCCACTTTATTACACGGTGTTATAGGGATTTCCACTTTCCCTCACCCTGCACTTTTTGGGAATTCCACTTTACTGCCCGCCAATATGGTAATCCCATCTTACCGTCCGCTGGACGGATAAATGTGATATTCCAACGCTTCGACCGTGGTCGAAAACCAAACTTTCGGTACAGGTATGACAAAAATGTTGTGTTTTAAAATGTTATGTCATGTTTTAATTTCAATTATCGTTTACCTTTGTGTTTGTCGATTTCTTTATTGTATAGCACTTACGAGTGTAACGAGAACTTTGAATGGTTTATGAAATTTTCTTTTGGGATGAAAGTAATTCAACAGTGGACAATCCTATGAGTAAGGGAACAGGTTTTGGAATTTTTCAAGAATATCGTGGAAAATTGAATGCTCTGCGAATATTTTCAACGCCTATAATATAACACAAAAACAACAAGATAATGATATATATTGAAATAATTGTTTTGAAAGATTCTTCCGATTTCGTCAAACATTTCCGTTCTCTCTTAATTTAACAATTATGTACCGTCACCATGATAACACACCTTCACAATAATCTTATTTGATTCCATTATCTCGAAATAATTCACATTTACGAAAACAGAAAACAATTTTTTCGGTCAATTCATAACTATTTACAATCAAAATATTCAAACAATCACCGAACTGCAAAAAAATAAATATATAAACTTAAATCTAAACCAAAAATATTTCCATCGTCATGTTTGCCAGCGATTTGTGATCACGCGAATTATTGTCGTTGACATTTGATTACAAAAGAAAAAATATATATTTTATACGTTTGTAAGGTACATCGAATAAAAAGTTATTTTCAACACTTATAGAAAAAAGTATTGCTAAATTAATTTAACCTATAATTTATATAACACACAGCAGGATTTAATAAATATTTTATATTTATAAAAACATTGCTCTCATTAGTATTTAAATACATTCACTGAAATAATAAATGAGTTTGAATATTATTTGTATACGAATTATTTTGTTACATAATGAATACTCTATTGTAAATTAGACTAAGTTGTTAGCACACGATTATAATATGTACCAAATAAATTATAATTGTGTATTTACAGAAATAAGATTTTGTCGAATTTTCAGAGATAAGTGCCACAGTAAAAACACCGACATTGTATTTACGCGATTACTTAACACTTATTCGAATACAAAAATAACTTCTAACGATTTTACTGCAAGTATATTGCGGTATAAGATATTGCTTTATGTAAACGTATAGTACCTACTTACTTGCTACTAAATGTGTTTCTAAAAATGTCAATCTCCTCCCCGTTTGATTGATGTGCCCCAAAAATAGATGTCGTCTAAGTGGTAAACGCCCTTTTCGCCTAATCGGAAAATGCTCTTTGCAGATAAGCTAGCACGGCCACATGTGTTAATACTACAGACGAATACCATTTCTCGAGATGAATGGTAGTGGTGCGGTTGTTTTAAAAATAACAGAACCCTTTTTATTTATTATTTATTTTTTTTTCAATTATACTAGTCTTCTTGATTTGTTCGTATGTAGAACGGTAAAATGTAACATATGGGTGTGTGATATCCCTATTTTATCGTCTTGTGTAATGGCTTTTACAAATATAAGCAGGCCCGCGGGTTACGTCGAAACAGATTTTGACAAAAATGTCAAATACCGATTTCCGTACAGAAATCATTTCCATTCATTCATGTATAACTTTTGAAACCACTTCACGAATTTATATACTAAACAAATATTGTCAATACGATCAACGAGTTGTACGTATAATAGTAAGGACCTAAAGAGTTTTTAGTAAAAGATTTGGTAGTAAGATGTTTAATATGGAAAAACATCTCGTCTGTTATAAGTATCTATGAACTTATCGCAAAATATATTTATGAATAAGTACAAGTTTTGTGCGGCAAAATTTAGTGAAATGCTATGAGCACAATTTATTTTATTAACTATATCAATTAGATAAGTTTTTTTTTTATTCATAACGTATTATTCTCTGCAGTTGAATGCAAATACAATGCATTTGTTACATCTTTAAAGTCATCCAAATAAAGTAAAATTTATCAAAATGCCTTATTATTTTTAAAGTAAAAATATAATATTAAGAAAAAATCAAATATAAAATTATGTACAATACGTTACAAACAATCCTTGTTTGTTAATAAATTATATATAAATATGACAAAAAACGTACTAACAGTACACATGTTTTGAAAACTAGTTCGTTTTTGAAAAATATGTTGGTTCAAAAATGACTCATTGTTTATCTATTAAAATTTCATATCAACAATATTAAAAGAGGATTTAATTTAAATTAAAAATATTATTTACAGAATAATACGATGATTATGATGTTTCAAATTAAACTAATCCGAAAAATCAGTTTACCATATTATTTTCGTATAAAAGTGCTGGTAAGTTTTTGATTATTAAATATAACTTGTTGAATTAATAAATTAATTAATCCACATTGTTTCTTCTTTTAAAATATTTTCATTATTTTAAAAATGGTAAATTATCTATAAACATAATTGGTGATAAATACATTTATTTCAAAATGTACACTCATTAAATTATAAATCTATTCAAGATATTAAGTAGGAAATAATATTTCATATGCAAATCTATTTAAATAAAGTAAGGCACATTTATGTAGTCCAAATTTGCAATCATATTTTTATCTCAAAAATCCCTAGTAATATATATTGTCTTACTAACAGTATATTAAATCTTAACTCTGATCATTCATCAGTTCTGTTAAATATTTCTAGCACTCCACTTTTAATCACCAAACCACCCAAACTCTTCTCTGCTTCAACAAATAGATGTATGTTTCACAACTTAGTTCATCAGCAAATTAATTTAAAAATCCGATTAAAAAGTAATTCTGATATCGACGAAGCAGTTAACAATTTTACAAAAATAATTCACTCAGCTGCAATTGCTTCAACAAATAAAACAATCAAACCCACTCAAATGCACTCCAGTTCTCATATACTACCAGCCAAAATTGCCTCTCTTACAGACGAAAACGCAGGGCTCAAGCTCAGTATCAATATACACACTTATCGTCCCACAAATCATTGTACAATAAGTTAGCTAATTCTTTAAAAAAGATCCTAGCCAAACTAAAATCTAATGAACTTGAACAAAAATTATCAAAATTTTTTATGGCCGATGGCAGCCTCTGGAAAGAAACAAAAAAATTACTCAAATTCAAAAATTCGTTTCTACCTTTAAAAAAAATCCGGTTACGACCTAATTACAGGTTAGTTTATAGTTTTTCTAACATACATAATAAATGCAACTATAAGACTTTCTTACTTTCAAATTTTATGGAAATTTTCCCATATTATTATGTTTATTAAACCTGGCAAGCCACCTGATGACCCTGCCTCTTTCAGGCCAATAAGCTTTTTGCCCTTTTTCTCTAAGATTTGTGAAAAACTCATCCTTAAACGATTGTCCTCACACATTACCCTCAATAATGTTCTCCCTCATTCACAATTTGGTTTTCGCTGTTATCATAGCACAATTCATCAAGTGCGTAAAGTTGTGGATGCCATTTCCTCCTGCCTAGAAAAGAATCAATACTGTATTAGTGTTTTTCTTGATGTATCTCAAGCGTTTGACAGGATCTAGCACCAGGGATTATTATTTAAACTCTGGAAATGTCTTCCTTCAGTACTTTTTCATTTAATAAAATCGTATCTTGACAATCGTTATTTTCAAATTCGTTACGGCTCAACCTTCGCTAATATTTCAATTATTAATGCCGGAGTTTCACAGGGTGGTATATTATTTCCTATTTTATTTAATATTTACGTCTCCGATCAACCCACGATTGCTGATACTTTAGTAGCAGATTATGCAGACGACAAGGCCATTTTATCAATGCACGAAAACCCAGAAATTGCCTCAGCTACTCTCCAACTCCATCTTAACTTAAATTTTTTGTAGCAGTCAGCCATTAATTCCATCTTAACTTAATGACTGCTACAAAAAATGGAGGGTCAAGATAAATAGCACCAAATTAATACACATAACCTTCACACTGAAACTAGGACACTGCCCTAATGTTTTCATAAATAATATTCGAATCCCCACATCTGATACGGTCAAACGTTTAGGTCTCTATCTCGACAAACGCTTAACATGGAATAATCATTTAAAAATTTAAAGACTTCTACTAAATTCACGCTCACGTATGTTCAAAGCACTTTATTCAAACAGATTCACAAATTTAAAGACAAAAATAATAATATATAAATCTCTTTTAAAACCTATATGGATTTACGGATTACAACTATGGCCAAAAAGTCAAATACCAACAAAATTCAAGCATTCCAAAATATTTCACTCAGTAAGGTCACAAATGCGCCTTTTTTTTGTCTCGAATCATACTTTTCATACCGACCTTCATATAAAAACTATTAATGAAGAAGCCAAAACTTTCTACAGTAGATTTCATCTCAAACTTTCGAACCACTCGTCAAAAATTTTTTTGTCCCAACCCTTCCTGAAAATCCTCAATATAGGTAGAAAAAAAACATGGTGTCATGAGCTTCTTTAATTAACAATTTTATTTTATTTTATTTTTCTTTTCTTAATTTATTTATATTTCTTAATAGTTCTTCCTCTTTTTCATAAAAAAAAAAAAATAAAAAAAATAAAAGCACTTCAATATTTAATATATATATATATATTTAATATTTAGTTATTTAATTAATATACAACAGCTAAAGTGTCACTAATGGGTAGCTCCTTTAATCACTTCTTCCATGTCTGTTTTTTGTTTTTTTTTTATATTACATTGCACGCATATGCTTATTGTACCAATAAATTATACAGATTACATATTATCAAATAAAATAAAATAAATAAAAAATAAATAAAAAATTTGCAATCAAATTTTTAAATTTATAAATGTTTGTAAATATATGCATTTATCGTAAAAAACGAATTTTCATAGAATCGTAAATATTTAATTAACATGTATGTGACATTTTTAATGTCATGTTAAAAATAAAATAGGATTTACAGCACATTAAATGAGGCTTTTAAGTTTGTATAAATTGTTATAACCCATCATTTTCAATTTAATTAATTTAGCAGTTAATGTTTTTTTTAAGGAGCATGTCATAGATAATTTATACTGCACACGCGAGTTGTTTTTTCGAACCTGCTCATTTACTCGAAACAAGCGTAAGTTGTTGAACACGACATACTCCTATCATATTATTATTATTATCATTCATAACTACTTGGGTTGAAGTATTTCTACTCGAAAAAATGTGAACTTATAGCTCTAAATCATGCATAAAATAGTTTTCGAATGCTAATTAGAAGATAATCTTTGGTTTTTATTGTATTGCAAAATTACAATTTTTATTTTGCATACATCTTGTATACAAGTGTAACTTGACTTATAATTCAAGTAAATCTCAAATTACTAAAATAGTAGATTTTAGAATATTGTATAGTAAAAATAATTTCTTTTGTTTATTTTTTCTATTTATATATATATATATATATATAAAAAAAAATTAAAAAAAGTTGTGTAAGACGAAATACGATGAGTAAAATATACTTCTAAAACTCAAAAAATGTAAAAACGCGATTTAATTATTTGTACGTGCCATAAAATTGTATCCGAATATTAAAGCTACATACATCCACATGCAAAACTAAAATCTGTTTATATATAATATTTTTTTATTTTTAAAATAAATATTCATATTATTTTTACAATATATACTAACATTAATGTAACCGGTTACAATATCCTATATATTTGTTTATATATATTGCTCTAAGATATTGTAAGTCTATTGATTTATCGATTGTTTAATACTTACTAGTATATTACACTGAATTAAAATTAACATATTACCCAGGCAGACACACACATTCAATTGTTTGAAACAATCACCTCAAAAAGTTATGTCCTTAACGTCACAGATATTGTCATACGCTATTATTGACCTGTCAAACATAAAAATCCAATTATGAACACCTATACGCTATGCACTGGTTAATATATCTCATTAATATATCAGTGGTTGGACATTTTATCGAAGAAAAAGATTGTAGAAACTTTACTATTTCAAAAATCGTCAAAACCCACTCCTTATGCGGTATTCACTTACATAATAATAATACAGATGATAACGTAATAATTGTTGAAAAAATATTAATGATTACGGGAAGGATTTCACACTCTGTTGTGTCAGTTGTTGTATTTCAAATACGTTGATAACAAAATAATAGTTGAACATTGATTTCAAATGTTTTCATTTCCATTCGAGCATATGAGCTTGTTGAATCCATTAAGTATGTAGTTAAATTAAAAATATTTTAACTTTAATAAAGCTTTAATATATACAATTATACCTTAAACTTACCACGCATTTTTTGATCATTATTAATAAGTCATATTCAAAGAGCAATCGTATTCGTTTAATACAATAAAATTAAGTGATGTAAATATGTATAAAAAAAAAAAGAAAACAATTTACAGTTTTATTTTATTTTTTTAAGTAAACCTAATCTAAAACGTTTATACTCGTATAATGGTTATTTTATTTTTGGCCAAAATAAAAAATATGAGTTTAAAAAAGTTAGTTATTCGCTTGAGAAAAATTGCTTCATTTATTTATTCAAATCACGGGTTTCGGAAACATTCTGTTGAATAAAACATTGGTAAAGAAAGTCTGTAATATAAATTTTATTATATAGAGTATACAATAATAACTTACCTCGTTGTAAATTGATAAGATTTGCATGCACAAAAAAAAAAATACGCAGTATGACTTTTTTAATTTAAAAAAAAGTCCTATAAAAATTTACATGGACCGTGCTGCACCCAAATCACAGATTATTTTTGTTTATACTGAAAAGAAAATAACGATATTTTTTATTGTATTCATTATTTTAAATCATTTAAACTTTTATTTTAAGTACAACTTTTGAGATTAAATTAGTTTTTTTTTAATTTTTTTTTTTTTTTTTTTTTAGTAATAATATTGTCAATAATTGTTTCTGTTATTAAAAAAAAAATGTTTGCAACTATAACGTTTCTAATACTTTATGACACGTCCATGCTCTTAGAAAATACTAAAATAAATATATAGTTAAATTTAAAACTATAAAGTTGAACAAATTCGAATTTCGTATTTTTGTTGTAAGTCATTATTTTGAGCAAAAATTGTAATTGTAATTGTCTTATTTGTAAAAGTAATAGAATAACTTTTATTGAAGAAACATGGACCGTGAAAAGAAATTATATCTTGTTTTTGAAAGAAAATAATAATTATTTTTCTTAAAGAATTATTTCTTAACACAAGCTTAATTTTAAAAACCAGTTCGTATGAATATAAAAATATATTTAGTTATATTATCTAAATCTTAGTGGCTATTAAATTTAAGCAAATAATGCAAAATATCCATTGTTTCCATACGGCCTGATTTTGTACAGGCATCGAAAACATATCATTTACAAAAAAAAGAACGTTGGCGTTAGAGCATTGATCGTACAAAATATATTTTTAATAACACTTTAGTCCAATTGAAATTAAAATACATTTACTATACGGGCATTCTGTAATATTCAATATACTATACCATTATACTACATAGGACACCACTTGTAAATCATTTTTATAGTTTAAATTAATTGTTAAATTTTTATTTCAGTTCAACAATCCGGTCTAGTTGCGCACACGAAACTCCATTTAAGTGTGTTTCTAATAACCAAATAAACTCAATAAATATAAAACGAAGCTACTGAAGCATTGAAACGCATTCTAAATGTTTTTATATAATGTAGATCACGTGTCTTGTTATATTTACAGTGTAGGTATGTGATTTCAACATAAAACATTTATACAAATTCAATATATTACAAAAATATTTTTTTTTAATGATATAATAAATGGTACAAAAAATAAAAATTGAGATACGACGTAAGACAGTACAATAATATTACATGCGTGTATATAAATAAATAAATTATCAGTACAATAATCATTTTTTGTTGCAATACGGCGGATATATACGTACACATCGGCAAATGTAAACATTGAAGGTTGATGAGGTAAAAACTAGGTTCTCAAATAATCATAAAGAAGCAAAAAAAAAATTTAAAAAAAAATATTACGAAATTTGAATCAAATAAAAAATGTATGATGGGATAACAATGGTACAATACGTATTATAATTACAAAAAATAAACAATAAAAATGAAAACCGATACATAATAGAAAAATATAAGGTAGACGTTGATCAAAAATCCGGCATACATGTTCGACCAAGAAATAGTTATCGGTATTGAATTCATCATTTCTAGATTGCATGAGAGTCCTGAACAACTGAGAAAACTTTTCTCGGGATCAAAATATAAAACGTAACTATATCTAAAACGCGATGTTTACTTAATGATACGAGACGCGTCCAACGATAGCTCGGACACTAATGAGTGATTGCCCTGTTGAAAATTAAATTGACATCCTCTCGGGCTGCTGTTCAAGTCATTATCGCGTGCGAGACGAGCTGCAGTGTTAGGAGAAGTATCATTGGTGTAGTAATGATGCGGTGGACAATAGGACTTTTTTTTGCACGGCGCTGGTTGGCCAAAAGTTCCATATTTTCAACGATTCATCCGAACTCGACAGAGCTGTCGAAACACAATGAAAAATTGAATTTCGATAATTAATAATTAATTAATAATAAATATGGTATGGTAAAAATATTAATTATTCTTATTGTTTACTATGGTATATTACGTATACAAAACCTAAAATTGTACAGCATTTTTCAGTTTTGTACAATTGCTAAAATATACCCTATAAAATATAATTTACCCTTGTTAAAAATTAAAAATAAATCCCTCGTTGCATGTATATTTATTATACGTTTCGGTATACAATTATTTAAATTTAATTTCCTGGGAAGGCGCATTATTAACGAAAATAAAAATGCATAGGTCCGAGTGCTAAATAATTATAATATGATTTTACCGTTGATACGCTGAACGCCCACTGACGAAATAACTCAGCGGTTTAATATAATATAATATTTCTATCGTAATTTGATAAAATTGTTATTAATATTTTTCAATAATAAATTAATCATTTTTCTTAAGAACTAGTATATACTCGTATATCTGAAAATTTCAAAACTTTTGTTTAGGTCGTCGAAAAATTGCGACCCGGGGCAGCTGCTCCTTTTGGCCCCCCCTCCTTTAACCCGGCACTACCGGGCACAATATTTGTTTGTGGCGGTATATATTATGGAGTCTGTATAGTAATATATTATTTAACATATTCTATGCAATACTAAATTTAACTAATATACAGTTATAAAGTGATTTGAAATTAAACTTTTAACATCGTAAAATACCTTTGTTCAAATGACAACTATGATACTATGGTGTTTATCGTATATTTGATATTATGTGTTATGACTGCTAAACTAACCGGTTTCAGTTAATTAGATAATAGTAATTTCAAAATGTATAAACAATTATACAGTGATGATAAATTAGTATTATATATTCAAATACATTTATTAATTATTATATCAAAACATTTTGTAAATAATAATAAAAAAAAAAAAAACCACTATAATTTAAATATAGCGATTCTTTCGAATTACTCATCTAAATGAAAATATAATCCTACTGGGAGCGATATATTACTAACACTACTTTTTATACTTAAACTTTGCAGGTCTGGCAATAATAAACGACCGCGTATTATCATTGATTATAATTATTAATATATTTGATCGATGATATTATTTCAAAGGTGCGATAATATTGGTTTTCTACTTTTTAAAATGATCTTCCTAATTCATTCGATCGATTCAAATGAAAAACGATAATATGTTAAATTAAAAACCTTAAGATAATATCCTTGTATGAGTACATTAAAAATGTACGTATATAAATAATGTAATAATCTAACCTGTAGTGGGAAAAATAATGTCCATTGAGTCAGACATACAAATTATGTATTTATTGAACATTTTCGTTACCTAACTAAATCATAGTGTAAATTAAGTACCTATTCGCGATCCGTCTGGATTCCACGCGAAAAAAGTTCCCACGTCTGTTGAACTGCTACTCATGGTTTCAACGATTCGATTCAGAGCGTGCATCACCACAACGCTGTGTTTTTCTACAACGCTGTGATTGAAATCAGAATTTTTTTCTAAAAACAAAAAAATAAAATGTATAACAATTATAGCGGTGTGAAATCCAGTAAAAAAAACAAGGTCTCCGTGTTACTGTATTCGACCAAACCGTTAGAAAGACACTTTTGCAAGTACTACGAGTATGGCTAAGGAGTGATCCACCTACGTGATTATAAAATACTATGCAACTAGATCTTTCCGAATATGTTTGTACGTGAAAAACTCTGATAATACATCTGAATAAACGTACTTTGATATTGATTTAACATTTTATCATCGAAAACAATTAATTTTTACTTAATAACACGCACACATTAATGTATATCATATAAGACTTAATATATCCATGATGCTAAATAAAAAAATAACAACAATAATCAATAAATATTGTTAAGATGATGTGTAGGATACAATTATGCCATTATGTAATATTATGAGTCTATAGGTACATAAATAAACAATGCACTCGAATAATATACATTAAAGTATTATAGTCAACTATTTTTAAATATTGAATAAGAGCGTTTTTGAGTAAAATACATAATATTTTGTTTTATTCTATACAAATAAGCATTTTAAAGAAAAACCAATAATTCAGTTTACAAATATAAAAAAATAAAATTAATATGATAAAAATCAATTCAACTGTGACGTTTCAATAATTTAAATTTCATAATCATAAAGGTGTATGCCTGGAACTGCTCTTAACTACGACGGTAAGTTGATTTGAAACAAAAAAGTAAAATTCTGCACATGATAAAATAATAAATAATAGACTTGAAATTGGTTGAAATGTATATTTGTCGGATCTTTGGGAATGTTCGGAAATTTGATTCTCCGAAATAAAAAATATACAATAAGTGAAAAAAAGCGTTTCGTTAAAAATCGACGACGGGTTGATTTGAAATATACATTGTGCTTTAGGAAAATAGCAGTAAAATAAAGTATACAATGTAATTAATAATTTTAAAAAATAGTGTCCGCGGCGACGAAAACCCGGCTAGTATTGTGGCCCTCGATTATCGACCCAATGTACACGAACGAAAAACTAAGTGAAATGTGTTATTATTATATACGTGTGTTTAGAGACGTATTTAGGCACAGGCCCTATAAGCCCAGGCCTAGAGCGGCAATATTGGAGGGCGGCAAATTTCAACGATTTTTTTTTTTACAAAATTATAAAAAGTAATTTTCATTTGATGAATTCAAACTTAACTAATTTTTTGTTTGCTCAAAATTAAACATCTATCTACATGTACCTACTATATTATACGCATACATAACACAATACGAGCACATGGATAACAATACATACGCGCATTCAATGCTGGTTCGATTTCTCATACAAAGACAAACAGACAAACACCATAGTTTATAGTTAAATAATGACAGGGAAATACCCGCTTATCGTTATAGAAACGCCTGTCTTCAAATCAACAAACTTCGAAAATAATAGAATTCGCCAATAAGTTACAAGAATGTTACAAAGATGATATTGAAAAAGCATTTTCAACAGAATGTATACAGTTTAAATCCTATTTGGAATCTTCAAATAAACAAATGAATTGCATTTCTTCTTTACAAATGTGTAAATTATTACGAAAAGATACTCTTACGGACGTGTATCCTAATATAGATACGAGTATAGCATTTAAAATATGTGTTTGTACTCCAATTTCTAACTGTACTATTGAGAGTTCTTTTTTGTGTCTTAAACGAATCAAAAATTATTTAAGATCGACTGTGGGTACTGAAAAACTCAATAGTTTGGCTATATTGAATATCGAAGCGGATTTACTGTCGACTTTAAATTGCAATGATTTAATTGATGCATTTTCTGAGGAAAAAAGTAGAAGAAAAAGTTTAAAGTTTAATGTTTCTAATTTAATGTTCATTAACAATGTATATTTTTTAATATAATATTATAATATAATAAATTTTATATTTAAATATGTTTTATTAATAATTTTAGGAAGGCTGGAGGGAGGGGAGGCGGCGAAGTGGAAAGTGCCTAAATGCAGAAAAACCTTAAATATGCCACTGCGTGTGTTATTATAAATAATATTATAATATACAAAAAATTTGGCACTGGAACCAAAAAAGATTCGCCACCACCGATATATGTGGGTTATTATTATTTATGTGTTATCATTGATATACTTACGAACTCTGTACACCGTTGTGAACGACACCAAGAGCTCGCCGGTCAAGCGGCTAAACGTCATGGAATGCGTGTTAACGGCCAATGTCCTTACCAACGGGCAGAAATCACACGTGTTCTGCGCCACACGTTTCAGCACTTGTCCTTTGCACGCGTTCGCCAAAACAAACCACGACGGGTGCGTCTTGGTGCCGTCCAGCGACAGGAACGGTTGGACGACAGACACGACGGCGTAGCACACTAGAGAATATTTCCACGGGTGCCAAGCGAGTGCCTGTCGGACAAACGAGATCGATCGATCGCGATGGTTAACACCACTTGTTTCTTAAAATCCTCTTGAAAACTAGTCGAACCTCTATTTAAGGAAACTACGCGCAACATGTTTTTTCATTTTATGGAAGCGTAACTTTTTCGTAAAAAAAAAAAAAATTCGTATAAACGATTTTATTCATTTTAAACCATAGTAATTCAAAGAGTTAACGTGTTCGCAATAACGTGGGGTAAAAAAAAAATATGTTGAGCTACGATACAAACGCACACGTACACTAACATATTACAATTACGATTAATAATATTAATGTAATACACGATTATTGTATACATTATTGTTTTAGGTTATTATTGTACTAGTTATTACATATGTTATTATTTGTATGCGTTTTGTACGGTAGAAACGTGTTTTTAAGTGATAAAAAAAAAAATTGAATTTATGTTTAACTCGATTTACGTTTAAAAAATTTTCCCGGAGAAAACCGTCCAATTCGGTAAATGGAGGTTCAACTGCATTAGAGAACAACAGCTACGTTGCGCGCGTTGAGTGCAAACAGCGCAGGTAATCTACACATTCTACACATACTTTTATCGTCCACATCGAACGGCCTCCACGTTTACTTTTGTACTGGTCTACCAAGACTACGATCCGGTCGACCGTTACTTCTTGCACGCTATCATTATTTCTGCGTCGGTCGTCGCGATCCAACTCGGGCGGATCCATGAAACGCCATATCTGCAGAACGCTTTCTCGATCCGAAAACGTGGCTACAGCCAGATGCCGGCTGGCTTTGTCCTGCGACAGTTGTAAGCAGCTGATCAACCGCTGTTCGTCGGCATTGCCCAGATGAATGACGTGCACAGTGATCAACTGTTTTTGGAGAACGTCGTATCTAAAAAACGTGACCGTTCCATTGGTGCATCCCCTGCAAACGCGACCGCCGAAGATTAACACTACACCAACGCATGTTATTCGTACTCTACATCGGTACGTTTCAATGTGTATTACATAATTTCAATTTTACATAGGACACTTGTGCGCAACGCACCGTCGAACTTACATTTCATTTTTCTGTCAGTTCTGTTCAATCTAAATTTTTAAATTTGTCTTTATATCTATTTTAAAAGTGTTGTTTTATGTTGTATTCTTTTAAAACTGTTATAGTTTCCTTACATATTATACACACAAGGACGGATCTAGAGGTTTTTACACTAGGGTAAAGAAATAAAAATACACCCTCATGTCGGTCATACTTTTTCTTATCGTTTTAGGGAAAATAAACAGTAGTTTTTATGTTCCTATTTCGCTAATATATATACTAAAATAAGCTATTAATTTAGAAGACAGTCTTTCATATAGTAATAAATCCGATTATGTTGTTAGGTATCCCCTTTATTCGACGTCAATGTTTTGTGAAGTCATGTCATTGACGTTTTATCGGAATAAACAATTTAAAAAGAGTTTAAAAATAAATTCTTATCCAATAACTATTAACCACCGATTTATATATATAAGTAAGATCGTTTCATATTTTTGTATTTTGGTGAATATTGGTTGAAATCGAGGGGCCAGGGGCCATAAAGTAAACTTTTGGTGAGTAGAATTATGTGTAAAAATTTCAAAACGATACGATTCTTTTCCAGTCCACGAATAAAACTTGAATCTTTCCATTTAATTAACACATACATTTTTATCAGATGCATTCAACACAGTGTAACTTTTTCAATTTTGAAGCGAACATTTTTTAATTAGAAGCTTATTCAAGAAAAATAAGAGAGCTTTCAGAGCCTACTTTTTCCCCGCCAAAATTTGAACAATGTAAGTGATTTTGTATTGAAAAAATCGGTGATTTTATTTACCATGATCCACGCACATAGTCCAAAAACGTCGTCTATTAAGCTGCCAAAAATATATTTCGTGATATGAAAGTGGTAAATGATGTTGCTAAAAGGGGGGTATTTTAGTTGAAAATGTTTATAAGTGTTTGACTCAAAAACATCGTAAGCGACTACCAAATTGTAATAAAAACTTAATTTGAATCACATACAAACCGAAAAGTAATTGCTATTCGTTACACTATATAATAGCGAATTTTTTTCTTTATCGCAATCAAGGCCATATTTGAAGGGTCTAGGGTATCTGGACTCCCCCCCCCCCCGAAATTTCTTCAATATTTTACGAATGTTTAAAATAATTATTTATTTTTAATACCAACATAAATATTTTCAGTCAAAAATGACTTAAGCTCCATTTAACTATTGACTGCTTTTAGTTTTATATTATATCATATGAAAATATGATATTAATTTTAATAAAAGAAGATTAAATCTTTTTCTGTCTTATTTTTAACCAAATATTAAAAATTAAAATCTAAATTCAATAAAATTACAATATACATGTTTTGGACCCCTCCCGAAAAAAATTTCTAGATACGGCTTTGATTGCAATAGTTTAGTGTTATGATGTTACAATCGAATTTAAAGAAAAAATTATTTATCCTAAAACGCTGAGAGTATCATATCTTATGAATTTTCGTACTTAAATATACTTGTGTTGAAGAATTAATAAAATACTTAAGTTACAAAGATTTAAAATGTGTGTGGATAATTTTCTTTATTTTAAAAACCTATTTTTCTAATTTTTTAAAAACCATTTTCCAAAAATTTAATTTAGAAGATTCGTTGAGGTCTCTAAATTATGATTATCTCTGTATTTTTTTTTTTTTTTTGATAATTCAGAATAAATTAAGAATTTTTATTTACATTTTACGAAACACGAAAAATCTGATTAAAAAATGATCGCTTCAAAATTGAAAAAGTTACACTACGTATTCAACGAATTGTATTCAGCATCCGATAAAAATTTATGTGTTAATTAAATGGGAAAATTTAAGTTTTATTCGTGGACTGGAAAAAAATTTTATCGTTATGAAATTTTTACACATAATTTTACTCACCAAAAGTTAACACCATGACTACTGGTCCTCTGATTCCAACTAATATTCATCGAGATACAAAAATATGAAGCCATCTAATATATATTTATATTTATAATGGATTGTTGGAATATTTATACTTTTTTATACATTGTATTGAATACGAATTTTTCCAGATAACAATAATAAATGTTGGCCTATGTGCCTATATGATATGTAAATAAAAATTAAAAATTAAATTGCATTTAAAATTTGAGATAATTTTATGGCTAGGTTTTTAAAGACTTTTAAGTCCAGTTCCCTGTTAGTCTGTTATTACTATCACATATTTTTACTATGCCACTATCCAAAATAGTAGTCGTTTTTCCAATGATTTGAAAAAATCCGTTTATTTTCTGATTTTTTGATTTTCTTTTAATCATTATGAATAGCACACCACATAACTCAATAACAAAAGACAAAAACGTTAATGTTGGTAAATAATGATGGATAATAGCGAAATGTACTTACAAAACGTTTAATACAATTATGTTATTTATACTTAGACAACGTACGATAAGGTTGTAACGCATAGTCATGTTTGATTAACAACGTAATTAACGATAAGAAATAAGAAGTACTAATTTATATTTTAAAAAACGTTTAAGTTTCAGATAAATGAGAATTAAATTTATTTTAAATTTTTACTAAATACTTTTGCAAGTTGGTTAACAAATGATCGGAAGTCAGATTTTGCCTGCGGAAGGCAGTTAGTAACCACTGATTTACATCAGTAGCGGGTTTTATTGGGGGTTCAGGATGTCTGAACCCCTCCCCCCAAGTATTGAGTTTAAACTGTGATATATTATTCATTCGGAATGCTAGGGTTTAAAATGATGTTATATTTTTATGTTTATAAAATTAAATTTAAGAATTAAATTTTAAGTAATAAATTATTAATAGATTGATCATTTTTGTGACCTACTATATAATAAGATAATATCAAAGGACCCCCTTTTCAGAAAAAAATCTAAAAACCACCACTTTTTTACATACTTTGTATGTGATTTCGTATTAATATGCCTATACGTACATAATTATTTACAATAACTTACGTCACTAAAATTTGACCATTAGCGAACCAGTCCATGATAACCACGCTACAGCATGACTGGCAATGATTGTCTAGAATCCCATTGGTGATACAACCACAGCTAGATGGTTTTTGATCATGATCGAATCCATTAACTTGTTCCTTCAATAGCCAAACCTGAAAGAAATAATATAAATTTACTTTCAATCTGAAACAAAAAAAAATTCGATTACACTGACATCGCTCAACAACAATTTGTAAAAAATGCAATTTAAATTCTAACAAATCCCCCGATGAAATATAACATAATATATTTTAAGCGGTATAATAAGTATACGTAAAATGTTTATTTATTTTCCACGTGATTGTTTTTAAATGTTTTCAGTTCATAAAAAGGTTAGCTTAAACTATTTTGTACAACAACAGTATTAATCTTAGTACAAAGTACGCAATTATTTTAATTTCTAATAAAACTTCACATATTTTTAACTGGTTTGTAAATTTAGTTTTCCGGAAAAAAAATTGTGATTTATTAACAATCTATACTTTCTCTATGTTTTACAAATAATAATTCAATTTCATTTAAGTAGATTGATTAAATTGTCCGATTTCATTGCACATATGAGGTGTTTACCTTAAAGACGAATTGGTCCAATATTATTATATTTATTATTTAATTATTAATATTTGGTAGAATTATGATAGTCTGTTATTTATTTAATAAAAGTTTTGTGACTATTTTAATAATAATCAAATTGGATTCTGGCCAAATAAATTATTATTGTTGCTGTCGTTATAAAATATATTTTTAAATTTTGTATTATTCAAAAAGTTTGTACACATAATGTGTGTTGACGAATTGTGCGAAAAACTTAAACATTTGACATCACCATGATTCATAACGGTACACGTTTCCGAAATAATTCATATCGAATACGAGTGTAAAACTTTGTAATAGTGTATGGATTTTAAACAATTCCAAACACAACGATGTCACATCGCGTTCGTCGTTAAACAAATTATTACAAAAAATTCTATACAAACAGATTTTTCGCACTCGAAAACTTTTAAGTTCGCATTTAGTTTTTCATTCAACCATTCCAATTCGAGTTGTACAACGTGAACCTGTAACCACGCGTAAAAACAAAATAAAACTGCCTCCCGTCCCTTGATCTTATTCCGAATACCATCCATCAATTATACACAACAGAAAAGGACTAGAAAATTATGGGCCGACCCATACTGTGAACGTCGTCCAGAGAATAGTTCACAGTTCACTCTACATTAGTAGTTTAGTCATCGATTTTGATCCAGTCACGTTAAGATTTAGCCAACTAAATCCGTTTGGTAGGTATGATAATTTTTAACTTTACATTAAACGTTACTACTGAACTGCATCGGCTCGAAGAAACCGACCCGGTCAGCATATACCACTACACTTACTACCCCGCTCGACCGGACTAACTCGACTTGTAGCGCGAACCGAGCTTAACGGGTGCGTGCAGTTCCCGTAACCGCCCTCTGAGCGCTTATTTTGTACGAAAACAAATAAACCGACTTAAATTTAATTCAAATTCGCCCGCTCGGCCACCGCCCATTTCGCCAACCCCTAGCTATACACGGCACTAGAGCCCGGGCACACGTTCTCGTACACACCAAAGGCACCGACCTTTACGTGATTAGTCTTCTTCGTCGCGGCGGCGGTGGCGGCATAGTCACCGTCGTGGTCGTAATCGCGGTCGCGGTCGTGGTCGTCGTGTCTGGTCAACGATTCGTCCGACTCGTCCGACTCGTCCCGATCTGCATTACGCGCTGGCGGCGACACGTCCAAAGCGTGACCGAACAGCCCGTCCGGGTCGCGGAAGTACCACCCGGCGGTCGGCGAACTCGGGTCGTCGAACTGGCCGGTACCGCGGCAAACCGTATACGAATACGCCAGCTGCTCGCCCTGCACGTCCCACTTCACGCAGCATACCGCCGTCTTCCCGGCCGCCGCCGCCGACTTGTCCGGCGTCTCCGCGTGCAACGTGTACCGTATGCACTGGCTGCGCTCCGACCACAAGTGCACCGATGACTCTATGGCCGCCGTCACGTAGCCCGTCGAGCTCCAGTCCAGTATCTTGGTCACTGCGGGCAAAACACATTTAGAAATCCATTCGGAATGTCGCCTTTCCTATCATTCCCCCCCCCCTTTTGGCCGAAAAAACACATAAACGATAACGGGTACGTCGAAATCAAAGCATTTGGAGTCAGCTCGAAATAATGAATATTGCGTTTACCCACGTTTTATATCTTTCAAATCTAATAAACGTCCATAAACCAAAAAGAGCAACGGGTAGATCACCTATGTTTTAAGCTTCTTCGACGTTTCAAACTTTCGCCAAACTTTCGGCCCGAGACTCCTGTGCTTTTCGCACTCGAATTGACTTCGGTAGTTGTTAAAACGTTGGTTGTCCCGAAATTTTGTCTTTAATTAGTTTTTAAATCAATGGCCTTAGTACTTATCGAGGATTCTAAACGATTTTATCCAATACTTAAAAATATAAATTGTATTCTAAGCTTCCCAACTGACCTCCTGATGGTCGCTGGCAATTAATACGTTTTATTGCAATTAATATTAATTTTATATGATATACAGTATGGGGTAGAAAGACTAACTCATTATTGGTTTTACAATAGACAATTATTCATCGCAAATTAACACAACTTATATTTTCGCACGCTTCGCAATATGTTTTATACGCGTGACAGATGTCAGTTTTATATAATTAAACGCCCGACCCGTGAATCCATATTTATCGTTAAACACTTAATACACGGTTTACAACCTTTCGAATATAAGGGGAACGTGTTATGGTGATTTGTCACCAAAAATTTCAACATACCCCAGTCGTTCGATAAATCGGGCATGTCTAGTAGAAGATCGGCGACAAGGCTCTTAGTGTTGTGATTGGACTTCCTGGCGAATAGTCTTTGGCGAATCATTCGTATAGGCCACCCTAAATCACTATCCACTTCAGCGCCGATCCTAAGCTCTATCGTTTCGTCCGGCATACGTGGCAGCATATAACCGCCGAATTCCAACGACAGGTACGATTGCAGTTGTCGAAAAACTCGGCATCGTTGCTCCTGTTGTCGTTTGCATTGAAACGGCTCCATGAAGGTCTGTAAGCAAATGTCCAACATTTCAATGCGATTCGAATGCAATGCAGCGCATACGTAATGTACATAAATTACGATATGAACTCTATGCATTAGAAGAAAAAAAATGTAAACTACGCATGCATACGTCTATCGCGTGAATTCCATATAATTTTCTGTTCGTGACTCGATCGGAATACTCGCAACGGGATAGCATGCATAAAAACAAATAAATTAAAAGGTTGGCAGTGAATCTACAGAGATTCGGAAATCGCGTGTAACTCCGATGTCGGTAAATTGAATGTGAATAACGTCACATTTTTAATTTTTAACAAATTGTGAAAAAACACTACTCGACAATGTTCCGGTTTTCACGTAAATATTGTCAAAAAAACATATTATACATCGTTTTGATATAATCGCGTCCATGATAATGTAATATGTAACGCGTCTATTGTTTTTTTTTTCAATAAATCATTACTTGAAGATCACGAGATGATTGATGACGAAAGGATTTCGAAACAAGTCGTGAACGTTGTGGACGGGGCCGTCTCGAAGATGAAAATCAAGGGGGGGGGTGAATAATATGAAAAATGCCGACTGCAATTTTTTTACTCAGTGTATGTAGTATAATTAATTATATGTAGTCGTATTTTTACTTTTTAACATGTATATATGCATCAGTGTCGCATGTTTTTAGAATTGATAATTTAATTATAAATATATTATAATATTTTATATCGTATAATAAGGAGTTATATAAATTTTATTCGTTATACACTATATTACGAAATATGTAATATTTGTTTTCCGTAAGTAAAATTAGGTCCTTCGAGGCTATAATGAAACAAGTCCGACTGCCGACTGGTGCTTTAGTTGGGGGAGGGGTGAGACACCTTTCCAAGATCCCCTTTGGGACGGCCCTGGTTGTGGGGGATAACAACAATAATCAGAACAAACACGATTACTTGTGAAATAACAAAATGACATTTGTTTATGAATTCACAGTACGGTATAGAAACAGCATTCGTTGTTAAAGTGGTACGAAACAGAAAAAAAAAGATCTAAATTACGCGGTGTAGTTTTTCACCGTTTTTCTTCGGCCCGCAATTTAAACTTTCAAAACGGCCCAACCCAATCCCGGTCCTTAATTATTTTTTGAAGTCCGACCCGACCAGGCCCGTTCGTAGTATTTATTATTCGTTGTTATCGGTGATTTATTTATAAATATCATATAGACGAATAATATATACGTGTTTTTATTACGATTTGTGACAAACTTACACCATCATTTTGAGAACGTTTCCTTATCTAGCGCTATAATAATTGGCATTAGAATTACGTTACTCTTATACTGTAATGCGCATAGAATTATTTTTAATCGTTAATGACTACATAATATCGACAACGACTGTTATCGGTGAGCAGCGATGAGTGGGGTAAAAAAAAAAAAAAATTATTCTTACGATTTAGTTAATATTTCGCGAATGCCGATCACACAGGTGTTACCGATTAAATCGGGGAGTTTTATTTCCGACCGGTCCGAAGAAAAACACTACGACGAACCCAAAAGCAACCAGCAATATTCATATTGCGGCCGCGGCCCGTGCAGATCTCGATCGGCGATCGTTGTGACGCGCGATATCGGCGTTGCGCAGCGGCCGTACCGCCCCGGGTCGGAACGGTGCGGCATCGCGGGGCACAGGGCAGGCGGTACTACACTCACGGTCACGGATCCGTTGCAGTACACGCACTGGTGGTTCAGCGCGTTGCTGTCGTGTACGGAAGAAAACGAGTACGCGTCCTGGTGCCGGTCGGGCACGAACCGATCTCTGTCCTGATCGTATCTGAACATGACGGACGGCCGCTGCTGGTGGTGCTGCTGCCGCCGCGCTCCGGGGCTCTCGGGGTGGCAGGTGGTGCGTGCGCGCGACGATCGACGGATTTCGTGGTGCACGGGTGCGCGATCCGTTCCCGTTGGCGCGTAACGGTCGCCGATCGCGACGACGTAGTAATAATAACGATGATAATAATCGTCACCCGGTCGAATAACGTGCGCGAATAACGTTACGCGGACCGTTCGCGCGCGATACCGTACGGCGGCGGCCGGGCGGCGGAGAGGACCGGCGGGGCGGTCGTGTGATAACGATCCGGC